>NC_089253.1:96344359-96666679 GCF_963930625.1 Muntiacus reevesi
CACCCAGACCCCTGAGTTTCTGGTCCCTGAGCTTTAGTTAGGCAATGCCTCTCAGAGTGATGGAGCTTCCCAGGGTCTAGGACAGTGGGCAGGCATACTCAGCTGGCCCCCACAGGCACCCACACGCCTGCTGGACAAATGTTTGAATGAGTTGGCAATGGGCGCAGAACCCTGGGGGTGTGAGCCCAGGTGGGAAGTCTGGGTCATGGATCCTAGGCCAGGAGATGCTCCATGCTAAAGTCTGGGCTGTGGTCAAGCTCTGGGCTGGGGCACGGTCAGAGATGAGCTGCCCTCCTTCCCTACCTGCTTGGCAGCGGGGTGGCTGATGAGAGCCTGGGCAGGTCCAGTACATGGGCCTCAAACACCAGGCTGGTGCCCACCCTTCTCCCACACTGTGGACAGGCTCAGATGCCCGGGGAAGCTGAGGGGAGGCCACCTCGACCAGGAACCTCACTCCTGCTGGGGGGCCCTCACCTTCTGCTCCACCTCTAGGAAGCGCAGCAGGTCAGCAGCGTCCAGGTGGTCCTTGTGGTTGCTGTAGGTGAGCATGAGCAGGTAGAGGTCCCGGCGTGTGGACATCATCTTGTAGAAGGCACAGAACTCCTCAAAGCCAAGTGTCCCCTGGTGGTCATCCGTGTCCGCCTCCTGTAATGCAGCGTCTCTGCGTCCCCTCATGTCCCATCCTGGGCCTTGACTGAGAAGAGGCCTTCAAGCCCCCACTCCTCAGGCAACCCTGAGTCAAGAATCACCTTTCCCCCTCCCAACACCACTGCCTGTGTCACAGGCTCCTGAAGGGCTCATCACGCTCCCCAAGCCCTACAGCAGCATCCTCACTCTGCCTCTCCCACCAAGAAGCCACCACGTGATCCATTAACACAGATCTCACCCCACTGGCTCCTACTCTAGCCTTCCAAAGTCAACCTGCACCTGAACCCAGCAATGTCCCCCCACCTGCAGCCAACAACACCCACCCAGTGCCCATACTGGGCTGTGATCTGTAATCATAGTTGGTCGCCCATCAATTAGAAAAGCACAGAACTGCTGGGCATGCAGGAATCCCTGACTTCAGCCTCTATAGCAGCAATGACAGGCCCCTGATCTCAGCCACTGTCCTCACTTTTCTCAGAGAACAGCTCACATGATACCCACAGGAACCCCCGCTCCAGGCAAGCCCACTGGGCTGCTAATGAGACCACAGGCTCCTTCATGAATCCACTAGCTCAGGAAGCATACACTGAGATGTCAGATTCTGGGGACACCAAGAGTCAAGGCCAGGGGCAGACTCAGAGGACAAGGGTACTCAGTAACAAAGTCTAGGCTGCCCAGAGGATGCCAGAGATGCTATGGAGCAGTCAGGCACTGAGTGCTGAGGTCAGGTCCTTGGCCCATCGGCCAGGGTGGGGGTGGGGATGTGGGGGGAGGTGACTGCTTGGCAAAAACCGACACCAGGTTCAGCACCATGGACAGCAGTGCTCGCCAGCCCTGCGCGCAGTCTGCATGTCTTTCCTCCTGTGGCCACATTATCTGGGATGGCTGAAAGGAGGCCCCTCTGAATCAGGAGAATCACCCACAAGCCAGGGGGCTACAGACACCCTCAAGTCCCCAGGCCCAGAGAGAGCGGGGCTCTCGGGAAGTCTGGCCCTGCCTCTCCCGATCCTGTGGCCTGGCACCAAGGTGGGCGCCCAGTAAGCCTGTCTCCCTCCAGAACCAGGCACCCAGGTGGCGTGCCTATGCCAAGGTTGGAACAGGACCAAGCCCAGAGTCACCTGTACTGAGGCCAGCAGATGCCAGTGAGGACCCCGTGTCTGCCTGGTTTGAGGGCGGCCCTGCGTCTCAGAGCTGGCAGGACACACCCTGGTCAAAGGGCCTCTTGGGGACAGAGCTGGGCTGGGAGCACTTCCTGGGGCCAAGGCTGGAGCTGGCAGAGATGCCCATCTGCTGAGCGTTCACCCACAGGGTCACCTGGCCTCTCTGTGGGCTCTGAGCTGGGCAGCACACTCACGGCATGACTGAAAACCCTTTGGGATGATGAGGCCCTCTGGGCCCAAAGGGACTGCCCCGACCCCTGGGCCCAAAGAATGCCTCCCAATGTGGTCCTACGGCCACTCTCTTCTCCACAAAGGGAAACCGCCATGGCTGAAAGCACACGCTGGCTGGAGCCGCGCTGCTGAGCCAGGCCTGGAGCTGCCCAGGGTGCTCATCATGCAGGAGGCCCAGGGGCCACACCGGCCTCGCCCACATTCCACTATTATTTTAGACTTAATGAAATCATGCTCAAGCCTCTCTTTACCCACCACATAGATCTATCCTTTGATTAGGGAAGTTCCAGGCAGTAGAAACAACACTGAGATTTCTTGACAATAAAATTGATGTTAATTATCAGTGTGGCTCTGCCTGGCTGGAGGTCAGCCCTCTTTCTCTGAGCCCCCGAGTGCCCATGTAGGGCCCCACACAGATGGGCCAGGAGGCCCAGGTGCTCAGGGGACACCGGGGACAACAACCACTGGGGGCAGAGCTGCCCAGGGTCTAAGGTCGGCACTCCTGATGACAGCCCCCATTGGACTCTCTCCAGATCCTTACCGATCCTTCTCTCTTGCCAGTCCACTTCTCCAGGTCCTTCTCAAAGTGGTCTGGACAGTGCCCAGACACCACCTGGCCTGGGGCTGCTCAGGGGGCTCTGCATGGGCCCCTCTTGTGCCCAGAGGAGCCGGGGGTGTGGGCTTCCTGGAGCTCCCAGCAGGGACATTTTCAAACTAGGGCTTGACCTTAAGGTCCCAGGAGCCTGTGTCCACTCCATTAGGGGCACTCATCTCTCATCCTGCCTCTGAGGCCAATCTGAGCCCAGTTGCCTGGCCCCTGGCACAGCCTCATGTTCTGGAAGGGACTGCAGACACCCAAGCTGTCCTGAGGCAGAGAAGGCAGAAAATGGGGTGGGGGTATGGCCCTGCAAACCTTAGCCACCTGCCGGTTCCTAACTGCCCAGGCAGGCTCTGTCCCCATTGGGCCTTCAGGATGGACCATGTGAGACCCCCAGTCCTCAACCAGCATCTGAGATCATCCAACTCACCAAGCCCCTGTCCCACCCCTGCTATTTACACAGACCCACACACTCTGAGCTGGCCAGCTCCCCTCACTCCAGCTGAACATGACCTCCTGTCCATCACAGGAGCCCAGGAGGGAGCCACCAGGGCTTGTGCCTGGAGGAGCAGCTGGCTGTGTGTGTGCATGCATGTATGTTCGTGTGTATCTGTGTGTGCACATGTGTGTCTCTCTGTGTTTGTGTGTCTGTGTGCATGTGTGTATGCATGTGTTGCATGTGTGTTGGGGCATGGCACCTCATTCAAGCTCACAGAACCCTTTCCCCGGCAGCCAGCAGTGAGACAGCAAATCCTGAGTGAGAGAAGGCTTTGCTGGGCCAACCCCGCCCAGAACCAGGACCCGCTGACAAGGCCTGGCTTCCTCCTCCATCCCAGCAGGGGTTCCAGAAAGAGAGAAACTCATTACAGACAATAAAGGCAGCCGCTTAGCTGAGGACGCATTTTCAAAACTGCTAACAGCAGTGGCAGCGGACCACAGGGGAGGCGGTGGGTGACCAGCACTGCTGCTGCAAGGCAGGGCTTCTGCCCGCCATTGGGGCTGGGGAGTCGTGGGGCGGGGTGGGATGAGGGTACAGGCCCTGTGAGTGGTTTCCTTTGCCGGCCAGGCACCCGCCACATGCCCAGTCCATCAGCCAGGGGAGGCCCCGGGAGCTGCTTCAGGGAACCAGCACAGCCAGAGGCAGCAACTTGGGGTAACTGACTGACCGCCCCACAAAGGTCCAGACCAGCTGCTACCTCGCTATTTGCTTCAGCTCAGACGGCACCCACCAGGACCCTCTGCAGCTCAGACAGGGTGGGGCTGCTCCTGACACACACCTGGGTCTGGGCTTACCTTGAACATCTGTTTTACCCTCTGCCGGGGCAGGTTCACGTTCAGCTTGTGCAGTAGCTGCAGAACCTCGCCGATGCTCAGGCTGCCATCCCCATTCTTGTCGGCTTCATCAAATGTCTGCTTCAGCCACTTTGGGGCCAAGTTAGGGACCAACGTGGGTCCAGCAGGGCCAGCCATACCTCCCCTCCCCTCCCATTCCCGGGCAGGAAGGCATGAAGTACCCCACCCCAGCGCCCCTTCCCCCAAACACATGAGCCAGCTGGGGCGGGGAGCCCACTGAGGTGGACAGCAAGGGTGCGTCCTGGGGCCCTCCCGCCCGCCGCACGCAAGGATATTGGTCCCGGGTGCGCTGGCGGCGGGCCAGGCTGTCCTCATCGCTGATGCCGGCCATGAGGTAGCGCAGGCCCGTGACCCAGGTGCGTGCCTCGTCGCCACTGGGTGAGACCAGGTCCAGCGACTCCCGGTGGCTGCCATGGTAGATGCTGAAGCAGCAGTTAGGGTCGAAGCTGCTGTCAGGGTAGCGCTGGAAGATCTCCGACTGCCGCCCCTCGCTTACCTCCTGGATGGAGTCGATGGAGACTGCAGAGGTGGGGGGGTGCAGCATGGTCATGGCCCTCCCCAGGGTTTCCCTCTTGTCTGAAGCTAGGGGAGGGGACATTTCAAGGGGCCCTTGGTGTTGCTGTTCTGTTGCTCGGTTGTGTCTAACTCTTTGCAACCCCATGGACTGCAGCACCCCAGGCTTCCTTGTCCTTCACTATCTCCTGGAGTTTGCTCAAACTCATGTCCATTGAGTCAGTGATGTCACCCAACCATCTCATCCTCTGCTGCTCCCTTCTCCTCCTGCCCTCAATCTTTCCCAGCATCAGGGAAATCTTTCCCACCCTTGGGGAGAAGGAAAAACCACAGATATGCTGGAGCTGGTGAGCTCACCTCTTCCCCCTCCTCTCTGACTCTGGGATCTGCCTTGCCTGCCTTCCCTCTGGCCATGAAAGAGGTCCATTCTCCCCAAGAGAAGGGTTGCCTTCCCCCGGTCAGCCACCCTGGGTCTGTCCTCTGCATCCAGAGTGAGGAGAACCAGACAAGCCAATTCCATCTGTCAAGCTCCGGCCAGTTGCCTCTCATCCTGAGAAGGCAATTGCTGGCCAGCACGGCCGAGAGCCTGCAGCGACCTCTGTGATAAACTCTGGCGCCAGCAGGTGGGGGCCGGGGGTGGTGGGGTCCCGCTTTGCGTGCGCCAGATCAGGCTGCAGGAAGAATTTCATTACAGCGCCTGGAGCTCCGTGGAGCCTGTGTTCAGAGACTGAATCCTCAGGAAGAGATGAGCTCAGAGGTCATCCTTAGGGTCTGTTCCTGTGCATTGGGCAGGGTCCTTTCACAGATACCAGGGCACAGGTAGCCAGCAGCCCCTCTGGGAGCAGGTGCCCTGAAGTCGGCACAACCAGGGACCCCTAGCATCGTACCCTCCGCCTAGCCCCTGCTGCCTCTACCCCCAGCGCCCGGTGCCTGCTCCCGGAGGCAGGCCCGGCACCACTGTGGGCATTACTGTGTCTGGTGCAGTAATGGTGGGCCTCCCCCACTCACACTGTGAAGGGTGGCCTCACTCCTCTGTCCGCTGCCCCTACTGCCCCCTCCTCAGGGGCTCCCGCTTCCCCTGCACCCCCTGCCTGAAGGGGGCCTGTCCTGCCTGCTTCTCCATCCAGCTCCCTGTGGCTCACATGTCCTTGGCGAGGAGGCAGGGGTTTGGGGCCCCCAGATTAGGGGATGCTGACAGTCAGGAAACAGCTGCCTCTCACCCCGTTCCTCTCTCCCAGGGACCTCTCCAAGGCCAGAGTCAGCTGGTGTCCCCCATCCTAAGCCTGCTGGCCTCGACCTACCACCCCCACCCCAGAGGGGCCAGCATGACCCCGTCCACCTCTCCCCTCTATTTGCCATCCGGTGTCCTCATCACTCAGCACGATGTGAAGTTATCCCACCATTAGGTGGTGTCACCACCTCACACGCAAAGACCAGAATCACGTGGGCTAAGTTCCCACAGCAAGCCCAGCGCAGGAACAGCACCTCCCAATGGAGCGTAGGGGCTCCTACCTGCATGGCTCACGGTGACTCTACCTCCCCAGGGCCCACAGAGCAGTCCCAGCCCCTTCCTCCAAGATGCCCTCCCAGGGGGCTCCACGGTGTGTCTCTCCTGGGCCCCGTGGTGGCAGCAGCTCCCGTAGCAACCACTGGGCTCAGGCCCTGCCCTGGCACGTCTGCATCTCTCCAGCTGCCAGAGCCAGAGGAGGGGCAGCAAAGTCCCCTCTGTCACCTGAAAGGGCTCACGTGTCCCTCCCTGACTCCCAGGACCCCCAGCATGGTCCCTGCGCAAATCCTCACAGCTCATTACCCCCCTGACCCATCCAGACAGCCCTGCAGCCTCCATGCCCCTGCCAGCTGCTCACAGGCCCAGGGTGCACCCAAGGGCACAGGCTGCCTGGGCCAGCAGTGGGCACCGGGTCCTGTCCTCAGGGTGCCCAGGGGGCCAGACTAAAGGTCCTTTTGCCCCTTAGCCCCTCCCAGCATCCGGCGCAGGGCTGGGCATGGGTGCCACCCAGTCTCCACAGGGTCCCAGAGGATCTGCTGGGTGGACAGCAAGGCCGGGGCCCTCCCTCCCCAACTGCATCCAGAGGCCACCGCAGCTCTCCAAGGCCAGCTGAGCCCGTGTTTCAGGCCTGGGGACTTTCAGGGCTCAGGGTCTTGCTGCCCCTCCCACTGCCCGTTGGCTGCTCTGGGAGGGTCTCCTGCTCCCACTCCTGCCCCAGGACTGCCCCACTCACTCTTGGCCTTCTCATTCTTACATGAGGAGGGTCTCCTGCCCGCCCCCCCCCGTCCCACCCCGGACCACCCTACTCACTCTTGGCCTTCTCATTCTTGCGTGAGGGCCGCCAGCGGATGCAGGAGCGATGCTCGTCCAGGAAGTAGAAGCGGACCAGGCCCTTGGAGCTGCCCCGGAGCTTCACCATCTGCGTCCCCGCCTGCATGGCGCTCATACATCGCTCCACTGGAGGCCCGCCAAGCCGCCACACAGACAGACCAACACAGACAGAGAGACGGAGCACCAGTGAGTGCTGTGGCAGCCTCCTGCTCACTGCAGCCTCAGGTGCACCCCCAAGTTCTCACAGGGTGCGGAGACTACCCCCCACCCATCAGGGCACCAAACTCAGACCCCTCCAGGGCTGCCTGTGACCCCAGGTGCTGGCCCAGGCCACAGATCCAATCTGGGACCTTCTCAGTGACCAGAGTTCACACAGAGTTTAGACCAGCTCTGCCCAACCAGGATCCATGAGGCCCAGGGTGCACCCAAGGGCACAAGTCCCAGAAGGTGCTGAGCCCTCACCTTCCTCACAGGGCCTAACTGCCCCCCCACCCCTCCCTCCTCCATCCACTCAGCCTCCTGTCTGCAGCCTGCACATCTCCCATGTCCCAGGGGAGGGGATACTGGCCAGGACAGTGACCCCCAGGGCTGGAGAGGTAGCGGGCTCCTGAAGTCCCAGGGACAGGACAGTCCCGGGCCCCCCTTGGGCCCTTCACAGCTGCTTACGGAAGGCCCAGGACCAGGAGATGCCCTCTGGGGAAGCACCAAGTCATTAACCCACAGGATCCCCTGATGAGGGGCCCTTAGGTGGTGTGGAGGCCTGTAGCAGTGCCAGCCCCAAGGGGCAAAGCAGTGGGAGCTTCTCAGAGGAAGCCAACCTCTGTTCTTGCGCTGCAGGCATGGTGGGCTGCGGGGGGTGGGCGGGGGCACACAGCAGGGAGGGGAGCACAGGGTGGTGGGCTCCGCTGAGACACCAGGAGGTGAGGGGATGGCATGGCCGTGGGGACATAGTAGCAGGTGGAGGGAGGAGGCTGGGGGTGAGGACAGGGACAGTCCAGGGGCCTAGAACAACTGGGCCAGGCCAGCCCCTCCGGGACAGACACTACCATCCCATCCTCCCCCGAGTCTCACCACAGTCAAGAGCACCCACTCTGCCAGCCTCCCAGGCCGACACGTCTGACCCCAACATGCTGGCTTTGCCCCACTGGGGCTGAAGGTGCCACTGACCCCAAAGTACCAGGAACCCCCTCAGAGAGTGTTCGGCCAGCACATCCACCAGCACCATGCCCCTGGCCCCTCCTTGCCCCTGACTCCCCCACCCCTTCCTTCCCCACTGCCCGCCTGGGGTTCAGCCTCCAGACCCTGAGGTGGGGGGGTCAGAGAGGCAGACCGAGGGATGCTCTCAGAGTCCCAAGACCCTCAGGGGGAAACCGAGGGGTTGGGAGGTTATAGGTTTGCATGGGGGGTGGTGGGAGCTCCCAGGCTTTTCACACCCCAAGGAGCAGCCCCACTGTCCTGATTCCAGTGACCCTGGGGCTGGGCAGGGCTCTGGCAGGGAGGAGTAAACCAGTCCCCGCCCCAGATGACCAAGCGGACAGGCCAGCCCCCTTACCTAGTGGACCAAGCTGCCACTGCGGGGACACAGCCACGCTCCCGCCGACCCAGAGGAGGGCCTCCGCCAGGCAGGCCACGGTTCCCTTGGTCCGGCTGGGGGTAAGCGGCCAGGGGACGGACATGCCCCGATGATGGCCGGGGTGGGCTCACAGAGGCCAGGGAGGACCAGTGCCCCCCACCCTACCTAGGCAGTGGGTCAGGTAGTGGCGGGCAGCCCCGGGGCTCCACGGGGCCCCCTTCTCTCCACGGCTTCTTCTTTCCCTCTTTGCTGGCCTCTAGCTCCCCCACAGGGCTGCTCCCAGGCGCCTCTGGCATTGGCCTGATTGTCACCCGCTGTCTCTGATGGCCCCTGTGCCAGTCTGCCCCCCTTCCAGGGCCATGGAGGGGTCCTGGGAGAAGCTGTAACGCAGGGTCTGGAGGTGGAAGAGCCGCAGCACCGCTGCCCGCCCCGCCTACCCTCTGTCCAATCCCCTGCGCTAATCCAAGTCTGGATCCGGCCCAGCTGGCCAGAGGATTTAGGCCAAGGGAACTCCCAGCTGGGGACCGGCAGGGACTGGCAGTGTCGTCCGAGGCCCCAAGTCACCAGCCCCTACAACCGGCTGAGTAAGGACAGGCAGGACAGATGGGTGGTCTCCCTGGGGACCCAGAGAACACAGCTGTGAGGCCTGGGGTGACGAGCCTCACAGGACCATCACTGGAGCACACTCTCAGGCCCTCAGAGGCAGGGTCCCCCACCCTTCCCATGCAGGAGGCCCTGCCCCAGAGGCCAGGGTTGGCTGCCTGGCTCACGACTGATCGGTCCTGAAGGAGGAGGGCTGGGCCCAGGAAGGACCAGCCTCTGCCCGCTGACCGAACACAAGGCCCAGTCAAGGCCAGCCAGCTAAGGCCCAGACAAGGGCGGCTAGGTGCAGCCAAGCCCAGAAGGAGCCAACTGCTCTGTGGGCAGCTCTGGGGCAGCAGGAGAGGTGAAGCAGAGAGCACACCCTCCTTTCGTGGGCCAGGGACCGCCGGGTGTCTGGGGCTTCCGGGGCAGGCCAGCCTGGCAGACAATGGGGCACAGGCCAGAGGGCAGAACCCCACTGAGTCATGGCAGCTGACCTCAGGGAGGACCTCATGTTCCTCTTGCCCCTGGTCCATAAGCCCCAGCCACCCTGTGCCCCCACCCAGGCCCGCAGGGACAGTGACAGTGCTGGGCCGGCACCCCTGAGTCCTCATTGCCATAAACCCCATGGCTCCTGGGCTGTGCGTCAGCCTTCCCTCCCCAGCACAGGTGGTCAGGGCCAGACCTGGGCCACAGAGACCGGGACAGAGGGCACCGGAAACCAGACAGCCTGGAACACCCCCTGGGGTCCTCATTGGCTCAATGGGGAACCTCACTGGCTCCAGTCTGGGGGTGTCCTCCCCTTCCACCCCGTCCAAGGCTCCCCGCTCAGGTCATGCCCTTGGGCTCTCAGCTGATCAAGGGTCTTCTACTACCTCCTGGGGGCCTTGGGTCCCCATCTTCTTGGGCAGGGCTTCTGGGAAAGGGCACAACTCCTGAGTCCCAGACTCCCTGCGTCGTCATGGCTACCCCAGGCTGTAATCCTGCACTGACCAGGCAGATGAGGTCGGGCTAATCCAGCTTCACTTTGGGCTCTGCAGCCAAGGCTCCTCTACTGCCCAGGGGACCCACACCACCCCTGATGCTCCATGAGACAGGGGGCACAGGACTGCAGCCACTGTGCAAGGCTGCAGGACACTGAGGGGACCCTCCACCCAGGAGCGCTGCATCACCCCCATGGTGCGCCTGAGGACACTAGGCGCAAAAGCTACGCCCCAGGTAACTGCCAAGCTGGGCTTGAACCCACGACAGGCCCCAAGGCCAAGTGGCTCAGTTCCCCAAAGCAGACCTGGGTCCCCTGCTTCTCACCACCGCCCCCCCCCCCCCCGAGGGCACCAGGCTGGCAACACCATCTGGGAACCCACATCCACACAGTCACCTGAGCCAATCCCACCCTTCACTCCTTCAGAGTCACACTTGGGGCCCAGGACCTGAGAAACCCCCTCCAGGGTTTGCAGTCCTCTGTCCTGTGACCCTGGGGACTCTTTCAAGGCTCCTCATCCACCTTGCAGCTACTGATGGGACCGTGTATTCGCCTCTGCAATCCCCACCTCCTGGACAAGGAAGCCCAGACCTGTCCTGCTCTGCCCCTGCACTGGCTGGGACTTAGCACTCGAGTGTGGGTGGGCACAGGGCCCAGGCCACCAAGCCAGCTCCAGGAGGTGACACGGAGCCAGCGTCTGGCCCAGCCATCCAACCTTCTAAGGCTCAGCCTCCTGAGGCAGCGCCAATTCCTCCAACCGCAGCCCTGGGGGACCCTGGTCAGAGGACACAGCAGACAGGGTGGCGGGCACCTCCTGAAGCAGGGAGAGAGCACAGTGCCCTCGATCCCACAGCAACCCCCGGAAGAGAGGCCCCAGGGGCCCACCCCGCCTCAGTTGCTGCCCCACGGCAGGACTGCTGGCCGGGACGCCTGGCCATGGCACCTGCCAGGAAGTGGAGGCCTCAGGCGCCTCACCTTGCCCCCCGCCGCTGTTCCGCCGACTCTCAGAAGGTGGCCCCCAGACCTCCCCTCCTTCCTTCCCCAAGCCCTGAGGAGGACGGCGGCCATGGGACACGAGTGGCCGCTGCTTCGAGGAGGGAGTGCCCTCACGGTCCGGTCAGAAGCTGGGCGGCTCTGGCTTAATTTTGTTTTTATGGCCAAGATCGATCTTGTCCTAACACGGCAGCCAGCACCTCCACCTCCCCCTTGGGAAGACTGGAAAATCAATTTAATCTTCCAACAAAACCCACAAATTACACCCACAATCTTCCTGGCGCGAGCACACACACACACACACATGCACACACACACACACACACACACACACACACACACACACACATGCGTGCCTGCACACGGACTCTTGCGGCGCCCGGGCTCTACACACACACACACACACACACACACACACACACACACGCGTGCCTGCACACGGACTCTTGCGGCGCCCGGGCTCTCCACGCGGGGCATCTGCCTTGTCCACTCGCCTTTCAGGGGCAAACCTGCATCTCCCCTCCTGCTCGCCTGCCTCCAGCCCCTCCCTCCTCTGAGGCTTCTGCACTTTCCTGAAGAACCTTTGAGCAGGCCATTCCTGCATCCACTCTGCTCAGAGTGGTCAGCGACAGTGGGACACATGGGCCCAAGGCTGCTCTGGCCCTGCCCCCACTGCAGGCCCCCACTGGGTCCTCAGCCCTCCACCCTCTCCCCATACTGCATGGAGGGCCCAGCTCAGCATGCAGTGGGTGCTCAGACAGTGCTCGGCTGAAGAAGGGGAAGGAGGACAGGGCCAGTGTGCCGGGCTCCAGCGCCCACGGGGCCTCAGCCCCTGGCCGGCGCCTCCAGGAGGGAGGGACGGGCCCACTCACATATGGCGGAGATTATTTAAACGTCTAGAAGCAGCGCGTCCCCCCGCACGTCTGGGAGCCTCCTCCCCAACTATTTTTATTTTACCAGGCAGTGTGAGCTGGCGCCTTCAAGTCCACCCTCCCAGGCGAGACCTCGGGGAAGCTGTGCCCAAGGCCTTGGGGCACAGAGCCCAGGCTGGCCCGAGGGGTCCACACCAGGCAGTGGAGTTGAGGGGTCACTTCGCCAGGTCAGCAAGGCCTGGGCCTGGCGCCCGACAGTCCTGGGGTAGGGCTGAGGGCTGGTGGTGGGGGCAGCTACCGGGGAGGGAGACACTGTCACCAGGCTGTGCCCTTTTCCTCCCGCAGGGCCCCTCCCACAGGCAGGCAGCTCGGTCCTCCAGCAGAAAGAGGAGCCTTTGGTGGGCGGGGGCCTGGCCCTGGTGTCTCACCTAGCTGGGCAGTGAGGAGGGTCAGTGGGGGCAGGGGTGAGCGGCCAGGCTCTGCTCTGCCATCTTGGGCTGCTTCTGACTACCAGCCCTCTGCTAGCCTGCACACTGGATCTCAGGAAGCTGGGGATCGAGAGTGTCCTAGAGGATGGGGACAGACTGACAGCCAGCCCTGCCCCATCCAGCAGGCCAGTCGGGCTGAGCTTGTCCCTTCCACCTGCCCAGAGGGCCTTGGTGCTCCTGCTCTGGCCGGGGACAGCAGCAGCCTCCCCACCACCCTGCTCCCTCTGCAGCCGGTGGCCCAAGTTCCCGCCAGGATCAGACCCAGGAGGGCCTACGGAAACTTTCTGTCCACCGACCAACAGAAAGCAGAGCCGAAGCACACACGGGGGTCGAAGCTGTCCACAGCTGTCCCACAGCCTCCTGTGGCAGTGGGCACGGTGGACAGGACACTTTCTGGGGCAGGGGGTGTCCAGCGCCCTGCACCTGCACCCTGAAGAAGCCCCTTACCACACAGTGTGCCCCCACACTGTCCTGGAGCCATCTGAGCACCACCGTTTCCAACATTCAGCCTTCCTCTGCCCACACAGCAGAACCGGAGTCGCCTCGCACCAGCCAGGGACAGTGCCAGCCCCGGGTCCCTTGCCCGGCTATAGCGGCACTCATCCCATTCCACAGATTTCGGAAGAGGACTCCACTAGCAGTGTTCATGACCTCCAGCCCCCAAAGGCATCCCAGTGCCATGTACTGAGGGCTCCCAAGTCCCCTCGTGGCATCACTGGGCAAGGCTGTGAGGCCATGTGGGCCAGCACACGTCAGGATGGGTCCCGGGGAGCCACCGGGAGCAGCTGGAGGGGGAGGGAGCAGCTCACAGCGGCACTGGAGGGGGGGGGACATTTTCCTGAAAAGTCACCAGATGGAACCTGGCCTACCTGGAGGGAGGAGAGGAAACTCCTGCCGTGCTGTTGGGGGGGGGGGGGCGGGGCAGCTCCAAAGGAGGGGTCCTTGTGTACTGATAAGCCCGTCCTGCCCCCACCCCATACCCACCCAGGCCCCATGGGGAGGCCGTGCAGCAGCTGTGGGTTGGATGGCCGCCTGGCAGAGTGGGCACAGAGCCACGGAGAAGCAGAGAAACAGAGGACACCCAGGCCCGTCCACCCGCCCAGCCAAGCCTCCCAGCCAGGGCACTGGCCACCTCAGGCAGCTTCCTCCAGAACCCTGGGGACTGGGCACCGAGAAGATGTCCCAGGATTGGGCAAGCCCCCAGAGTCTGACTTCCTGAAGCTGCCCACCCTCCCCACCGGGGGCTGGCTCAACAGCCCACTCCTGCCTCCTGCTCTGGGGGCCCGGTGGACCCCATACTCATACCACTCGCTGACCAAGGGGGACACTGAACCTGTCCCACTGGCAGGTCCACCACAGGGCCCTGACCTCCAGGAGGAGTTTCGGAAGGAAACAGAGCTTGGCTGAGGCAGGCCGAGGCCTGGGCCAGGCTGGGTCCTGTTCAATGTGAAATAGAGACCACCCTGAGTCACTTCAAAGCCTGTCTGTGGGTCCCTGGATCTGAGCAGGCTGAGGAAACTCCCCGGGACCTGGTTGAGGGGTGACTTCCTCATGGCTCGGAGACTTCCTGGGCCACCATGTCTGTGTTCCCCGCCCTTGGGACACAGAACTAGAGGGGGTCCAGGGGCCCTGGTGCAATGGGAGCAAGTGGACTCAGAGCTGCTCATCCCCCCTTGGCTGACCGGCCGGTGCACAAGGCCCCACCTTGGGCTCCTCCACGCAGGCTGCCCAGCGGGGGTGGAAACCCTGGCCCACTTCCTCTCCCCACACTTCCCAGGAGTGGGGAAGCAGCCTGTCCTGGGGAGGGAGCCCGCTGTCCCACCTGGAGGCCCACGCCCACTGGCCTGCCCCACACAGGAAGGCCGTCCAGCCGGTGGGAGCCCACGTAGCGGAGCGGAAAGTGAAGTCCCGGGTAGAAACAGACGTTTCCGATTACTCATACCCCTCCTCAACGCCCCTCCCACCACAGCCCTCAGTGAGCGTGGAGCCGGCCTGGGCTCAGCACAGGAGGGACCCCGAGCCCCTCAACCGCCCACCCTCAATCCCACCCCAGGAGAGGAGCACTTTCCGGTGGGGGCCGGGCCTCTGACTTTCCAGGAGCCCCAAACTACCGCCATCCGCTCATTAGCTGGGCAGATGGAAGCTGGACCCAAAACTCCAACCATCTGCTCCATCCTCGGCTGCACTTTTGAGGCTGTTCTCTCCCCGGAGAGGGACCCCAGCAGAGAAGGGCCAGGCTGTGTGCCCCCCAACTTGAGCTGGCCAAGCCCTCTGCCCAGAGGATGGGGCACGGAGGGTGGGCTCCCAGTGGGTCCTGCTGCTGACAGCCCACTCCCCTCCTAGGACCAGCCTCCTCCCTCGCTGGTGGCAGACCCTGGCCATGTTGGGGCTACCTCGACCTTGAGGCCTTGGGGCCACATGGCAGCAGCCATGCCCACACAGTCTGCAGGCGGGCACCCTGTACCCAGAGGCTCTGAAGGAGGCTGGGCCAGGCCAGAGCTTCCTGCAGGTCAGACTGGCAGGAACACACTGGGTCAGGCCCTCCCCAGGGACCACCCACCCATGGGAGCCATGCCCTGCACTCGGGGCTGCGGTGAGGGCGTGGGTGCTCCCGGAGTGGCATGAGCATGCAGCCAGGCTGGGAACTATACCACCATTGCATCTGTACCACCAGCCACACTGTCCTCCACTCATAAAAGGTAACTCAGCTCGGGGGAGTTGGGGGAGGGACAGGAGAGGGGACAGGCAATCCTGGAGCAGCCACATGGGCCAGGCACACTCTTCTCAAGGCCACCCTATGCGGGCAATCCCATGCTGTCCTTCTCTTCCACGAGAGGCTCAGAGAGGGCCAGTGCCTTGCTTGAGGTCACACAGCTCATCAGAGGCATCACCAGGGACCCATGCTCAGTCTGCTGGCAATAAAGCCCCTGCCTTCTACACAGGTTCTCCAAGGCCCTCCCTCATGCCCATGCCAATCAGAGGGCAGAACAAACTGGGTCTAGAACAACCGGATCCAGACAAGTCACCAGAAGGCTGCTCCTGCTGTCCTTGGAATCCCAGCCCTTAACTTAGAATCCCAGTTCTTGTGTTGTCTGGCCAGAGTCACTCTTGCTGCAGCCGTGGGGCTGGCCCCCTTCCCTCCTTACCTCTCCCACCCCTGGTCCAGACCAAGTGTTGCACTGGGGACACACAGAGACCCTCTTTGGAGAAGTTCTGTCCATCCCATCCCCGCAGGATAGACCCCGACACCCAGCACTTGGCCCCTCTACACTCAAATTCCTTGTGCCAGGAAGCTCCGGGCAGCCTCAGAGGACTCCTGCCACCCCTGCTGGCCTGGGCTGTATGCCTTGGGCAGTGCCCAGGCCCCTGGGTCAACACAGCATGACAGATTTGAGTAGGAAATCGCCCACATAGGTGCCAGAGTTCAGCAACAACTGGCAGGTCCCTCAGGCAGAGGCTACCGCTGCCCTGTCCATGGTGCTGATAGAGGGTTGGGGCTGCCTCTGCCGCCCTGGATGGGGGTGGGAGTGAACAGGCTCAGCCCCAGGGTCCTTCAGGTCAGGACACCCCAGATTTGCGCCCCCACCGAGGCTGCTGTCCACTGGGGGCACGCTGGCAGTCAGGGACTGTGTTGGCTCTGCCAGGCACCTCTTCCCACTGCCCATGGGAGAGGGATACCAGCACAGGTAGGGACGATGTGGGGCCAAGGGGGGAGCAGAGGGAGGGATGTGCCTGTGTGGTATGAATGGGGTCGCCCCAGAGATCTTTGATCGGAGTGGGGGGTGGATGGGAGTCAAGCATTGCCCACGTGGGGTCAGAGGGTCACCAATGGGCATCTCAGCACCTGGTCCTGGACTCCCCGAGGAGCTGACCGCAGCCTTCCTCCAGCCCCTCCCGACCCCTTACCTTGGTCCCGGCTGAGCCCGCCGGGGTCCCCAGGTGCTTCCATGGCCCGCAGGCGCCACCCCCACCGCTACCGGAACAGCTTGAGGGGTCCCCAGGCAGCGTGCTGGCCCCGTGAGTCTGTCAGAACCGGGCGCCCCTTGCGCGCCCATGCCCGATCAACGAGCTGAGTGCTGCCAGAGCTGCCGCTGCTGCCGGGACCGCCCCTCCCGCGGGAGCCCCGCCCGCCTTAACCCTTCACTGCCACTGCCACGGCCAGGCTGGGAACCACAGAGAGTGGGACAGAGCACCCCGAGCAGGGGTGAGGGTGGGGGTTGGCATGAGGGAGACACTTCTCCAGCAGAGGCTCTGGGCACCACCCCTGGCTGTCCCTGACCTCACTCCCATCCTCTGGGCCAGCCCTCCTACCAGAAGGGGCAGCTGCACGCAACTCTCCCAGGAGCCAAATGTGGCCCCAGCTGGCATCCCTGACATTACTGCACAGCCCCCTCCCAGGCAGGTGGGCTGGATCCAGGACAAGTCACTCTGCCCCACAAGGGGCCCCCATGAAGGTTCAGCACTTCAGGGGTGACATTTCACTGGTTGTCCTGGTGGGGGTTGTGCAGGATGACAACAGTGGGGGTCCAGGAGCCCCTGGTGACAGCCCAGTCTCTTAGCATCCAAATCCCTCCTGTCCCTTCCCCTGCCTACCAAAGTCTGTGGGGTCTGGGAGGCGGTGGGGCTGTGGGGTACCAGAGAATAGTCCCCTAGCATGCTGCCCAGGGCAGGCCCTGCCAGGAGCCAAGCAGGGGCACAGTCTCAGGAGGACAAGTGTGGAGCAACACCTCTGCCTCAGCTCCAACCCCCAGCAAAGCCTACCTCTCCTGCAGTGCTCCAGTTTGACCTGCTGTAGCACCATCGCAAGGAAACAACACTTCCCAGATCAACACAAGAGGTTTCTCTCCCTCGGGTGCTGCTTTGAAAGCTCCTTCTGCCCGAAGTCCCATCTGACAGGGCTGACCCACAGCCCAGGGGCATCCTGGGGAGGTTTACAGGGATGAGGGAGCCCGGCCTGGGGCCAGGCAGGCAAAGGGCCTGAGCAGGAGGACTAGGGGCTCCTCGGGGCTCTTTGAGCCGCTGCCTCCCCAGGGGCTGATGACTTCCTGCCAGGCGAGGCCCCCAAGTACGGATGGGGAATGGAGTCACATGGGCTGTCACCACCACCATCTGGACCCTACCCAGGGAGGGCCCAGGATCACCTGCCCGGCCCCCTGAGAGGGCAGGGAGCAAAGCGGGGAGGGGCAGTCCAGCAGCCACACCTGGGCTTGGTAAGTCCAGTCCCCACTGGGGATGGGCCAGCAGTCCCAAACTCTCAGAAGGGGAGAAACCGGGGCAGGAAGGGGGGAACAGGGAGAGGAGATGACAGGCTAAACCAGATCTGAGATGGAGAACGCGCCAGGTGGGGGACGGGGGGCAGGGGTGTTGGGGAATCACAGGGCCCTGGGGGCGGGGCTCTGGAAAGCCCAGCACATCTCCCTGGAGTGGACCAAAGGCCCCTTAGCCCTCCCCTGCAGAGCAGCCAGATGAAACTCAAGTTCAGGTTCTAATGAATAATCCATCGGTGTCGCCAGCCCCGCCCACTGAGCTCAACCCAGCGAGATGATTTCCGTTACTGGGGCCTGCGATTAAAGGCGGTGATTAAAAGCTGCCTGCTGCACATGTTAATTTGCTTAAGATTCTGATCTCCTAAATCTCCTTTCTGGGCATTTAAGCAAAATTCCGCCTTTGGGAGCATGTGATGTGGCCTGGCTAGTGTGGGTGGGGCTGCACGTGGAGGAAGGGCCACCAGCCTCCAGTTCAGGAGTTTGATTTCCTTCTTGTTTGAAGAAGCAGACAGGAGGACAGTCAGGTGATGGGGAGTGGGCACAGGGCCCCTGCCTGAGTCCCCTCTCTGGGGTGGGTGCCCTGTGCCCCTGAGCCTCAATTCTGTCCTCCAGATTGGGCGTATTGCCCTCTCCCCCACCCTCTTCCCATGTGTGACACTCCTGCTTTGGGATCAGGCCTGGTTGCCTCAACCTGCTTCGGCTTGACTGGGGGACTAAGGGCCTTGCTCGGGTCTGGGGTTACAAGGAAGAAAGGGGCTTCCCAAGCCCTGGGGACAGAGCCCAGACCTGGACACCCAGAGCTGGGCGGTGCATTTGGCCCCACAGGTCAGAACAGTTGACGAGGACCAAGTCCAGCACTGTGGCCCCTCTACTCCACTCTCTAGGGCGGGGCAGCGTCCCAGCTCTAAAATGCTGTGTCCGGCAGGGGCTGGTCTGAGGTTGGATCTGGTCGTGAGCTCCAGTTGGGTCCAAACTTTGGTGCCCAAGCACTGCTGGGAGGAGTCAGGAGACTGTGCCGTAAGACACGGGTGCCAGCCTGCGCCTTGGGCCCAGAGCCCTTGGTTTCCAGGCAGGCCTGCAAGTTGGGCAGACCTCACATGTCACCTTGGTTTCCCTACCCGAACTGGAAACACTGCACATGTGCCCCCAGGACTAGACTCTGGATGGGGGCAGCCACTCACTACCAGCTCCTGAGAGCCAAGGCCATCTCAGGACCCTGCTGAGCCCACCCTCCCCGCCTCAGGCTCCCTGACCAGACCTGAGCTGGTCCTGATCCCCCCCACCCCCAACAACATGCACCAGGGGTCGCCTCCTGCTAACGCCATGCTCGGTGTCATGCATGTATACTGCATGGCCCTACAGCGTCTCCACCTAGCTCTGTCCCTGCTGGGGGTGGGAGGCTCTAAAGACTGGAGAGACTCCGAGAGGCGCGGGGCTGCTCAGGGTCTCAGAGGGCAGAACCTGGTCCCCAGCTCTCATGGCCCATCAGTGCCCTTCCGCAGCCTGAAACCCACCTCCCACTTAAGAGTTTCATGGTTTACTTAAAGGGGACGGCACAGCCCCTGTCCTGTGGTCCTGCCAGAAGAGGTCCTACACCTCTGATCCCCAAAAATGCATCAAGCAGCCTGTCCCTGAGCAAGGTTGGAGACCTGGCCCATGACCAGGACAGAGTCTCTTCGGGCTCGGGGGACCCCCAACGGCCTATGTGAATGCACATGTGTGTGCCCCGGGGATGGTGGCGCCCCCATGCACAGCCTGTGTGAATGCACATGTGTGTGCCCCAGGGCTAGAGGGTACCCCTGTGCACAGCCTGTGGCAGCCTCCACCTGACCCTCCAGCCTCAGCTTCCCCATCTGTAACTGAGGAAATTCCAGCAGTTCTGAGGGGGTGGCCAGCCTGGAGCCCCAGTTGAGGCCATGGATAAAGGTCTGGAGGGCAATGAGGAGCAGTGGGCACCAGGAGGGATTGTAGCTGCAGCCAGGCCATCTTGTGCCACAGGTCCAAGTGCAACACCCCTCGTGGGGGCTGCTGTGAGAAGAGCCCAGCCCTGAGCCAGGGGCCACCATGGGAGGAGCCCAGCCCTGAGCAGTGCCTGGGCTCCAGGACAGCTGGGCAGCCTGGGCCACAGTGGCCACGGAACTGGACGGCCCTCAGGAGCAGACAGCCTTGAGGAATCGCCTTCCACTGGTGGAGTAAGAAACCCTCAGAAACCTTCACGGGGCATCTCAAGGTTCCGGCTTCCGACTCCTACATGAACCTCCAGGGAGATGTGCCCCAGGACCCTCTGCAGGACACCAGCGTGCGGCCACAGCCCGGTTGCCTGTGAGGCTCTGCCGAGGGCCCATAGTCACCAGGGATCCAGCGCACAGCGGAGAGGCCCTGGTGGGTCCCTGATTCTGCTTCTCCAAGGCTGCTTCGTAATATCCCAGTTAGCAGGGCCCTCAAGGCACCGGGTCCAACGTCTCTTCTTTTCCACAAGGAAAACCAAGCAGAGGGGTCTCGCCCAGGGTTCATGGCCAGGCAGAGGCAGAGCAGAGACCAGGACCTAGGTCCTGCCCCCAGGCAGCACCCTGTCCAGATGGGTCACCCCAACAGTCACACTGGCCCCTGCTGCCACCTCCAGTGTGGGCGCCATGGCCCAGCGCGCACACGCATGTCTTAATCACCTCTGCGAGGAGTCGAGCGCTTGTTTAAAGATGGAAAGGCGGCCCCTTGGGCAACAAGGCGGTACTGACAGCCCCGCAGCTGGGAGTGACACACAGCCCAGCAGCGGCACCGGGGAAGTTTTATTAATTATTCAACAATGAAACCAATTTAGTGTCGCTTTCTTGGTTGGTTTGAGAGTTCTGTAAACGTTACGGCTTCTGTTAAGGGACTGAGAAGCCCGTGAGGCCTTCACGGGTGGCCTGATGCACCCCACCATCTCAGATACGCACTCAACACACCACTACGGGCCGAGCAACATCCTGCCTTGGGAAGTAGCCGGGGAGGCAGAGGCAAGTGGCACACAGAGCCCAGGCAGGGGTCAGCCCCTCTGTCTGGGCCCTGAGATGTCCCCCTGTGAAGATTTCCTGCTCCCTCAGGCCCTGATCCATGGGGTCACCCCTATGATGAGCTGAGCCAAGGGCTTGGGCCTGAGGTTGCAGTCACAGAGGAGCACTTGGCCTGGCTGGAGAGGACTGGCCAAGAGCAAGCAGCCTGACCAAGCTGCCTGGAGTGACCACAGCTGCCCAGAGTGACCACAGGCCATGGGAGGAGATTGGGGGCAGGGTGTGAGGTAGCAGTGAGGTGTGTGGCCAACTCAGGCCAAGCTCCAGAGAGCATCTGGGAAGATGACTGAGAAAGTGGAACCCAAGGAACCAAGAACTGAACAGAATCGTGGGGTACAGGGTGAACAGCCCAGGAGACCCCGACACAGACATCCTGGGTGGGAAGTGTGCTGCTCTGGGCCTAGCATCCCCACCACCCCCTACACTTCCAAGCCAGCTCCCTACAAGGGCATGAACCTGCTTTCTGGGGCCCCAAGCCCGGCGGAGCCAAGCGACCCTTCGAAAGGAACATTGTCGCTCAATCCCCAGGCAGGAGAGGGATAAACAGAGTCACACACAGCAAGCAGGGGCTGGGTTTGAGGTCGGTGGATTCAGGGGGCAATAGGGGCGGTGGAGTCCCACTGACCAGGGAGGTTCCCGTCGCCACAGCCTCCTCAAGGGTCACCGGGCAGGATGAGGGCCAAAGCCCCAATGTGGCCAGATCCCTAGGACCTCAGGTCAACCCGTGGGAGGAGGCAGGAAAAATAGGTTGGCAGAGAGAGGAGGACACAGACAGCGGGGAGGAAGAAGGAGTTCCCAGAAGGTTTTGCCTGAATGGCCAAGACCACACCCTCACGTGCAGGCCCCCAGCTGCCCAGGGGCCCGGTCCCCACTCAGGCAGGGGCACCGCAGCCACGACACACATCCACTCACCTCCCCCCACCCTTCCCCTGGGACAGTCTTGTGCCTAGATCACCAGAGGGGCCTGGCGAGGTCACTGGGTCAGGGCCCAGCCCCAGGCTGCTGCGGCCCCCCAGACACAGCCCGCGGGAACAGCACTGTCCTCACTGCCCGGCGCTGCCGCCCTGCACCAACCTGACCTAGATTCTGCGCCCTCATGCAGAGCTGGGCAGAGCCATGGCCGCCTGGCACCAAGACAGTGGGCTGGTTTCCAGGCTAAATGTGGCCGCAGAGCCGCCGGCCCAGCCCACCCAAGGTAACCCCCAACACCCCAGAAGTGGCCTACCATTGATCCCATAGCAGACTGGGCCAGCCCCCAGGACCTGGGCATCCTCTTCAGCCTCACCAAGCTGTGCACCATCTTGGCACCTGTGTGCCTGGGGACACGGGGACGGAAAGCTACTTGACCACTTGCATCAACTAAAACTATACACATCTTTGAAATTAGAAACACGTGCATGCCAAGCCCAGCCTTTGGCCACCAGGCCCGCAAGCCTTGGATATCCTCCTGGGTCAGAGAGGCACAGGTGGCATGCATCCCCATGCTCTGGCCACATTCATCCACCCGTTTCCCTGGGCTGTCCTTCCTCGCCCTTCCCCCAACCTGTTCCACTGCCACACACAGACCCCAACCCCAGCCAACAGCCAATGTTTATTAAGCACCTGCTGTGTGCCAGGCATTGCGCTTGGGGCTGGGAAGGGAGTGATGAGTGAAGTGAAAGCAGCCCATGCCCTCAGGGAGCTTGCGGTTCAGGGAAGGTGGAGGAGTGGCCAGGAGTCCCAGGTTCTTAGAAGAGCCGTGGGTTGGGTATGCAGAGTAGGGGACCCCTGGAGCCTGGCAGCGTTTGCAAACCCTGGGAGAGGACAGGTCACTGCACTGGCAGTGGGGGGGGAGGGGGCGGGGGCACCTCTGACAGGGGTGGGGAGCCGCTCCTCAGGCTGGGCCCAGACTGGGCAGAGATGGGGTTGAGGGCACAAGGAGGCCAGAACAGAAGCAGAGATTTCAGCTGGACCACATTCACCACAGTGAGATGAGTTCTGGGCCCAGGACCCAGCTCAGGGCTCAGAGGAGGGGGGTGAGTGGGGGGTGGGGATTACTGAACCCCTCCTTGGCCATCAGCTCCCATCCCGTTCCCGCCAAGGACAAACAGACAGTCCTGTCACTGGTGCTGGCCTGAAGCTGTCCTCTAAATGCTGCCTGCCCCAGTCTTCCCGGAGGTGCAATTTCATGTACAAATTATTTCTAAATTTACTCCATTGCTATATCCAGACGGCCACTTGCTGGGTGTTCATTGGTAGAATGGAAACCATTTAAAAATCCTGGGCACTAGCACATGCATCTCCAACCACAAAACTGAATAAGCAAATTAGAAAGCGTTTACAATGAGGGTAGAGTCTGTCCTGATGACTTGTAGGGGGAAGGTGAGGCCACTGGAACAGGGCCAGGATGGAAGGACTCACAGTTTAGCCCTAGGGGCTCCAGGCACGTGGAGAGCACCCTGCAAGCTCGCAGCACCCACCAGATTCCCAATTTTCCTGCAGCACATGCTGAACTCAGTCTGGACACAGACCACAAGGGGCCTTCAGGACTGACCCTTTACAAAGAGAAGCCAGGTCCCTATGAAGCCATGGTCAGCGTGTGGGCAAGGACACCCTAGGTGTCAACAAATCCTGACCGGTGGCCAAGGGCCACCCCAGTCACTGGGAGAGGGGGCCCCAGAGCAAGGAGTTAGCCACTAGCACCATGACACTCCAGACAGTCAGCTTTCCACCAGCAGGACGATGCTTGCATCCACACAAGTGTTCAAACCCAGCAAGACTCCAGGAGGTGGATGTGGGGAATGAAATCGGGACTGTCCCATGAAGACAGGTCTGTGGGGCGGGCACCAGGTTTTGAGAGCACAAGTCTGCCCAGGAGGTGCCAAACAGAACCACTGTCACTCCACACTCCCACCCTACACTGGAGTTAGTGGGGCCCTAATCATTACCCTCCTCCTTCAGAGAGGTGGGCAATGCCCTGAGCAAGAGGGGTGCAGGGTGTCTGGGAGCAAGTGTGAGCACAGCTGGGAAAGTGAACACAGTTCAGGAAGTGGGGGTGTGAAAACACAGCTGGGAGAGGTGTGAACACACAGCTGGGAGGAGGTGTGAACACACAGGTCAGGGGAGGTATGAACACACAGCTTGGGGAGGTGGGGACACATAGCTGGGGGAGGTGTGAATACACAGCTGGGGGAGGTGTGAACACACAGTTGGGAGAAGTGTGAACACACAACTGGGGGAGGTGTGAACACACAGTTGGGGGGAGGTGGGGACACAAAGATAGGGAAGGTGTGAACACACAGCTGGGAGAAGTGTGAACACAAAGCTGCGGAAGGTGGGGACACACTGCTGGGGGAGGTATGAACACACAGGCCAGGTAAAGTGTGAACACACAGCTGGGAAAGGTGTGAACACACAATTCAGAACCAGGACACCTGGAAATCATACTTTCCCTCACGTTCAGACAGAGACACCAAGATCCAAATGGACCAGGGGTCCCACCAGGTCGCCGAGGGCTCAGGGCCTGGTGGGATGTGGGGCAGCCCCTCTCATGACTCTGTGCAGAGGACACTGCCCACAGAACAAGCAGTCTGGGCCCCTGTGTCCATCAGCCTCCTTCTCAGCTTCCCTGAGCCTCGACCCTAGGCAGTCGCCTCTCGTTTGCTTTCAGGCTCCCAGGGACGACAACCTGGGGTGCTGACAGGTCACTCCCCTGACACATGGTGATCGCCACCCAGGTTCCCTCCACATGCATTACTGCCCACAGCCCAGGGCATGAAGCCCTGGACAGACATAGCACTGGGAGCCCAGGCGCCATGCCCTTGGCCTCCTGCTCTCCCCCTGCCCTGTGCACCCCAGCCCCCCTGCAATTGTGTGGGCCCCCGCAGCCATCAAGAGCTACACACGCAAATGTTTATTTTCTCTTAGGGCACAGAAAAACAAAAGCAAGAGGGCTGGCCTATCCAGCGGGTGAGTCACTGGGGGTGTTCAAGCAGAGGCGGGGAGCAACCCCCAGCACCGCGCAGTGGGGATGGGAACGGCCCCACCCACCCCTGCAGGTGCCACCCTGACACAGAAGGAGCACTGGTCAGCCTCTGACTAGTCGCTCCAAGGAAAGCTGCCTCCTCCAGGGAGTCCTCACTGACCACCTGCAATCTCCGGGTGCCCCTCAGAGGTGAGAAGTCATCCAGTAGGCTCAAGAAGGGGGCATCCCCCACTTCAGCAAACCATGGTTCCCTAGGGAGCAGCTGAGCCTCATACTTCTGAGTGACCCACTGTTGGCAGCTGGAAACGAGGGCAGAGGGGTCAGGAACCCCATATCATAGCCCTCGGGGCTGCTGAGGCACAAGGCCCCCCAAACCCCAGGTCCCTCACAGCCCCCACCCCATTGCTGCACCTGCCCCTGACCACCGAGTGGGCAACCGGCCAACTGACCACAGGCTGGAATTCCAGCAAGCCAGGGCGGGCTGACCCAGAACAGCCCCTCAGGGCCAGACCGCACTCCTGTTCACCTAGGATGGAGCCACCAGCCCGTTGGTCCAGGTTGGCTTCCGAGGGTCGCCCACCTGGCCCATCCTGAGAGATCTGTGAGTGTCCTATCCCCAGACCACTTGGGTAAGGACTGACCACTGTGATGACCAGCAGGGCAGGACTGAAAGCCACTGCAATAGCCTGGAGATGGCTCCTTAGGAAAGGGGGTGGCAGCAAGGGACCCAGGCTGGACAGAGGACCCAAAGCAAAGGCCCAGAGACGGTGCCGACCACCCTGCAGTGCCCCAGTCATGGGGGCCAGCCCCACGGTCTTTTTTCACCTGGGAGCCGATGTGGCCCTGGGACCCATTCTCCGCCTACCGAGCACAGCCCTCCCCCAGTCCAGGAAAGGATGGGAGGGGTTGTCCTCTGAGGACTAGGTGGGCTACAAGCCAGGTGGCACCTCCTCCCACCCAGACCCCTGGACAAGCCCAGGTGAGGGGAAGGTGCCGGAGGTGCTGGCGGCTTCCAGCTCGGTCCTCCACATGAACCATCACTCTGCCCTTCCATCTTCCCTCCTGCCCTGCAGGGCCAAGGGGCACTCACAAATGCAGTCTGGGCTCCGCGGGAGGCCAACCACTTGGGGGCTGCCTGGGCCCCCACCTGACGAGCCTGTGGGTTTCAGATGGGCTGAGCAGCCCCGGTGACCTTGAGTGTCACCAGGAGCGGGGCCCAGTGGTGACGGCTGAGTCACCTCCCAGGGCTTTTTCAGGCACAGCTGAGTGCAAGGGGGCAATTTAGGTCTTTTTGAGGAGACGGGAGAACACGTGATAGAGAACACGAGGTCAGGACTGAGCACGCAGCCATGTGTCCCCCCCTCAATGGGAGGCCCCCAGCTCCTGCAGGCGGGGGGCCACAGATGCAGCATGGGGCCTTGATGGGGTGGGAGCAGGCACCCCAGAGGTGGGGTGTGTGATGGGCTTGCTGGGCTGGTGGAGCCGGGTGGGCCTTGCTGCATGACTGGGGGGGTTGGGTCCTAGAGACCAGCTGTGGCTCTTTGAGTGTCTTTCTAGGAAGGGCGGCCCAGCAGCCCCCATAGCACTCCTATTCTGTCCTGGGCAGCAGGCGGAGGAGGTCAGAGGCTAGCAGGGGTCTGGCGCTGTGGTCTGATGTATCATCTGGTCAGGTAGCTGGCTGACTCTGACTGTGACTACAGACCGAGGGGTATGGGCTGGCGGCCTCCCTATGCCTAATGTCCCCCTCTGGCCATACTGACTCTCCCTGGGCCTCTGTCGGTCCCTGTCCATCTGCCTGTCTGCTCTCCTGAGAAAAGTCCCCCAGAACCAGGCACCTGCCAGAGTCTGTCCTGTCTGGCTCCTCAGCCATCCAACTCAAGCCGGCAGGTCTCTGCAGAGCAGCCCCTGTGAAGAGGACCAGGGAAGGACTCGCTGGGCAGGGCCGTCAGAACCCATGGGTCAGAGGAAGTGGGCAGCCCCAGGGAGACGCCTGCCCTGCCCCTCTTATAGCCCCCAAGGGCCCCATCTCACTCTGGGCTCCGCTTCCTAAGACGCATCAAGTACCCTCCAACTCAGCCTGTGTTGATGCTGTTTCCTTACAGACACAGAATATAACTCCCAATAATGCCAAGCCCAAAATAACCCCACAATGCGCCACGTGCCAAGCACCCACCGGAGAATGTAGCCGAGCAGAGCACAGCTGCAGAGTCGCTTTAAAAATACTCTAAACACGCACACGCAAACACACACAAACCTGCTTCAAGGATGCCTGCCCCACCCACGGCAGGTAGGGGGTGAAGGTGGGGGCACAGGCAGGAGGGGGACCACAGGGGCTGACAGGAGCCCCCAGGCAGCAGCACAGGTGGAGGGGTGCACAGGGCATCCGAATGTGCTCTTGCACTCCTGACCGCGGCTCTGACCCCCAGCCTTTCCCAACCCTGCCCCTAAGACCCCATGGGATGATGCTACCCCAGCGGGGAGGCCAGTGAGGAGGGCTGTGCCCTGGGCGAGTTCCCCTCTGCTGGAAGGCGTGGCCGCCTGGACCTCCACCTTCCCCGACCCAGCCCAGCCCCATCTTGGGCCCTCAGCCCCCTCCTCCTCTCCTTTGCCACCACCCCCGCCATCTCAAGGGGCTGCCAATGCCCACCACGGCCAAGGGAGGTACAGGTGGGCCTTTCAGGGGGCTGTCCTCAACTCTGCTGGGGGACGGTGGGCCTCTCCCAGGACGGGTGCATGCCTGCCTGAGGCAGGTGGAGGAGATGCCGACTCGGCCTCTGGTGCTCAGTCCCAGATGCCCACCGGCCTCGGCTTCCACGCCGGAAGGTCCTGGACCTGGCCGCCTCCCTGCACCCACAGCCCCAGGGCTGCACCTGAGAAACCCAGTCTAGCAGCTCTTTAGCTACTGAGAGGACAGCAGGGCCCAGACACTGCAGAGGCCAACCCAGAACCCCCTGAATGTCAGGAGAAGCTCATTGGTGCCTAAATCCTCCCCTCCCCAGACTCAGGGGCTTCATCCGTGAGGGGTGCTCTAAGGGCCCTCATGGTCCCCACATCCCAGGATCGCAACCACAGGATTCCCAGGTTAGGTCAGCCATCAAGCCACCTGGCTCCTGGTAAAGGGGCCAGGCCCACCCAGGGCATTGCCGGTCCAGCCCCGGCAGAATGAGGGGCTGGGACTTGGACACCTGCAGCCTCCACGGAATGACCCCTCATTGAGCCATCCTGGGAGGGCCACACCCCACGCAGGCTGGAAGGGTGACGGCAATAGGGACAGGCCATTTGCTCAGTCCCTTGGGACACAGCTTCGCCCAGAGGGGCACAGGCTGGCTTTGCTCTGGGGAAGCAGACCCCCTGCCTGGCCCCGCCAACCCCAAGCCCATCTAGGCAAGCAGAGGTTCGCTGGAGCCCAGCCCTTGCTGCTGCCCGAGGGCCGGAGTGGATGGCCACCTGCTGCTCTGGAATTCCACTGCACCAATCCGGCTGCAGCTGAGAAGTGGGCCACGGCCTGGCCTGGAAAGCGGTTGCTCAGAAACGCTCGGTGGTCACGGGGTCTGCTCTGCAGCAGACAGCCTGCGGGAGCCGCGTGCTGCTGAGGTGCCTGGACCTGGGGTGGGGCTCCCAACCATCCGCTTCTGCACCCCTGGGGGAGCGGACCCCAGCAGCCCAGATCCCATGCTCACTGCCTGCCCCACCCCCAGCAAGGCTCAGGAGGTGCTGGGTACGGAGGACACCAAGTCTCGGGCTCACCGGGGGCTGGGGGCTCCCTTTGCTACCCCACCCCACCTGAGGAATGCAGAAAAGGATTTCCCAGCAACCCCTGGCCCGGTGTGACCACAATCCTGGGGACGCTGGCAGCTGCAGCAGCCCACCCCCGCTGGGGGAGGGGGGCGCACACACCCAGGCAGGGCCCACTGCTGGGGTCTGCAGGAATGGGATGACAGCACCCCAGGGGACAGGGTGCACAGGAACGAGAACCCCAGCAGGGCGGCAGGACTGGATCCCAGGGCACGGCTCTCCTCTCGGTGGGGCGACAGAGGGCAGCATCGAAGGTGGAGGGTCCTGTTTGTGCCAAGAGCAGTGGTCCCAACCCCCGCACCACACCCAGCATGACCAGGCCCCATGGCCCCTTACATGAAAGGAAGAGGAACCAGCGCCCAGTGAGTGCCTACTGTGTGCACAGACTGTCCTAGTTAACCAGCCGCCACGGATCGCACCTACGCCTCCACCTGCTGCCCTGAGACCCCAGCAGATCACCCCACCAAGCCTCCATGTCCTCAACTTTTAAATGGGGCAATAACAGGACCAAGGCCTCTAGGCCTGGAAAAAACACACATAAGGGGGTTTCCCAAGACCTAGATGGAGGGACGCGGCCCTTGGACCTGACTGGAGAGCCCTGGCCAAGCCTCCCCACACAGGAATTATTTAGGTGCCTCTCCAGGCAGGAGCGGGGGCGAGGTGGGGGGAGGCGACATGAGGCGGGGGCAGCCTGCCTCTGGCCGGCCCTCTCCCCAGGGATCACTCCAGGTTAGCACTGCCTCTAAACTGACATTAAATCCTCCCACCAGACTACTCTCCTGCACGCAGGGTGGGTCCCAGGGACCCCAGCCCAACACCGCTCTGGGACACTCCCGTTTGCTCCCTGAAGGCTCCATCCAGCACCCAGGCCCAGCTGTCCCCTGGGCTCACCTCTCCCTTTGCAAATCCAGGTGGACATGGTGCCCGGGGGTGAGACAGTGACTGCCACAGCCCCATGGGGTCCCCAGGGGTGCCCCCTCCCAGAGGGGCCCCGCTCAGCCTGCCCTCCAGACTGCGGAGAACACAACCCCCACTGCCCAGGCTTGGCATTTCTGGAGGGTGACAAGAGCCCGGGCTAGGAACGTGTTTTCTGTGTGAACAGACACTGGCACAGGGAGTGCTGGGTGCCAGCGCCTCCCCCCAGCTCAGCCTGAATCATCACCTCCTGGCAGCCCCAGTAGGGGGCGGGGGCCAGGCTGGGGGCCCAGAGCCCATGGACGCAGGAGGCAGAGGCCATCCACTGAGGGATCGATCCACAGTTACTCTGCTCCAAGCACAGGGGACCCTCTCCAGGCGGCCCCTGCACTGGGTAAGTGTCCCACAATGCCAACCGACAGGGCTTCCCATGGCCCTTCTCCTGAGGAATGGTGAGGATTACGGCTCCAGGGGTGAGCTTTGGCCCATGGAGCCAGTTCCTGGGGCTGAAGAGAAGCTACCAGGCAGGGGGCAGGGGGCTTCCAGGGAGCAAGAGTATATGGCCAGCACTGCCCCCAAAGCCATCTTCATAAGCCATATTCTTGGTGACAGTTTCTGGCCTGTTGCTGAAGGCTGCAACCGATGGACATCCCCTCAAATAACTGTGAGGGGTGGCAGCCCATCTGAGCGCACACAGCTCTGGGCTCCAGACCCCCAGAGGAGCTGGGGCAGGCCCACCACTCTACCTCCATCCAGAGATGGTGGGACCTGGGGGGTCGGGAGCCCGTGGCCCCTTGGCAATATGGAAGCTAACAGAGGCCTCCATCCTGGACCACCAGGCCCCATCTGCCAACCGCTGCCTGGCACCCTGGGTCCTGCTTCGAGGGGCCGAGCGACAGGAACCCGTGTCCCCTGGGGAGAGCAAGGAAGCCTCAGCTCAAGTGGAGTAATTGCCACCTTCTGGCAGGCTCCTCACCTTGGCTACAGGTTAACTTACTCACTCTGCCATCACCCACACCCCTTGTGACAGGTGAAGACGATGAGGCTTGGGGAACCAGCATCTGGCCCAGGAACCTACAGCCCAGGGAGCTGCAGGTCCGGGAATGCTGGGAGACGGTGGGGCTCAGGACCAGGCTGTGGATTCGCCCCTCTCCATTTTCTGAAGACTACACCAGGCCTCCCAGGAGGCCCTCGTCCTCGCTGCTCAGGAAGGCGATCAGGGGCTCCCAGAAAAGTGGGCCATTTGGTGACTGGCCAAGAGCAACGCCCTGTGCTGAAAGGCGTTCCTTCCACCCAGGAAGGAAGGGAGCCCGCAGAACACGGAAGGTCTCCTGGGAGGCAGGAGGTGCAGGAGGCCCCGGCTTCACTCCAGATGGAGAGCCAGGCCCTCAGCTCCGCCACGGGAGGGGACAAGCCCTCCGACCAGCCTCAGGATGCCAGCCACTGCAGGGAAGTTGTTATGCAATCCTTTAGGGGCCCTGGTGAAGGCTGGGCTCCGCTGAGCTCTGGGTACAGAGAAGTGACCATACTCACCGAGGTTCCAAGACCTGCAGGCTACCAGCAGCCATCCCTCAGCGCTAGGCGCTCGGAAGCATCAGAGGCCGAGGGGGGGCGGTTCTTCAGGCCAGAGCCAAGTGGGGGGCAGTGGCAAGGGGGTCCCCGCTGGGGTGGGGCAGAGAGCTACATACACAAACAGCCTCTCCTTTGCTGCACTGCAGTCTGTTACTTCCCCATTTCAGAGATGAAGACACTGAGGTTGAGTCCCTGCCCGAGGCCATAGAGGGCTGGAGAACTGGAGCTGAGCCAGGCCTTCCCACCCTGGGGCGGGGCCCTCCCACCGCTCATCCCAGCCGTCCTGGGAGGGCCAGCCCAGAGCAGACGGCGCTCCCAGGAAGCAGAGCTACCTGCAGACCTGGTCTCCACCCACCCCTGACCTGGCATCCTGTTTACAGCGCATATTTAGTAGCCCATACCTCTCTTGAGTCTGTGTTTTCCATGCTCTCAGCTAACACCTAAAGCCCGCTACACACAGTTCTGGGGCCGCAAGGGGCCACACCGGGGCCAGAAGGACCTGGTCAGAACAGCTGACTGAGGCACTAAAGCGCCCAAACCGCTGGCTGCAAGGGTTAGGCTCTGACGTGGGGGCATTTGGGAGAACCACCACTCCCGCCCCCCCGCAGGGGATGCTGTGACCAATGGGCAGTAGGATCTGGGAGCAGCCATTCACTAAGAGGATGAAGCCCCTGCCCAGGACACACCCAGCCTCCACACCCCCCAGGAGGCCAGGACCTCCAGAGCCCCTTCCGCACCTTCCCCCAGGAGCCTCTGAAGTCAGTTCACATTCCCGTCTCTCAGCCAAGGAGAGAAGGGGGTGTCGGAAAGCAGGAGGCAGCCAGGCAGGGCTCCACAGCTGGGCAACCCTGCTCACATGTCAGAGAATCCCACGCCAGCCCCATCCTTAGCCTGGGGGGCCCAGAGGGGTGAGATCCAGGCCCTGGCTCACATGTGTCCACCAGTGGGTGCAGTAGACAGACAACACAACCAATGTGAGGTGCTGAATGGTGGCCCCCAAAAGATGTGTCTACACCCCAGATCTTATTTGGAAAAAAATCTTTGCAGATGTAATCAAGTTAAGAATCTTGAGACAAGGCCATCCTGGATTACCCAAGGGAGCCTAAATCCAACAAGTGTCCTTATAAGAAGAGGGGGGACAGGACACACAGAGGACCAGGCCAAATGAGGACAGAGGCCGAGGCTGGAGGATACAGTTGCAGGCTTCAGAGGGAGTGAGCTCCTGCCGACACCTTGACCTCAGACTTCCCACCTCCAGGACGTGTGAGAATAGCACCAGTAATTTGAAGCCCCCCAGTCTGTGGTCATTTGTTCCAGAAGCCCCAGGGCATTCATGCTACCTTCTGGGCTCGTGGGTTCAGGAAACGAGACATCTTCTTGAGGCCTCTGCCAGGGTCTGACTGTCTGGGAGCCACCAGGACGAGGACCACAGCGGCCTCAGGCCCAGGAGCCTCCCACCTGGCCTCCCTTTAAAGGGAGCCCTTTAAAGAATGACTCGGAGGACAGAGGCAGCTCAGGGACCAGGGGAGGCCAGGCAGGAGAACCAGTGCCTCACTCAAGTCAGAGTTTCCCCCAGGCTCTCCCTCCCTGCATGAGGGCAGGGACATTTCAGAGCCTGCCCCTCCCACCACCCTCCCTGCCCTCCTGCCTCCTGGGGTTGAGGTCTCAGTCATAAATGAAGCCCAGGGTCATAGCCCACCCCTCCACCCACACAGGTGGTCCCTGCCTCCCTCCATCACAGCTCTCCTGTCTGGCTCACATGTCTCTGTGCTCTGCACACCCATCCAGCTGCTTGGTCCCGTTAACCGGTGGGACGGACACATGGTGGGTGCCTCCAACATGCCAGCCATTCACCCTCTTCCCCGGGGTTTGGGAGCGAGACCCTGCACAAGAGCCAGGGTCCATGCACGTCTCCGCAGGCACCACAGGGATGGAGGCAGTGAAGTGGTTGCTGACCCCACAGGATGCAGGCGAGGGGAGCCTTTCGGGGCCTTCCCCACACATTTTCACAGCCACCTGGATGGGCTTGTTTGCCATTCAGCCTGAGCCTCCTGGAGCCCCTGGCCCAACCTGTCTGATGCGGAGCAAGAGCTGCGAAAAGAGGCGTGAAGAGTTTGCTCTGATCTGCGGGGGTGGAGACCCTGTGATCAACCCCAGAGGCTGCTGGGAGCACAGAGCGGGGAAGAAGCAGGAAGAAGAGCCTTGGGGGGCAGACTGGGAGCAGAGTGGACCCCTAGACCACTCTGCCCGAGGGATACACACACACACACATAGCTGCAGGGGCTGGAACCCAGGCCAGATGAGCCCCAGGGAGCACATCCCCTCGGGCCAGGCCCTCTCCCCGGGTCGGTCTGAGCTGGGTAGCCAGGCGGGCTCCTTTATCCCTTTGTGCTGGGCTGCGAAGGGACAAACTGGCTGGCTGGCGGCTGCGCTGGAGACATCTCCCAGGAGCCCTCCCTCCCCGTTCCGTGGATGCGGGCCTGTTACACAACAGACCTAAGAATAATCCGGAGGACGGGCAGTGCAGGGAGAAGGCCGTCCTGCCTCCCGGGACCCCTAGAGCTGCGGCAGGGGGTGGAGTCAATGGCTTGTAGGTCCTGCGGCTGCCTGGGGCTGGGGTCTGTCTGGAGGCTCGGGGACACCCCGAGGCATTCCCACCCCCAGCATCTGGGAGACTGGGCAGTGGAGTCCTGACTCCCACCCCAACCCTGGCTCCCAGGACAGGTCTGGCAGTTGGGAGGGGCAGGCAGAGCCCTAGAAGGCCCAGGGCCCTGTCTGTCCAGTGACCCTTGGGGTCAAAAGTCCTCCTGGGCTGCAAGAAAGCTGCAGGTTCAGTGGGTATGTGCCCCGAGCCCCTGAGGGCTGTCCTTTCCCAGTGGCTCCCAGCATGTGGGGCCTGGGGGCTACAGTGGACATGGGTGCAGGACAGGGTAGGGGACAGTCGACCCAGCAGTGACAGGAGGGGAGCAGGTGGGGAGCAGCAGGGGACCCACCCATGGGTCCCGAGCCCAGACTCCCTTCCTTCCAGGGAGCAGCCGGCAGGGCGGGCAGGATAGTTACCAGCTAATGAAGTAGTCCAAATAAGTGCAAGGTAGCAGAGTATATACAAATTGGCCCACAGCTCTTCATCTACTGCAGACATTAAAAATTAAAATCCAATTACAACTCGTATTGTCAAACCTGGCTGCTGCCGCTTACGGCAACCTGTGTGCAGGGTGGGGGATTATGTAAGCTGAGCTCTCAGCTGCAACGAGTGAGGGCCTCGAGGAACCTCATAGAGGGTCTATCCACTGGCCCCTCTGGCACCTAAGGGATCCCACAGACCTGCCCCAAGTGCCAGTTGAGGGAGTCCCTGCCTGGCCACCCCTAGGAGGGGTCGCTGCCAGCCTGCTGGTCATCTTCCCAGTCCCCCCGGCTGCCCCCTGACAGCAGCCGCATCAGCTCTGCCGGCGGCTGGGTGACAGGCCCAACCCCGGGGACCCCAGCCCAGCCTTGGGCTCACTGCACTCCCTGGACGTGCCTCATACAAGAGGTCAAGGCCAGCAGACCGCCCCACCTCCGGCCAGGGCACCCAGGCACAGCACACACTGCCTGGCCTGAGAAAGGGGGATCCCTCTCCCACCACGGGCACAGGGTCACAGCCTCTGGTCAGGCACATGCCAGGGTCACCGAGCTGTTGGACCTCGGGAAAGGGGGCTGTGGGGACCCTTCAGCCACGGTCCAAGGGCACACGCTCCACCTGCCTCCCCGCACTTTCCGGAACCTCTGATCCTCCCCCACAGGGCCGCATAGAGGATGTGGCTATGGGTTAAATGCAGATGGGAGTGGGGGGGCTGCTTATCCCAGAATCCTAGGGGAGACAGGCCAGGTGGCTCCTGTTCTCACCACCCAGGAAAGGAAATGATGACCTCTGACCTCTGTCAACCCCCTCTGGGGCTGCAGTCCTGACTGGGCTGTGGGCTCAGAGGACCCTGGCTGATCACAAATGCTGCCGTGAGTGCAGCCTTCGGGCCCCAGGTGCCCCAGTGTCACCTCTCAGGGGTCAGGCACAAAGGAACAGAGAGGACACAGAGCCGGCACATTTTCAGGGGTGAAGGCCATGGGGAAAGGACAGCCTGGGCAGGGGGTCTGTGGTCACTCTGTGCTGCTCAAGGGTCCTTGAGCAAGACAGGATGGAAGAGAGGGGTGGGGAGGCCTTCTGCTTCCTGGGCTTCCTCCCTCTGCCAGCCACAGAGGTGTCCACATCCCCAAAATGAAACTGGCCCCCTAGCTCCACTCGCAGGCCTCGGGCCCCAGGAAGGCCTGCTTCTCCCACCCCCACCAGCAGACCACCTGGGCAGAGCTTTCCCTGAGCCTGGCTGTGTCCTGCCAGCCACAGCAGCGCCCACTGCACACACCCCTGCCTGCCAGCACTGGGAGAGGCTGGCCCAAGGCCAGAAGCGGCACCGGCAGCCCCAGGAGACATGCCAGCCCCCTCTCTGCGCAATGTCCACCCAGCACCCAAAAGGCAGGGCCCCTGTTGCGCCGTCCATACCCAGCTAGAGAACATGGCCTCTGGACCAGGGCTCTGGGGGGCGCAGTCTCAGCTCAAACATCCATCCCCAACCAGGGCAGGAAAGTTTGCAGGGGGCGGCCCCCAGATCCCTCAGCCCACACCTGCAGCCTCCAAAAGAGCCCAGGACCTTTCCCATGCCATCCTACACCCACACCCCGGCCCGACCCCTCCAAGATCAGGGCCCCCTTGCGAGGTCTGGACCTCAGAAGCAGCTCGACCCACCAGGGGGCGGCGGAGGCCGGCAAGAGGGGAGCCGCTCGCGCCCCCTCCCCGCTGGGGCCCGGACCCGCCGCCCAGGGCAGCGGCGCCCCCGCGCGTCCACGGAGCCCCGGGCGCAGCAACAGGAGCGGCGCGGCACCTACTGTGCTTCCGCGGGGCGGCTCCCGCGTCCATTGTCTCCGAAGCGGCGGCGGCGGCGGGGGGCCGCGGCAGTCCGGGCTGGGGCGCTGTCAGCGGCCGGCCCGGGGCTCGGGCTGGGGCTGGGGCTCAAGCTCGGGCGGCATCGCCCCGCCGACTCTGAAGCCCGCGGCGGGCTGTGAGCGCGGCGGGCTCGGCGCGCTGACACTGCGCCCCGTGGAGGCGCCGCGCGCGGAGAGCGCTGTCACTCGTGCCTTCCGCACCACACCCCCTGCCCGCCCCGCGCGGGGAGGGGGCCGGGGGCGCGGGCTCGCGACCGGCGCAGAGCTGCGGGCGCTGGCCGTGAAGCCGGAGCGCAGAGCGCGGGGCGCCGGGCGCATAGTGGGGCCAACCGGCGGGCCCCACGCTGGCCCGGCCAAAGTATAATACATTCAAGGCAAGGATGCGCCGGCAGCCTCCCCGCCCCGCCCCCACTCCCCCCTCTCCGGGCCTCGGGTACGCCCGGGCCGCGGGACCGGGAAGGGGGCGGGGCCGAGAACCGCTTCCCCAAGCCGAGGCAGCGCACTTGTGGAGCCGGCAGCTGGCTCCGTGAGACGGATATATGCCAGGCGTTGCCCTCCCACCACACTCCCATCCACGGCCACCCTGGTGCTTGAAGCAGGGACCTGGGCCACCCCTCACCCAAGGCGTAAGGTGGCACGTGCAGAAACCTGCAGGAGTGCCTGGAGCTGGTGGGGGAGGGGTGGCGGCCCAGCCCCGGAGCGGTTCCTGGGCAGGACACCAGGCACCGCCTCCCCCGCCCCCCAACCCTCAGCTCACATCAGGGGGCCGAGGGCCCTGAGTCGAAGGAGGGGAGGAGGGGCGCTTAGCTGCCGCTGTCTTGGAAACTGCAACACTTTCCCCCCCCACCCCCCGCCCCCCGCAGTCGGGAGAGAGCCTGGACACCAGTGGATCTGCCCACTGCCCGCCGGCCACAAAGGACAACACTCCCTAGCAGCTGCCCCAGCACACTCCTTATCAAAGTTCCAGGTCCTCAGGGATCCCCTAAGCAGTGACACACAGGCTCTGGACCCTAATCTCTCCTTCGTGGGATCTCCCAGCCATATCAGGCTTCCTGAGAGCACCCCACTGCCCCTTTCTACTGCAGTGGAGGAGGCAGGGACAGGCCGGTCAGAGAACAGGTCCAGCCAGGCACCCATGTCCAGAGAGGCCGAGATCCCACCTGCCGGCCCTGGTCTAGTAATGACAGGAGATAAGATGCAGGCTCGGGTCCAGGCTCCCCACAGACCAGTGCAGATGTAACCTCAGCTCAACCTCTCCCCTCTCTGGGCCTCAGTTTCCCTGAATATAAGACCCGTTGACTGTTGCAGCCTGGAGGGGCTCAACTTTCCCCAGGCTGCATGGTAGGTGCCATGATGTGCCACAGACAGCGGGATGGACCTCAAGATCCCTCCCAGGCAGGGCCTCGCTGACCCCCGAGAGATAGCATGCTGACACTGGCCAGGGCCAGCCTATCTCCCGAGATTTCTGCTTTCCCAGTGCACCAGACAAGGGCTGAACTCCTGCTCCCAGCCCCGCCCACACACCTGCACTAGGAGCTGCAACCAGACAAGTACTTGGGGATGCTCGTCTACTCAAGGCTGACCTGACTCTGGCAGCCTCTGCTCAGGCTCTCCCAGGCATCAGGCTCTCCCTCTGGGCTGCAAACTGGAGACAAAGACCGCGCCCCCCTTCCCCCCCACCCCTGCCCCCACCAGAGAGATGCACTTCCAGTCAGAGAGATGCATCTTCCAGTCAGAGAGATGCATCCAGAGCTACAGAGGCAGCAATCAGGGCATCCCCCCACCCCCCACATAGATGCACCCTCCATGCCCAGGGGACACAACTGAGAGCCCAGGACCCAGGGACAGAGAGACACGGGGATACCCAGACATGCAGAAACCAAGGTAACGATGAGACAGGAAAACTGGGCTTGCTCGCACAGGAAGCCAAAACTTAAATGCAAATTGGAAGCCTTGAAAGAAGGCCCCATCCTGAGCCAGAGACTCCAAGAATCCCCAAAGAGGACCACAGAAGCTCTGGGACTCCGGGCCTCCAAACAAGGAGGCCGCACAAAGCATGGGGTGTCTGTGTGTGGATGCACCGGCCACACACAGTGTGCGGGGTCTGTGTGGACACGCCTACTGCACTCGGCATGTTGTGTCTGTGTGGACATGCCCTCCAGATCCTCTGGGGGCAGCCTCAGCAGCCAGGATGGTTAGCCTGCTCCCCCCTCACCCACCTGTGCCCCCACTGAGACCCCCCTGGCCACCCTTCCTTACCCGGGTGTCCCTGGCTGGCTGCCATGCAGGCCTCCCCATCACCCCCTCTGACCTCAGGGCCTCCCTCCAAGGCACCCTACCCCTGCTTCTCCTACACGTGCCTGAGCGGGCTGCTCTGGCTCCAAACCCTCAGGGACTCTGCTCTCTTGTCACTCAACACAGACCGCTCAGCCGCTCAGCCTGATGCCCAGGGGGCCCCACCCACTGGCCTCCACCCCTGTCACTTGGCTCCAAAGGCCTGGAGTGAGACCCCTCCTCCAGGAAGCCTTCCCTGGTTCCCTCATCCTCCGGGCTCACTTCCTCTGGGACTGCCACACAGAACTTCCCTTGAGATGTCACAGGGGCTTTGCTCTTGTTTCCAGTCTGTCTTCAGCAAGATGATGAGGGCCCTGCAGGTAGGGCACCCTGTGCCCACTGCTCCCCCAAACACACCAGCCTCTCTGGCTGCAGGTGGCCTCAGGCACATCTGCTCTCCAGACTGACCCGCTGCCCCAGGCACCTGGAAACCATCCCCATGGGCAGCATTGCCTGGCTCTGGGAGCAGCAGGTGGTCCAGGCAAGAGCCCAAGGTCACCCCTGAGGACAGAGGCCCTCACACACATAGAGGTGGCAAGAGGCACAGTGTACGCCATGGGCAGAGCAAGGAAGGGCACGCTCACCAGATCAATAAGCGTAATTGGGTGAATGTGCAATTCTCACCCACTAAATTTAGAAAGTGTTTCAGTTTTCACCAGCATCTGGTCTTAAGACATCTCGTTCTCCATCAGAACTCAAGACAACATCCAGGATCAGAGCCAGCTCACCCATCTCCCGCCTCTACACACAGCGCAGGGGGCAGCCCGGCACCAGAAGGGGAGTGGGTGAGCTGCCCCCAGACCTCCCGGGAACTTTGCTGCCCTGAGACGGTGCTGACCGGGGGGATCTCTGATGAGCTGGAGGTCTCTACAGGCTCTGCTCATCGATTCCTGACCCTGTTTTTCCTTGGAGAGGGAGCTGAGGTGCAGGAAGAGGAAGGCACCTGCCCCAGGCCTCCCCCACCAGAGACCAGGTATTTGGCCCCCAAAGTGCTTTTTTCATTGGCAAGGGTGAGCCCTTACATCTGGGTCTGGCAGGACAGGGAGGGTGCCTGAGCTGGGTCAGGACTCAGGGAGCCTGGTCCAAGCCATGTATAATGTGGCCATCCACAGGGCCAGGCCAGCCTGAACCCGTGGGTCGGGCAGCACAGTCTGCATCTAGATGAAGGAGGTAGAGCACATGAGCAACCCCCCCACCAGGGGCTCTCAAGTCCTGGGACCTGCAGGGGAGCTGCCTGTGGACAGGAAGGGCGGGAGGCTGGTGGATAGGCAGGGGTGGGGCAGAGGGCTGCCTCCAGAGCAGGAGCCGAGGTCAGCTGGGGAGAAAACAGTCAGTGGCTGCAGCTCACGGCAGCATGGATGTGAAGGTCAGCGGGCCAGGGAGGAGGTATGGATGGGGCTGGGCTGGGCTGGGGAGGGGAGGCCAGAGTTCGTGACCTGCCCAAGCCAGGGGTGGCTGGAGGTGCCCTCTCCTCCCCCGGGTGGGGAACAGGACAGGGTGGAGGAGCACAGCACCCTCCCCGTCTTCCCTGAAGGCACCCCAACCCATTCTCGGTGCCCACCACTGCCTTCTCACCTAGCTGGGGGTCACTGGCCCGGGAGCAGCAGGGAAGGACCTGGGTGACAAGGAAGGAGATGGGTGGGGAGGGGAGTGTGCCTTGGATAGTGGGGAGGGACAGAGAGAGAGGGTGGCCAGAGCACAGGAGGGTGGTCCTAGCAGAGAGACCCTCCCCAGGGCCACCCCAAGGGGGTCTCTGGAACAGGAGACATTGGGGCCTGCCCCTCTTCTTACCCCATACCCAAGCCCCTGGCCTATTCCACCCACCACTCTTATGAACCAAATATGGCTCCCATGCAGCGGCCAGCCCATTCATTCATTCCCTCATTTGTTTGTTCCTTCAGTCCTGTAACCACTGACAGACATTCTTTGTGAGTCCCCAGGGTGCCCAGTGGGATGACTGTGAATTCAGTGGGCCCCCATCCCAAGACCCCTGCCCTAGAGGCCTCTGCCCACTGACCAGCATGAGCCAACCAACTCGCCTTGCACCCTGGTTGATAAAAACTGTCACTGCTGATACTAGGCAGCTTCCTGGATGGAGCACAGCAGGAAGGATCCTCAGAGTGGAGGGGCTGAGCAGAGGGAGAAGGGCTGAGAGGTGTGAGATAGGAAAGGGATGCAGGGGCCAGATCACAGAGGGTCTTAGAGACAAAAGTGAGGGGGTGTTCTCGGGTCAGGTTCAGAAGATAAATAAGACAGGTGGTTAGTGGGGAGGGGGCAGGAGAGGGGAGATGGGAAGCTGTGCAACAAGAGGTCTGGCTGCAGGTCTTGTTAGGCAGACATGGACACCCAGGTGGCTCAGACAGGCAGGGCCATGGGCATGGAGAAAAGTGTGGGGACCCAAGACGTTGAGGAGCAGGACTTGGGCTCCTGGACCTTGGAGGCGGTCCTGTCCTCTCAAACTGAGCTGACATCAAATTCTCAAGCTGACAAGTCTGAGATTCAGGCAGAGCCATCTGACTGGCCTTGGGAGGTCCATGGTGCACCTGGCCAGGTGGGGGGCCTGGGCATTTTGAGTGGGGTGACCCCTGGTGGGAGTGGAGAGTGGACCTCAAGTCTCTGAGGTGGGCAACCATGCTCAGAGAGCAGGGGGTCTGAAATGGCAGAGTGGCACCCTGCAGCTGCCCAGGTGCCCGCCTCATGGCCAGCTGGGTAGAAAGCAGACCCCGCAGCTGTCATCCAGGGGCCAGGTCTGGACTACATGCTCCCTCTCCCACCGGCTCGGGTCTGGAGTCCTGTGCCCGCACACACTGAGAGCTATCTGTCCCCTGCCCACATGGTTGCGCAGCCCAGTGGGAGGACAGAAGCCCTGGGCACTGTGCTCCGGGGTAGGTCCTGGGAGGGGCCAAGCAGGACTTCACTCTCCTCACCCCCACAGCCACTCTCACCTGAAGGGTGTTCTTCCTGGCCCCAACCCTCCTCATCTAGCCAAACTCAGGAGAGACTGGACCAGCTCCCTCACCAGTCCCTGCAGAGAGCTCCCCACCTGCTACCCCTAACACCCCTCACCTCACAAACACATTCATACACCCTCTGGCCTCAGCAAAACCCAAACGACTTCTGCTGAGCTTGCTACTAGCATAGCTGGCTTCCCCTGGCCAGGATGGTTGGTACGGTGCTTGGAGAGTGAGCCACCAGCACTGGTCAACTCAGCGGTGTCCTGTGTCCAGTGCATGAGGCCCCCTGCTGCCCTGGCCTCACTCTGGAAACCCCTAAGACCAGGTTTCCTCCCACAGGAAGCAGCTCCCAGGTTACTGCCTGCAGCCCCCAACTATCCGCTGGCCCCAGACACTGGACCAGCCGCTCCATCCCCTGCTTCTAAAGCCACGGCCCCTTCCCTTCTCCTGATCAGAGTTCAGTGGTCCGGCCCCTGTTTCCGCACTGCCCTCGGGTGCCCGCCCCCCTGTAGACCTGGCGGGATGGTCTGGGGGCATCTGCCTCCCCACCCGCCATCACAGCCAGGTCTCTGTCCCAGAGCCCGGCCCAGCTCTGACGTGTGCTGGGTTTCTGGTGCACGAGTAGTTGGGAGCTGCGGGCCCCACACTTGTCAGAAGAAATCTCCCCTGTGCAGAAGCTCTGAGCATGGGGGACCCCCATTCCACCCCAGGTGTGGAGGCTGGGGTATCCCTCTACACCCAGGCCCTGGGTGGATGCCCAGAACCAAAACAACTCATGGCTTCATCCACACAACCAGCCCAGGATTCATGATGACAAGAAGTGTCAGTGCACGTGGCACCTGGAAGAGGGGCCTACAGGATCAGAGGACATGATCAGAAAGGTTCTCTCCCCCTGTTCACCTGGCCAGGAAACCCTGCAGTCGAGGGCTCCTCCACTTGCTTGGGTGGGGCATTTACTAGAGGAAATACCTTCACCACACACTCCAAGACTGGGGAGTCCAATTGGCCTGCTCACCCTCTGGGCCACCTGTTAGAAACTGTGTGTAAATGAAGAATTAATAGGCCACGAGTGAGCACCTGAGGGAAGCGGATGAGCTCACAGTACTTGGACTTTATAATGTCTACGTTGTCTACTCACAGGCAAGGTTTGGTTTTGCTTCTCTAAACCAGGCTGCATTCTGGATTCCTGAGGATAAGGACTCTTCATGAGGGGAGCGCGCCCCTGCCCAGAGGCCCCCAGGGGTGTCTAGAGAATGAAGGAGCCCAAAGCTGCTATTGTCCAAGGAGCCACAGTCACTTTGCCCAGATGCAGATCATCCTGAACGTGAGTCCATGAGTCCTGCCTCCTCCAAAAAAGCCCATGGCCCCGCACCAAGCAAGGAAAAGTGGCTGGGGAGGCCGGAACAAGGGCAGCAGACGCCAAGGCTACCCAGGAAGCTGAAGGCGGGAGCCTCAAAGAGCTTGGTGCACATCAAATGCCAAGACCACAGCGCCTCCAAGGAAACAACCAGAGGTGCAGACTGAGATGCCTGCATAACTGCCAGCGATCACAGGCTCACTAGGTGCTCGGTGACGGCCGAGGCACCGCATCCACCAGAGTGAGGCAGCCGGGAAGATTCATGCTCTGGAAGAAGATGCGAAGATTAGAAGGGAGCCACAAGTCTAGGCTCCCAGGGCAGGGCTCCACAGGAGGGAGCAGGACAGCGAGAGGCACAGGTGGTGACCTACAGCAGCTAGAGCCTGCACACAGAGGTTCAGGGAAGGCTGTGTTCTGTGCCTCCAGACCATCTCCTCCAGCAGGTCCTGCTTCCTCCCTCAGCAGAAAAGAAACACAGCAAGGCCAGCACAGGGGGAACCAACACCCAGGTAAAGCAGGCAGTCTGAACACACTTCTAAGCCCTCCTGCCATATAGACTCATAGTTCACCCTCCTGCCATATAGACTCACTCCAGTCCCCACCCCCAGCCTCATGGCCCAGAGGATACAGCCGCCACAGACACTCCGGCCCCAGGTCAGCAAGGACACCCACTCCACTGCCCAAGCACTGCAAGCCCTAGGGTTAAGGGGGGCCAGACCCACGCCTCGAGCCCCTCCCACGGCACCCCAGATCCATAACCTCAGGGCGGCTCATTTGCACTGTCCTACCTGTTGCATGGGATTAAGTAACTCTAAATGCAGGAGAACCTGGGTAGGCGACCACGCTGTGGGGTGGGGCCTGGCCCCACCCTGTCCACCCGCCCAGGCCCAGTAGGAGTTGGTGCGTGTGGTCCGCTCTGGGCCAAGAGCCCTAGGCCGAGATGAGAGCCTGCCACACACACTGCCCAGACTGGGGCAGGGCCTGCCCCCATCGTGGACACCATGGACACAAGTCCAGTGTGGGTGGCACCGAGGGGGCACCAGCTGTGTCACTGGCCCCACAGCCCGAGCGACCAGGACTCCAGAGCAGCCCCCAGGCCCCCACTTCCTGGGTGCCTCTGCCCCACCCACCACACTGGTTTCCACTTGGGGACAGAACTGGCCTGGCCAGGGCAGCCACTGTGGCCCGCAGGAGCCCAGACATGCTTCAGTTCAAAGCAAGAAGGACCCTCCTGACCATCCCAGACAGCCTCCAGGACACACTGGCCTGCCTCGCCAGCTCTGAGCCTGTCACCCAGCCCACGAACCGCCCCTACCCTCCCGTGCTCACCAGGGCTGCCTCAGGACAGTCTGGAAGGACTTCCAGGCCAGATCAGGCCCCCGCCCAAGCCTGCCAGCCCTGCCCTCTGCCCCACACCCAGCACAGGACCTAGCCTGACGTCAGCATCAGCGAGCCAGGCGTGGGGGAGACAGGAAAGCATGGGGGTGGGGGCTAGAGCAGGGGGAGGGCCATCAGTCTGAGGGTGCGGCCCCCTTTCCTCAACATCACAGCCCCTCGCAACAGCCAGAACTGCCAGGGGCCCAGAGGCCTCCACTCCCCTCCACTCCCCTGTCCAAGCACCCCTTCCTTGGGTGTCCATCCCAGACTGAGGTGAAAGGCAGGCCCTGAGCCCAGGCAGGGGACCACGTGCCTCCAAGCAGGCACCCCCTCAGGCAGAGAAGGCTTGTCTGGGCGCATCCAGGGAATGTGGAGGAATGAGGTGGGTGGTTCCCTCGGGGCCCAGGAGAGGGGAGACAGGGAGTGTAACGCCCACAGGTGTGCACACACTCTCAGCGCCATGTGCTCTGCTGGGGGCATGGCCCCCCAGGAAGAGCAGGCCCTCGTCTGCACGAGCACACACAGGCACGCCCTACTGAGACACAAACCCGTCGTCATGCCCACAGCCTGGTGCTAGCCAGGCACCAGGCAGACCCCCACCCAGGACATCCCAGGAGAGCCAGGGTCCCCTGAGCTGCCAAGGAGGCGCCAGGAAGAGCCCTCCGCCCCCCAACAACAGGCAGAGACAGACACGCTGCACAGCAGAGGGCCCAGCCAAGCAGCCAGAAATCTGCACCCCAGAGTCTCTCCCTCTGGGTGGGTGAGAGACCGCCCCGGGCACCAGGCCAACCACACACCTGAGAAGGAAACACTGCCGAGATGCAGTGTGCTGGGCCCCAGAGTACTGCCCCCGCGACCCACCCACCCCCCTCCCAGGTGGGCTCAGCCCCCCTCATCCTGCAGCTCCTGGCTCGGGGCTGGCAGGCCCAGAGCAGGGAGGGGCACACACGCTGTGGCAACCTCAACTCAGCCCAGCATGCTGGACCTCGGGGCAGACAGCAGCCAACTGCCCTGGGTGGGGAAGGGACAAGCCCCCCACCTCCCTGTAAGTCTGCCACACGGAGGGCTGCGGGCATGGTCTGTCTGGCGGGATGTGGAACCTAGGCGGCCCAGGGAGGAGCAGGGCACCGCCAGGCGCCCACCCTCCCCTCAGGCAAGGGCTCACACCTGGCCAGGTCCACCCACACACCTCCCTGATTCCGAAAGTTAGAAGTCGAGATGCAGCAGACAGATGTTGGGTGATGGACGTGAGAAGAACGGAGAGCTCGGGTGTGGGGGCAGGTGGAGACCATGATTCCAGCTGCGTGACTGCACCCAGCTACGCCCATGAGGTCTGGGTACTTTCCAGTCTGGACACTAAACTGCCGTGGTTTTTAAAATCGAGACGACAGCGGGCTCTTCAACCCACACCACCCACTTCCGAGGTCACAAGTGTCCCAGCCAACAGGCCACAGAACACCAGGAAATGCACACCGAAGGCCAGGACTGGAGGCACGGCACGTGGTCATAGAAGGCCCAGACCAGCTGAGGACCCCCCAAGCCAGCGCACGGCTCACAGGGGTCTGACTGAGCCGGACGGAGCCGGAGAGAGAGCTGGCAGCCCCCAAGCTGTCTTCATAATAAGTCTGCTTGTGCTGCTTCCCCTGTCCCAGAAGAGGTCCCACTCCTGGCAGCCCACATCACCCCCCACTGTTCCAGAGGAGCGGGCCTAACCCTTTCCCCAGGTGGGACCAGGACATCAAACCTGCCGGGAGAGCTCAGAACCACATCACCGTCTGGCTGGAGACTGCACTCACCCACGGTCACGATGTTGGTGCTCAGGAAAGACCGTTTGTTCTCCAGATCAAGGCCTGGGTCCTCGGGCGAGGGCGCCATTGCAGACGGACCTTGACTCTCAGTGGTGGGGCAGCAGGTGAGAAGAAGGGCTGGCCTGGATTAGTAGCTGAGGCCGGCCATCTGCAGGAGGCAGGGAGGGGCTGCACTGAGGTCCCTCTGCCTGAGGGCCCCCACCATGTCCCCTGCCCAGATGGAATCTGGGCCTGCCCCTCACCACACCTCAAGAGGCAGGGCCCACGGGACTGGTGGTGTGAGGCCTGTCCAGCCGTCCAGGTTAATGCTGGGGCAGGAGGGCAGGAGGCGGCTGAACAGCAGTCCAGCCCCACTCCCTGTCCAGGGCAGGGTGCAGGGCAGCCTGGAGGGAGTCAGGCAGGAGGGCGACCCCACCCACCCGGAGCATCAAGGCTTTGGGGGAGGAGCCGGTGCAGCCAAGGGCTTCCCAGGGGGCTCAGTGGTAAAGCATCCACCTGCCAGTGCAGGAGATGCAGGAGACCGGGTCTGATCCCTGGGGCAGGGGAAGATCCCCTGGAGAAGGAAATGGCAACTCACTCCAGGATTCTTGCCTGGAAAATCCCATGGACAGAGGAGCCTGGAGGGCTACAGTCCACCAGGTCGCACAGAGGCGGACACGCTGAGCACGCACATATACACACAGGTGTAACCAGAGGCCGGGACCATATCAATGGCCTCATCACCCAAGTGCAACTGCATCTCTCTGCTGGGACTTGTCCCACAGCTCGATAAATTTCAAAGGCAAAACAGGGGATGTTTTTATAGAAACCAGACTGCCCCTTCTGCTGTGATGGTGCTGGATGCCCTGGCCACGCAGGGGCCCCACAGACCACAGGGGGAGCCCAAGGCACAGCTAGGCCCCCCTCCGCCCTTTCTCCGGCCCTCAGGTCCCACTGCACTGTCACCCCCAGCTCTCTGGTCTCGGGCCCTCCCAGCCACCACTCGGTCTGGGCAGTGGCTCAAGGCCGTGCTGGCCTCTCAGGCTGCCCCCTGCCACTGGGCTGGCTGACCGGGCTCTCACCACCCCGAGTGGGCCCAGGCCCCACCTGGCCTCCTTGCAGCCTCCACATAGGCTCTGTCGCGCCCCGGGCCTCTGTTTAGGCCCCTGTGCGGCCTCCCCCCACCTCCCCCACATCTACCCAGCTCCTCACTCGCCAGGCCATGTCCTTCCATGGCTTCCTCAGTGCCCACTCCCTCCTCTGAGCCTCCTCCCTGGGGGCACTGAGAGACCACAGAGGCCTGATGGGGGCCTTGGCCACTGGGCTCTGGAGCCCTCCTGACGTGCACAGGACAGAGTTTCTGAGGCCAGGCCCTGGGAAGGACATTGGGACACCTAGGCCCTCAGACCCTGGGAGCCACGCTCGGCCCAAGGGGAAAAAACAGCTGGGGGGGGGCAGCACCCCCCCAAGGGCCCCTCAGAGCAGCCTACTTTATGTCCCTTCTCCGGTACCCCCCGGGAAGAAGGGCCCCTCCTCCACTCCGGCAGGCTACACCCCCCCCAGTCTCTTCTCTTGCCCCACCCCAAGATCAGCAGCAACCCCCCCAGAATAGCTGCCACTCCCCAGACTCAACTGCCAGGGTCCCCCACCCCAGCCTTGCTCATCCCGCCCTGCTCACCCAGGAGTTCCCCGGGGTCCTGCTCATCCCACGAGCACAGGGGTAATGCCACACAGCCCTCCGTCCAGCCCAAAGGCCTCATCCACCCCAGCCGGGCTGGGCCCACCCTTGCCCTCCACAGGCCTACCTCCCATCCTTGGCCCCCCTCACCGTGGCCTGGACCCCCGGCTCACCTGCAGGTAGCTTCTCCGAGGTGACTGGACCCCCACGGCCCCTTGGCCACACAGCCCAAGAGGCAGGCACCGCTCTGGCTGCCGTGCCGGCTGCTGCCGGGGATCCGAGCAGGCCTGTGCTTCCTGCCGCGGCGGGAGCCCAGGAGCCGTGCCCGGACACGTCTGCCGGAGCGGGGCCGGGTGTGGGGCTCGGGTTGGCACAGCAGAACCTAATTAGGCAGCAGCACCCACTGCGCGCCGAGGCGAGGCCGCAGAGGACTGTGAGGTCAGCACCAGCGCCGTGAGCCCTCGCTGCCGGCCCTGCCCCCGAGCTATCCCAGGACCCTGGTGGTGCCCCTCATTCCAGCCACCCCAGCCCCCCGTGGGGAGGGTCCCCAGCTCGACCCTTCCTCCTCTCACAGGCTGACCCCCAGCTAAGGAAGGGACACCTCCCAACCCAGACCTCCAGCCTCTGCCCAGACCCCAGCCCAGATGCCAGCGACAAGCCTGGGAACTGGCCGCTGCCCACGGGTGTGCAGTCAGCATGACATCATTAAGAATCAGGCTGAGTGGGTGGGGACGGGGTCACAAGGCCCACTGGACCCCTGTCCCTCAGAGGCCAGCCAGGACAGGGCGGGAGGGTAGGGGCTGCTGTTGACACCAGGAACTGCTCCTTGGCAGCCACTTCAGCCCAGCCTGAAGGCTGGGCATTGGCCACTGTAGGCAGGGGAGTCTGCTGGTCTGGGTGTGGGCATTGCCGTCTGCGCATATGGGCTTGGCTGGCCACCCTCCAGCCTATCTGGGCCTGTGCCCTGACCCCGAGGCTAGGTAGGAGTGACCAGGTAACATACCCACACGTCTGGGTCCAGGGGCTTCGTGGAACAGGACCCACGCCCGGGAAAGGAGGGAAGGGCTTCAGTTGAGGGCAAGTCCTGGGTACGAGCGGGGATCACTCAGCCAGGGCCCGTGTGTGCAGCCTGGGACCCAGCCGCTCTGCCACAGAGAAGATCCCTCCAGGCCCCAAGGGACCTGGGTGCTGGAAGTCACACACTTGGAAAACAACATCAGAAGGAAAAAGAGAGACATCTCATGGGAGAGACGTGCACGGTGAGTGAGAGCACAGCGTCAAGCGACGGAGCGGAGATCAGAGGGGCGGCCGACCAAGGCCATGCCCCTGAGCGCTGCTTCCCAAAGTACAGCCCACGGAACCCCAGGGTGCCCAGAATGTTTCAGCGGCCCACAGGGTCAGAACTGTTCTCATGATTCCTTCTCCTTCCCCGCTCAGATGTGTGCACCAACAGGGGCAGGGGGTAGCGCTTGCTCTGCACGGATCAAGGCTGCGGGGCCACATCCTCATGCCCTGCATCACCACGTGCTCAGGATTGAACAAATGAAAACCTGTCTCCCTGAGCACGTCCTCAACAAAGCAGTAAGAAGGATGCATCCCGTGAAACCTCAGCTCTGGGTTCGCATCTTTCTAGTTTTCTGTTCAAGACGACAACGAGGGGCTCCCACGTGCACGCAAAGCTGCCGCCCCTGAACCGGCCACGGATGCAGCCCACAGACACCGCATTTTACCCGGAAGAACAGCTGGCCCTGCCGTATGGGTGTGCAGACATCTACCAGCTGCTCTCAAAAACAAATGGAGTGAGTCCGCCACTTCAGAGGAAAAGAAATGAAATGACAAGAGCTGCCGCCAACGCTAAAAAGTCAGAGCTTAAGTGAACATCAACTTTTGGGGAGAACTCGTACCCACCGCTGTGGGTCTGACAGCTTCCCATCAGTGATGGCTTTTTCTCATGAGATTGGTGGTGTTAATATGATCTAATGAAATGTGTCAACACTTGGAAAATCCAGAAAATGAGTATTTCCCAAATGACCAAAGCAGGATAGTCCAAAATCATGGTGAAGATCCTTTGCAAGCAAAAACCGGACCAGTGGGTGTTGGTGGAATAGAATCCCTGATGGCCACTGATTCAGCCACAACTTTTTAAAAATACATTTATTTATCTGCTTGGCTGCATCAGGTCTTAGTTGTGGCACGAGGGATCCTGTGTTGTGGCTTAGTTGCCCTGCTGCATGTGGGATCTTAGTCCTCTGACCAGGGATCAAACCCATGTCCCCTCCATTGGCAGGCGGATTCTTAAACACTGGACCACCAGAGAAGCTCCCCTTGGTTGCAGCTTTCACATCTCAACTTTTTAAAGAAGCTCTCATTGGTTCTGTTTTGGCAACTCATTGAAGAATACCCACCGTTACTTGGGCTTCCCCTGTAGAACAGTTGGTAAAGAATCCACCTGCCAATGCAGGAGACGTGGGTTCAATCCCTGGGTCGGGAAGATCCCTTGGAGCAGGAAATGGTTACTCATTCTAGTATTCCTGCCTGGGAAATCCCATGGACAGAGGAACCTGGTGGGCTACAGTCCTTGGGGCCCCAAAGAGTTGGACACGACTGAGCAACTGAATTGAACTGAACTGAACTGAAGTGAACTAGCACGCACACACCTGAATCAGAAGATTTCTTCGAATTCTTTACCACAACCTGTAGGGCAGATGGAGCTGTCTTCTCTTCTCTACCCAAACATTACGGAGATTTGCAGCAATGTAAAAAATGTCACTCTTCTTGCTGAATTTTTTGTTTGGAAAAACCGTAGTTATTTCATAAAATGTTATTTATATTAACATGCAATGTGTTGATTGTTATTTTTAGTAGGACTCCATCCAAAACTTTTCTTTTTTTTCTTTTTTCTTTTCTTTTTTTTTTTTTTTGCTGTGCTGGGTCTTCCATGCAGTATGCAGGGGCTTCCAATCACAGTGCACAGGCTTAGCTGCCCCTGCAGCATGAGGGATCCTAGTTCCCCGACCAGGGATTGAACCCACATCCCCATGCACTGCAAGGCAGATTCTTAACCACTGGACCACGCAGGAAGTCCCCCATAGCTATTGTTTTAAATGATCACTTTTATGTTCTTTGTGGAAACTGTCAGAAGCTCATAACCCAGGGTGTGCAGGTCAAGCCTGACCACCAGCTCTCTGGGGAGGAAAGCCCTGCGGGTCATGCTTGCTGATGTCTGTGCTCTAAGTGTGCCTGCCTTGGCCAATTTCAAGCTACAACCGTGAGATTCAGGAGCAAGAAGTTGGGAAGAAATGGGCACATTCCGTCCCCTGGGATTGCCAGTCCTTAGATGGAACAGACACAGATCCTATCTATAGTAAGAAGTGAATAATTAGGAAATGCTAAATTTTGAGTGTTGATTGCTTGTGTTTTTATATAACTTATATGCTTTATATAACTTGATTTTTTTTTTCATTTTTAACATTTTATTTTGTATTGGAGTATAACCAATTAACAACGTGAAATTTCAAGTGGACAGTGAAGGGACTGAGGCATACATGTTGTTGTGGTTGTTCAGTCGCTAAGTCCTGTCCTACTCTTTGTAACCCCATGAACTGCAGCACGCCAGGCTTCCCTGTCCTTCACCATCTCCTGGAGTTTGCTCAAACTCCTGTCCATTGAGTCAGTGATACCATCCAACCATCTCGTCCTCTGTCATCCCTGTCTCCTCCTGTCTTCAATCGTTCCCAGCATCAGGGTCTTTTCCAATGAGTTAGCTCTTTGCATCAGGTAGCCAAGTATTAGAGCTTCAGCTTTAGTATCAGTCCTCCCAGTGAATATTCAGGGTTAATTTCCTTTAGGATTGACTGGGTTGATCTCCTTGCTGTCCAAGGGACTCTCAAGAGACTTCTCCAGCACCACAATTCAAAAGCATCAATTCTTCGGCACTCAGCCTTCCTTATGGTCCAACTCTCACATCCGTACATGACTACTGGAAAAACCACAGGTCTAACTATAAAGTTTCAGGTGGACAGCAAAGGGACTCAGCCATACAAGCACATGTATCCATTCTCCCCCAGGATCCATTCTCCCCCAGACTCCCCTCCCATCCACGCTGCCACATAACACTGAGCAGAGTTTCCTGTGTTGTACATTAGGACCTTTTTGGTTATTCATTTTCATAATTTGATTTTAATAATGGCTATGTTTACCAACCAGCTCACAGAATTACTGAAGAGCTCACAGCCAGCTCTCACCAGCTCTGCCTCTTTGGGGTCCCCAACAATTGTTCAAAGTGGAAAGGGATACAGAGGCCAAAAACCTCTGCACCTCTAATATAGATATGAATCCAAAGTAATTGCAGGGGGTGGGAAGGACCCTCAAGAGAGGATAAATGTATACTTAAAGCTGATTCATGTTGTTGTACAACAGAAACCAATACAGCATTGTAAAGCAATTATTTATTAAAAATAAATTTTAAAAAGTAATTACAACACAAAATGTGGAAGCAATCTGCATCCATCATGTCCATCGACAGATGAATGGATAAAGAAGATGTGGTACATATATGGGCTTCCCTGGTGGCTCAGGGGTAAAGAATCTGCCTGTAATGCAGGAGATACGAGTGAGATTCCTGGGTCAGGAAGATGGCCTAGAGGAGGGCATGGCAATCCACTCCAGTATTCTTGCCTGGAGAATCCCATGGACAGGGGAGCCTGGCAGGCTACAGTTCATAGGATTGCAAAGAGTCAGACACGACTAAAGTGACTGAGCATGCATGCATGCATGCTACATATATACAACAGAATATTACTCAGTCATAAAAAGAATGAAATAATGCCATTTGCAGCAACATGGATGGACTTGGAGATTATACTAAGTATATAGAGAACAAACTCGTGGTTACTAGTTGGGAGGAGGGATCACATGGGGACAGAGGACTGGGAGGTACAAGTTATTCAGTGCAAGACAGTCTACAAGGATACATTGTACAATACAGGGAATACAGCCAATATTTTGTAATAATTGTAAATGGAGTATAGTCTTTAAAATTGTATTTAAAAGCTTTTAAGGTGATTGCAACAAAACACACTATGCATTGTGAAAAATAACTAGAACCAAAGATGGGCACTGAACACCACCAGAGTGCACCCTGGGGGTACCAGGTAGGATGAACACGATTGGTCAGCTGTGCGCCAGTCAGTCAAGAGGCCACTGGGTGGCACTGGGCAGTGAGGATGCAGCCACAGCTCCCAAATGCAAGGGAAGACTTGCACAGGGGGAGAACACTAAAGACGCCTCGTGGGGATCCCCCTCAGCCTGGTCTTGGCAGGTTCCACTGTAAACTGTCATTTTACAGCCCCGGATAGGCCACATCAGGGAGCCTGTGGATGCACAGGACACCCAGAGCCTCCTGTGAGGGACTCAGCTCCTGATCCCTGGCCTCCACCAGACAGGAGCCACTCTGTCTGCACAATGCCTCGCCGGGTGCTCACAAGATAAGCCACCGGACCGCACTCCTGTGTCCTGCCTGGGGAGCCCTTGCGGAGCACGCTCACAGCCCCCAGGCCATGGTCGCTTCCAGACCCTCACACCCCAGGTGAGGAGGCTGCGGGCCTTCAGTAGCCTCTGCTCTTCTACTTCAAAAATAAACATCCCTCCTTGGGGGCGCTCAGCGCACCCTCAAGGCTGCAGAGGGGCTGTGAGAAGAGCTGGTCGTTGGCACCTACCAGCCACTGTGAATCAGGACAGCCTGTGCCCCAAACCCAAATTCAGAACCAAGTGGACTTGGAGGTCCAGCGCACCGCGGTTCCCTCCGGAGCCCCGGCCAGCAGGGGGATGGCAAGACGGGCCACGGCCTCGCTTCCAGATGAGCACGAGCTGGGGACCGTGCCCGCTGCGCATCCAGCCGCATCCACTCTCCCTGGCCTCACAACTTGGTCCACACAGACCTCCAAGTGCTGCTGCCCACCAGGCGCCCACTGCCAACAGACGAGGGGGCCAGATAGGAGACATCCTCTCGACTTGCCCTCTCGGCACCACCACGGGAGTCACAGACAAAGCATTTCTGCTGCTGAGAAGCCTGCAAACCCCTGAGGCCTTTACCACCTGCTGCCCCACCTCCCTGCAAACCCTGAGCCACCCAGCCCCACGCTGCTCACAAGAGGAACCACAGTGAGCCTCGACCCTTAGTCTGCCCCACGCCGCCCACACTGGACACACATGGAGCCCATGGTGGGTAAGACTTCCTATCCCCCATTTGGCAGGTGAGGATCCTGAGGCCCAGGGTGGTGAGGACCTGCTGAGCTCACACCTACAGCGCAGAGGTGGCAGCCCCAGTACCTGCCCTGTTAGGAGGACACTGTGATGGAGACAGTGACACGGGGTCAGGGGAACTTCTCCAGGGAGCCTACAGCAGATGAGCTCCCAGGACAGGACTGACCTCCCTGAGACTGTCCACACGTGGCACCCCTAGTGGATGCTGCTCCCCGGGCTGGAGTCACGGGAGTGTGTGTGGGTGACCTGTGCCCAGCCAGGGGCCTTTCTCAGGCCACCCTCTTTAGGCCTCCCTGGCCTTGCCTGATGCCCACGGCTCCTCTGCCTTGTGGGTTCCCCACCTTGCAGGGTCCTCCCTTTTCCCCCTGGGAGGTTGGAAGAATGGCCTCTGGTCTGGGTGGAGCCCCTCTCTTATATTCCAGTGCAAAACCTCTTCCTCCAGGAAGTCCTCCCAGATCTCCTTTTCCTTGGGCCCTTAGTGTCCAGGCCCTAGTTATCAACCAGCTCAACCCTAGGATGATGGCTGCACTCACACCTCCACTTTCTCCCCAGCATCAGGAAAAACCATCAAGATCCAAATGTGGGACCAGACAGACTTGGGGTTCACCTTGCACTTGCCTTGGACTAGACATGGCCTCTCCGAGCTCAGTCGCAGCTCTGCCAAAGGATGGTACCACTTCCCACCTTGGCCTCTCAAGCTCCAGATGCCTGCCCCATTCCCCCTTGAAGCCTGACAGAGGCCCAGGGCCCCAGAGTCCAAGCACCCCATTGAGCCAGGAATCACACTGGCCCTGGCCACTGGCAGAGTCCCTGGCCAGCACCTGTGCCCCGAAATCTCTCGACATTACTTCCCAGGCCAGCTCAAGCCCCGGGCAGCCCCTGTCCTGCCCCTCTCCCAACAAGCCCCAGGCTGGGCACTGCTCTGGGTCCTGTGACAGGGGGTCGAGGGGGTTGGGGAGGCCTCTGCCCCAGGGGCTGGTGGGAGTCCCAACTCAGTTCTGGGGGGCCACCCTCAGAAGGCAGCTGCCTGGCGGGTAAGGTGTGCTCCCAGCCCAGCAGCACCACCAGCTAGAGGAACCTGTTCTCCAGGTTTGTCCCCAGGGAGAGCTGCACCCTAAGGGGCTGTAGGGAAGGGGAGAGCTGGGCCAGTCTAACCTCACACCTGGGGCCAGAACTGCAGCAGCCCACCCCGCCCCCCCATTCTACCCCCACTTCCCCACCAGGGGCAGCAGTGTGCACCTCTGCTCCACGCCCCACAAAGTGCCTGCTCAGTCAAGGACCCAGGCCCGACAGCTAAGCTGACCCAAGGTCCCCAGCCATCTGCATCTCCCCATGCCACCTCCAGATTGGCATCTCAGCCTCACTGGCTCCTCAGCCATCCTCAGATGATGAGAAACATCTGCTCCCTCCATAGGATGTGCCAGGGGATCGAGGGTTCCAGGAAAGGCTCTGCTAGGAGCAGACCACACCTAGTCCGAGGGTAGCAGTGCACCCAGCCAGGTATCCTGCCATGCTTGGAAGACCCCATGCCCTGGAGATTCGGGAGGAGGGGGTCACACAGTGAGACCACCTTGGCAACAATCAAGTGCTGCAAGCTGACCCACCATGCCCCTCCTTCCTTCTCTGGACAGGTATTCCTGAGCTGGGCTTGAGGGCACAGCAGCTGCCCAAGCAAGAAGGTGTGTCCAGTGAAGCTGGTCTCTCAGCAGAGGGACACAGACCAGCTGGCCAGCCTGATCACCTGGCTGCTGGGTGGGGCTGGGGGAGGATGGGAGATGAGCAGGGGAACCAAGAGAGTGTGTATAGGGCTGCCCCCCAAGCTGGGCTCAATGAGGGGCCATACAAGTGTCCCGAAGAAGGGACCGACAGTGTGAGGAAGTGACTGAATTCAGCGGCGAGGTGAGGACCCCGCTCCCATTGACCCAGATCCAGCTCCGCCCAAGCCTGCGGCTGTTGATGCACACAAATAGGCACTTTATAAGCACCAGCTCCTTATATCTGCACCCCCATTCCGCAGACCAGAAAACTGAGGCCCAGGGGTGTCAGAGGGAGCAGGTGAGTTCCTGTAGACGAGTTTACACAGCTGAGATCACAGCAGGTTCCTGGCTCAGCTGCTTCTGCAGAAAGAGAGCCAAATGAAGTGGAGGATGTCTGGGCCCCACGCAGGGTCTACACCCGGTTAGATATCTGCCTGGTCCCAGTGGCCAAGTCCTTGCGGGTCTTCCCCTTCCTGTCCCAGGAACCAGAGTTGGTCAGAAGTCACAGAGTGAGGCCTCCAGCAGGAGACCATCCCACGCCCGGGGCTCCAACTTGCCTGGCCACCAGGGGACAAGGACAGCTGACTCTTGACCAGGCTGGGACTTCCCATCCACCCCGACTTCCTTCTGAAACAGTCTCATCCTCCTCTTTGGCCATGTGGCCATCTCTGCACCCTGCTAGCCTCACTCCTTCTTTGGTTTTGATCCAGATTGACTCTTTAGGGTGAGACTCACTAACCAGTTCCCTGCAAGTCTACCCGCTACCCTGGTGGAGCAGGTGGGCTGATGGCGCCACCTGCTGGCCATTCTGGGCTCTGACCCTCCTCCCAAAAAACTCAAGTCACAGTAGGGGCCCTCGGACCCCAACTAACCAGCTCCATGGCACGTGAAGACACTGGGGGTGGCCTGGACGCAGCTGGATCCTAGGCCCCACTTCTCTGAGAACAATCACACAGTAACAGTTTCTGGCCTTGCCTTGCCCAGTGTGGCAGCGCTGGTGGGAAGACCTGGACATGCAGTGCGGGGCAGGGAGGTGGAACCAGCCAGTGAGGGAGGTGACCCAGGTTAGGCACGCCCCTCAGGGATCTGAAGGAGCCAGGTGATAACCCCGAGGAAGGGGACAAAACCTCTTCAAATCCAACTTGGTGCTGGTGGACACTGTCTGTCTGTGCAAACCCACAGGCCAGGGTATCTCTGGGGCCAGCCTGTTTGATGAGAGTTGGCCAGAAACTAGTGAGGCCTGTGTCTCCACCTGGCCCCTGCCCGGGGGGTCCACCCCGGACTACAAACCAAAGCAGTGGGTGGCCCCTGTGACCAGGGTACACAGACAAAGTCACCACTCCAAGGGTCGCTGGGGCTTCAGTAGCAGGAGGGACTGTGAGACCACCCAGGTCCTGTCCCTTCCCTCTATGTGGGGCCTGCCTGCACCTGGTGGAGCCCGATGAGACCTGAGTCTGTCCCCAGGCTGGCTCCGTGCAACTGAGCTGTGCTTCCTGGGCACATACCCACACTGACATCCATGTGGGAGCAAAAGTGAAGTAGGAGCTGCAGCCCGTCTCAGCCCACACCCTCCATGCCAAAGTCAGGGCCCTGGTGGTTCCCCTATCCCCTCAGGTCACCTGCCTCCTTTCTCTCCTACCCCGTGGTCCGAAAGGACAAGGCCCTCTGGTCCTTGAGGGGCACCCCAGCACCCCCCTCCACTGAGGCACACATACAGATGCTATGATGCTGCAGTTCATAGGGACACAAAGAGTCGGACACGACCGAGTCATTGAACTGATGACCTGCTCACTTCTCAAGTTACTCAATGGTAAAGAAGCCCCCTGCTAATGCACGAGACACAGGAGACTCTGGTTCGATCCCTCGGTGGCGAACATCCCCTGGAGGAGGAAATGGCAACCCACTCCAGCATTCTTGTCTGGAGTATTCCATGGACAGAGGAGCCTGGCGGGCGACAGTCCACGGGGTGGCAAAGAGTTGGACAGACTGAACAAGCACACACACACACACAACCTGCTACAGACCCAGAGCCCTTAGGACACCCCAACTGCCTCCTCTCACTGCCCTCTCCCCATACCCCTCCCTGGGCCCTGAACTGCAGCTCAAGTTCAGCTGTGGCCTGTGCCTGGGCACCGGGATCTCCTAGCTCTGTTCCCTCTGGTGCATGGCATCCCAGTCTCCCCACGCCCCCGCGGCCCTCTTTGGTCCCTGCTCTGAGAGCAGTTGAGGAGTCCGGGGTCTGCACGTGTGGGGCAGCCGCCAGTATAAACAACGCGGTTCAAGAATCCGCGCTCCCTGCCCTCTCCCGGGCCCCAGAGCACCTTCCCTGGGCCCACAGGCGCTTCGCGGGAATTAGAACACAGGGGCGCCAGCGCCCCGCAGAGAGCACTGCAGGGAGCGGGGGGAGACCACAGACAACCTTACTTCCGGCGCCGGGGGCGGGCAAGTGCCCCACCAAGGGGAGTCAGCACCTGCTGTGGCTCTGACGCCTCTCCCAGTTTCTGGGGGCTGTCCCCGCGGCCAATCCCCACACTGTGCCGCTCACCAGTCCCTGGCTCACCCGCCATCCCCCCCGCCCAGCCTTGAGTCTGCACCCTGGGCTTCGTTCGCGCCTCTTGGACCCCGCCGCTCCGTCAGACTCGCCCCGCCCCAGCCCCCGCCCCCGCCTCAGTGACGCTCAAGGTCTGCGCCGCACGCCGAGCGCAGCTCAGTCATCTGGCGCCGCCGCATGGGCGTGGCTATCTGGGTCCCTGCGTCGCCTCCCCGTCTCCCGGTCCCCAAGGTCCCCGCTGCCCTGCGACCCTTGACCATGGCTTCCGCGGCCGCCAGCCCCCCGGAGGTGGTCCGCGCGACGCAAAAGGACGACTACTACCGCGGCGGGCTACGGAGCGCGGCGGGCGGCGCCCTGCACAACCTGGCAGGTGAGGGCCGATGCGGGGTGTCTTGGGGGCCGTACGGGCCGTGGGGGCGCGAGGCGGGGAGACGAGCCCCAGGCCCGCCTGTCAGCCCTCTGCAGGCTCGGCCTGACCCTGCACGCCCCCAGAGGCCTGAACTGAAGGAAGGAGCGGGTGCTCCGGTCTTTGACCCCTGCTGCAGAGGGCGGGGGTGGGGGACCAGGCAGCAGGCGCGCAAGAGTCCACGGCTCTGCTGACACGAGGCTACAGTGGAGCAGGGGCATTGGAGTCCAGTGTAGGGGCAAGAGCGTGGGGTAGATTCCAGCCGACAGCGGGCTCCTTCGGAGCAGCTGAAGGAAGGCTGAACTGTACACTGGGGCCGGGTGGCCATGGGCCGGCTGGCCATGGGCCGGCTTTGAGCAGGAGAGGAACACACAGGATCAAAACAAATGGCCCGTGTATTAGTTTTGCTAACAGATTCACTTACTCCTTGTGAGACACTGCTCCCCGTGCTTCAGAACATTAACTCGTTTTGTTAATACATGCCTTCCTGGAGGACCTGTTGCTATTACCCTCCTCAGAGACAGAGAAATGGGGATCCCAGAGATATAACTCACCTGAGCTCACAGCCAGCAGTGTGGGAGCTGGGGTTTGATGCTGGTCAGTGGTCTTGGCTTGAGCTCCTGGTCACTGTGTTACACTGCCTGTCCTTGTGGTCCTCTGGGTTCTAGAGCAGTTGCCTAGGTGGATCCTGGAGGGGGCATGGCTGCAGGTGGGTAGGTTCTCAGGACACTCAGGGCCCAGGCAAGGCAGATGTCAATGGAAAGTGTGAACAGCGCAAGAGTCCAGGGAGCGAGCAGAGTGTGGGGGGCGAGTCAGGGGCTGCAGAGCTGGGCCTGGGCAGCAGGAGCGAGGATTGTTCTGACCCTCATGCCCCACCACCCCCAGGCCCTCAAGAATAACACGTACAGTTCCTCCTCTTAGGTGCGAAGAAGTGGCTGGAGTGGAGGAGAGAGGTAGAGCTGGTGTCGGATCTCGCCTACTTCAGCCTCACCACACTAGCAGGTAGTGGCCACAGCGCGACTTCCTGAGGAGCCCCGAGGACAGGAGAGGGCTGCCTGCAAAGGGAGCTTTCTGAAGGTGCCTCACAGTGTCCCCCAACTGGCCCGCATGCAGCCTCTGGGAAGAAAGGGGCCCAAACCCCTCCCTAGGTGGGGTCCAGGCCCTGAGTCCAGTCCAGGCCTCTGGAAACCCTGAGGTTCCCTGTCACGTCTGACTGGGACTGTTTCTCCGCAGCTGAACCCGTGGCCCAAGAGGGGTCCCAGCATTGTGCCCTGCCGCAGGGCGTGGGCTGTGAGGATCGTCCTTTGGAGGGGAGGTGGGAACCCAGTAGAGGAGATCACTGAGGCCCTTCTCCCTGCAGGCTACCAGACCCTTGGGGAGGAATACGTCAGCATCGTGCAGGTGGGCCCGTCACAGCGCCACGTGCCCTCGAAGCTGCGACGCGGGATCCTGGTGGCACTGCACACCGTCCTGCCCTACCTGCTGGATAAGGCCCTGCTCCACCTGGAGCACGAGCTGCAGGCCACCGGCGACAGCGCCTGGCCCTTACGGGGCAGTCTGGCCCCCAGCAGCCAGTCAGGGATGAGGCGCTGGGTGCACCGGTGCATGGCCGCCCTGACGGAACAACAGCAGGGGATGCTCCTGCGGGCTGTGTCAGCGCTCAAGCAGAGCCTCGGGTGCCTCCAGCGTCTCCATGTGGCCTGGTTCTACATCCATGGCACCTTCTACCACCTGGCCAAGAGGTTCACGGGCATCACCTATGTAAGTAACAGGTCTGGCTCGTCTGCAGAGGCTGTTCTTCAGGGACTATGCCCGCAAGCAGTCACAGGGCCGGAGCTGAAATCCCCACTGGAAGCATGGGTCTTGTCGGGTCCTGTTTTACTAAAAGACTAGAGGAAGTCTGATTTCCAAAAACCCTGACGAGGGTGGGGTGAGTCTGTTTTCCACCGCCAGCACCTGTGGCCACCTTGCTGTATACCTGGGCTCCTGGGCTGTATGCCCACCCCTTCCAGGCCACTCTGACAGAGGGTAAGATTTGGGGACATGCCCCTGAGGGTGACCCGATAGCAAACACATGGACCCCGGTGCCACCAGCATCCCTGCTGGCCTCCAACCTGGGGAGGCCTGGTGGTCTCCAGACCTGGTGGTATCCACCCACCATGGGCACTCCAACCCTTCTGGGTCTCAGCTGATGCCCTGGCTTCAAGATTCATCCGGAAGGCCTTCCCTTGGGCCCCGCCTCCCCAAGGTCTCCAGGCTTTCCCCCACCCCCTCGCCTCCCTTGACATCCCAGAGGGTATCCAGCGCCTCTACCCCTTCTTCTCCCAGCTGCAGTCCTCACTGCACTTGCAGTACCCATTACATCAGGTGTCTGCCGAGCTACTGCAACCCACTCAGGGCCTCGGGGTGGCCACGGGGGCTCTTCCTCCACAGATACCAGGGCCCCATCTCTTGGGCTCGGGCTGGTCTGGCTAACCTGACAGTCCCTGCTTCCAGCTAGGGAAGGAGACAGCAGTGGAGGGCAAGTAGCTTCCCATTGGAGTGGCTGGGAGTCCCAGGGCTTTGATACAAGCAGGAGCTTCTGTTTCCTGATGGGGCTGAGTAGTGGATCCGCCACGCAGGGCTCCCCTGCTCAGGCCTCTTTGCTGGTTCCTTTTCTGTGAGGCTTAGGTGCCTAGCAGTTTCCCCTTCCCACGATGCCTTGCTTGCAACCAGTGACCTGCAGGCTCCATCGCCACCCTCCTTGCTCAGTGCTGGGCCCACCAGGCATTCCTGCCCCCTCCCGCAGCCAGAGGGCAGGCCTTGGCTTAATGCCACCCATGAGGCTGGGCCCTTGGGCTGCTCAGTGCCTCACGCCCTCTGACCATGTGACTGTCCCCCGGGTCCCTGACAGCTCCGTGTCCGCCGCCCACTCGCAGAGGACCCTCGGGTTCGTGCCAGCTACCAGCTGCTGGGGTTGGTGTCCCTGCTGCACCTGGCGCTGGCCGCAGGCCTGCAGCTCTATGGCTTCCAGCAGAAGCAGCGTGCCCGGAGGGAGTGGAGGCTGCAGCGCGGCCTGTCCCACCGCAGGTGCGTGGGGCAGGGCAGGGGCGCGGGGCAGGGGCTGGCTCCCCAGGTGCCCGGCGGGACGCCAGCTCAGTTGTGTCCCATCCACCTACTCCTGCCAGGAGCCATGCAGAGGAGAGAGCAATTTCCAGAAACCCACTGTGCACGCTGTGCTTGGAGGAACGCAGGCATTCGACAGCCACGCCCTGCGGCCACCTGTTCTGCTGGGAGTGTATCACCCACTGGGGCGACACCAAGGTGGGCATCTGGAGTGTGCCTGTCCTCAAAACTGCCTGTCATTTGGGGTAGGGGCGTGTTCCTAGAAGCCTCCAGGTAGGCTGGACCTGGGGCTATGTCTGGAGTCAGGACACTGCACTGGTGGAAGCTGGGGAAGCTCCGACGCAGAAAGGAAGGCCCTAGAGTCCTAGGGCCAGAGCTTGGCCTTGAGACCTTGGAGTGTGGGGTCCAGCAAGCCAGGGGGCCAGAGCAGGGCACTTAGATCTTAGGCCTGTGATGGTTCCGAGGAGGGGTAACCCCTGGCCCCCTGTGTACCTCCCCATCTCTTCCGGGGGCCTGAGGCCCAGCCCACCTGGTTCCTCAGAGCCCACAGGGCCCCAGGGGTGGGGGTGCTGCAGCCTCCTCCCAGGGTCCAGGCCACCCTGCAGAGGCCCAAAGAGCACAGGGCCTGCCTCCCTACACGGCCCAGGTGGGGCACCTGCCCTCATAGGAGGGACCCAGTCCCGAGGAGTGGGGACAGAACACTTGAGTTCACACCCCAAAACTCCTGAGAGGCTCTGGGTGGCCATGGTCCTTCAATGGCCAAGTGCCCTCCCCATCCCGCATCACCTGTGGCCTGACCATCCCCTCTTTGGTCACTGTCCCTGCCCTGCGCCCCGACCACCTGCAATGTCTCAAAAAATGCTTTCTCTAAGAGACATGGGTACATCCCAGTTTTATTGGAGATGCTGTGCTGGGTGCGGCCTATGACTGTCCCCCACTCTTCCCAGACGGAGTGTCCCCTCTGCAGGGAGAAGTTCCTTCCCCAGAAGCTGGTCTACCTGCGGCACTACCGCTGACCTCTTGCGGGAAGAGCAGTCTTATTCTCGTCAACTTCTCCTGCACAGACATCAAGAAATTCTCAAGACTTTTGTCACCATGTGTGATACCATGCCAGCTGCCAGGAGGATGGGTGCTGGATCTGGACTTGGACCTGGCTAATGAAGGGTGGGTGGGGACCTGCGGGGCAGCCAGTCCACCCTCAGAACACCCCTCCCTTCCCTAGTCACTCATAGGGCGGGGTGTGACTGACCTGCAGCCAAGCACCAGCAGTTTGCCTTCCCAGCATGCTAGTCCTCCAGCCCAAAGACCTACAGACCTCACCCTTGTCACTGGAGCTGGCTTTGGAGGGTGGGAGCACAACTGTTCCCAGAAAGCCAGAAGTTGTCATCAACCCTAACACCTCTGGCACGTGCCATCTAGTGAATGGTCAAGTCTGCTTCCCATTCTAGAACATGGCATTGTGCATTCCGGCCTCACCACAGGAGGGGTCTCCTCCCGCGTGGAGCACCAGGCAGGCCCGGCCAGCTTGCCATCACCACTCACAGCTGTGGCCAGCCTGCTTCCTGCCACCTTGTTATCTTCAGGTTTTTAGATCTACTTAAATCCCGCAGACTGGATTTTGGTGTAGGCATCCTTACAGCACAATTTCCATAGAAGTGCTGGTGTGCTGACACTGTGAGCGGTGCACACACCCATGTGGAAGGGCCTCTTCTCCATGTGACTTGCTGGCCAAGGCCCTCCTCAAGAGGCGGAGGTCAGCCCCAGAGACCGGCTGTGACCGCGCAGGCCCTGCTCCAGGCAGGCAGGAGCACAGAGAGAGGCTCCATGGGTCCTAAACCGCCTCCTCACACGGGCACCAAGTGGCTGCAACTTCCCATCAAGTCTCACACCAGTGCGCTTACCGGGACAACAGTATGAAACAAGTCTAGAGCACGAGCACTGCAGGTGCCACGGCCTGGTAATGGGTACCGATCCGAACATCATTTACGTGTGAAGTTTAAAATTCAGGGTCAGGTACACAAAGATCTTCATGTGGCCTCTTAAAAGCAAGAGCTGCTTACTTCAGATTTGCAAAAACTGGCAAAAGAGAAGCCACGAGGGGAACACTTGAGGTCCAAAACTGAGACAGGTGGAAATGGCGCTTGGAGCCGGGAGTCAATGGTGTGGCAGTGTGACTGCCTCCCAGGGCGGCTGGGCACCCCACGGGCCCTCGTGATGCAGAAGCTGTGGTGGGTTAGATAGAGACTACACGAGAGCGGGGACATTGTCTTTAATAAAGTTGGAATTAAAAAGTCACTTAGTAAAATGTTTACGAGTACTGGTTTTTATCACATCAAAAAAGCTGACATGCAGGTCAAAGTTGTTTCCCCGTAGAAAGTAAGAAGCCGTGTGTTAAAGCCCACGGCACTGGCCCTCCTGCCAGGTGTCTGAAAGGGGCTGCTGCCGAGAACACACTTAAAACAACTCTTGACGTATCAAAGAAAGGTGTCAAAATAATCTCAAACAATTAAAATATATATTTATAATTCCAGGCCCTCAAAAGCAATCATGGTGGTTAAGAACAAAGTTTTGAGTCATCATGGTAGAGGCCAACTCGACACATCTCCCGTGAGATGAACTGGGAAACTGGCATTAGAACCCGCAGCTAAGGGAGTGGCTCCTCCGGCGGGGGCGTATCCTCCACGCAGGCGGCAGGCGTCCTCAGAGGCAGCAGTCGGGCATCCTAGATCCCTCCGCGGGCCTGACCCCACTGCCGGCTGGCCGCCCGCCCTCCCCAGACCGCCTGGCTGTCCCCCAGCCTGCGTTCCACTACAAGTCCGGCGTCTGCACACCTGACCGGCTGGAAAATAAATCAATGCGATTCGGTTTAAATGCCAGTTTCTTCAAAAACCTGATACTTCAGTTACAAATAATCGAAGCTTCTTTTTAGAAAGAAAATAACTCCCTTGTACTCAACTACTGTATGTGAGAAGAGAAGGCGCCGTCAGGTGGCAGGCGGCCGTCTAGCTGGCAAATGTCTTGCCCGCGTCCTCTTTGCCCTTGTATGTCCTCTTGCCGTGCGTGAAAGGGATGTACCGGTACTTGATCATGTGCTGGGACAGACAGACAGATGAGTTTCAGCATGGCCTCCCCATGGCCCACCTCCCCTCCAGCTCTGAGCCCCATCTTTGCTGCATGCAGGTGGGAAGCCAGGGCCCCTCAGACACCCCTGTCCCCCTGCTCAGGGGGCCCAGCCTGGCTGAGCCAGCTGAGCTGCTGAAAACCCGAAGGGTAGGGGACAGGTTTCGTAATCCCCACCCTATGTGCAGGACGAGCTAGAGCTACTGAGCTGGGAACCTGGGATTGGGGGAGAAGAGGACAAAGCGGAGCCGCCCTGTCACCGAGGACAGCTTAGGGTGATGCTGGCATCACACAGCGCGTCCTGGGGCCTGTATGTCCCTAGATGATGCACCAGACCTGACGGTGTGACTTGAGGCTGTGCTGAGGGCCTGGCCCTGTACACGGACCAGACACGGCAGTTGTGACTCATGCCCATGTCAAGCGCACACACCCACCAGACTGCACAGAGAGCAGAGTGTGCACAGCCCCAGTGTCTCAGACTGAAGCCTGGCTCAGAGCTCCTCACACCAGGCATGCTGTCTCATGGCAGAGAGGCAGCTGGGCTTTACCTTTATCTGCCTCTTCATGGTGATACAGAACAGCATGATGAAGTACATCACCAGGATGGGCCAGAACACCGGGACATTGAAGGCCTCAAAGAAGGTGCACACCATGGCCACCAGGATGCCCTTGGTCGCCGCGTGCCTGCAGCAGGAGAGAAGGTCAGTGGTCAGTACAGGAGGCGGCCCTGGGGGAGGGGCGGTGTCTCCTCCAGAAGTGGGGTGGGAGCTATGTGTGGCATGTGTCACATACTGCATGTGACAGACACGAAGCGTAAAATGAGCAGTAGGGGTGCTGTTGCTGCTCAGGCTGGTGGCTGGACCGGGATGCCGTGTGCTGCAGGGTCATGTCTAGAAACCTGGTCCCAAGCCTCCAGTCCAACTCCCACGTGCCCCGCAGGCTGTCTCCCAGTGACGAAGCAGCATCCCGTAAAAAACAGGTGCAGTCAGACCTCAGGGCCACCTGCCCTCCAGCTCAGGGCCAAACCTTCCAGGGTAGCAGCCCTACTCAAGTCTGCCTGGCTCTCCCTTTCTAGCAAGCAAAGGCTACCCCAGAGGGCAGATAGGATCCAGCCTTGCCCGCTTCCTACCCCTCCCCCAGCAGCCCTGGGTCCAGCACTTCACACCCCACCGGGACTGCACCTGCACCAGGAGGGCAGGGTGAAGGACAGGACAGGACAGACACACTCACAGACCCTCCCACTTCCCCAGCCAGCGGGGTCATCTTCACCCCGTCACACTCATCATTACATCACACACACGGAACCACCTCCAAGAGGCCTACAGACAAGTCAACCCCCCTTCACACCAACACCTGCCCTGTGCCCAGGTCATCCAAGGACTGAGCGAGGAGGGAGCTAGTCCCCTCAGTGCAGAGCAGTGTACCCCCAGGGGCCAAGTCAGTCACCTACTCAGGACCCTCCACCCCGAAGCAGCCCCCTTTTTGTGGCTTCAAGGCACAATGGAGTTACTTTGCAACCCAGAGCAGGGTGGGCCCTGAAGGCCCCTAGGACCCCCCATGCCCAGCAGGTACATCTCACATTCTGGGTGAGACGACATCCAAGACAGGGAAACACACCAGAGCTGGTGTTTCTCTGAGGAGTCTAGGCTGCCAGCTTGCCAGAACCAAGACACATGCCCAGCTCAGAGCCACAAGTGGGAATGAGCACGGGGGGAGGAGCACAGGGCGGGGGGGCGGGGAGCACAGAGGGACAAGAACATGAGGAGGAGCATGCGGGGAGGAGCACAGGGGGTGGTACAAGGGTGGGGCGAGATGAGCATGGGGGCAGGAACACGGGGGATGAGGGACTCACCAGAACTTAAACTCTGGGAGCCTCCTGATGAAGGGTCGGAACTCCTCGTTCTGTTTGGTGGGTAATGAGGGGCCGTCGTCTGAAAGGAGAAAGTCAGCAGGGTGAGGCGGGCAGTCCCGTCCTTCCTACAGCTCTAAGCTCCCCTAGGGCTTTGAACCAACAGCCCTGACATTTAACCCAGACTTTAACCAAACACAAAATGGGGATTTCGGCTGATTTAGAAACCGATTCACAGCTTTAGAAGATTTGTATGAGAATTTCTTGTTAAGACCACTTCAAATGATCATGTAAAAAATTCACCCCCAATGCCGATTTTCAGGAACCCATCAACCAGACAACCTGAGACCTGAAGGGAAGGGGAGAGATAAGCACACACAGCCACGAGCAGGCAGAGGCGAGAGCTGTGTTGGCTCTGGGGGCGCAAGGCTCGGGACAGCCGCCCTCCTCCACGAGCCGGGAATCCCACCCCACCCCACCTGGGAAGGCGCCCTCCCCAGTGACACATCGAGAAACTGAGACCTACAGACAGGCCTCTTGCTTTCTAATTCCCCAATTGGCAACAGTAAATGAAAGGGTTGTTCCCTTTGGTATTTCTATCAGATACTCCATAGAGCAAATACACGGTTCTAGTCACGATCTGCAGTCTGGACAGTGGTCTCTGCCACAACAAGCAGGATCCCACAGGCTCCACAGGAACTGTAGCAGGTGTTACCAACATGGCAGCATCAGCCCCAATGAAGGCCTCAGCATCTGGTCGTGCACTGCCTTATCCCCAGCTGGCCGGTAGGCATGCCACTGAGGCGTCCATCTGGCCCAGGTATGCCAGGAACAGCCAGAGCCAAGAACTTTCCAACCCACTGTCCTGGGACATCAGGGGGCCAGCAGCCTCGGTGAGCCACGCCAAGCGGTATGGATGCCTGCTTTTGCGAGAAGGGACCTTGGCTAGGCCAGCTGCCCAGAAGGCAGGCCCCGGCTCACCCCACCCTACCCCCCCATCCTGCCCCCGCACAGAATACACAGCCCCAAGGCTCAGCTTCCTCATCTGCCAAACACAGAAAGAAGCACCCGCCGCCTGTGACTGTTTAACAAGGGTTTAACCAGTCCTTCTACAAACAAACTTGCTAGGATCACAAAAGTTCCAGGTACATTTTAAACACCTAAAGAACAGTATCCAAAGTTGAGATTTCAAATGTTTCTGGAGGAAACAGCAGTTCTGTGAAGCATATAAAATCACAATTCTCCCCAGACAGCGAAAGAGGCATGCTCCACCGTACCTGAATCTTCCATTAACGAAGGGTCCACTTTTGGAGAAAGGAAAGCTATGAAGAGATTCAGGTGGTAGATTCCCAAGGCATAGGTCACTATGTACCAACCCTGGAAGAGAAGGGACACAGTCAGTGAGGCCACCCCGAACCCAGTCTTCATCTGGACTGAACCCACATGGACATGAGCTCAGAACAAGTGATAGAAGAGCAGTGAGCGTCCACAGTGACAGTGAGTCTCAGGCTGCATTTTGGGTCCTGAGCATGGACAAGCCAGTGTCCAGTTAGATGCACCCAAAACTTAAAGCCACCAGAGCCCTGGAAGACAGCAGATATGGGGTGCTTCACAAAGCCACACACCCAAGCTGCACACCCAGGTCACAGGTTTGTCCTCGCCGGCAGCCCCCAACCTGGACACGGGCCCCGAATCAGCCCAAGACCTGAGGGCTCAGCTCCTTCCAGCAGGTGGCTGGCATCACACACATCGTGCAAGGACTGCTCACAACCTCTGCCCAAAAGAAATCCAGAACCTCAGGAAACCAACAAGTCTCAGAGCATTACAGAGAAAAACCTTCCTCAGGAGACACAGAGAAGGAGGTGTATCTGCCACTGGGCTTCTTGGCCGCATGGCATGTGGCATCTTAGTTCCCCGACCAAGGATTGAACCTGGGCCCCTGCACTGGTGGTCCTAACCACTGGACTGCCAGGGAAGTCCTCAGCTCATTCTTAAAGGAGTGAGTTTATCCGGTCAGAACCAGAACTGCACTGCATGACCAATTCTAAAAGCCCAAACATTTTCACACAAACCAGATGAGATCTGTCATGCTGGCATTTGATGTCCTGATACCTTAAAAAATGTTCAAGTGAGACAACAAAATCCTAGATGTGAAAAATTAACAGCTGAGTGTTTACCCAGCTCCTGGTGGCAGGGCTGAGGCTGGAGGGATGTCAAATCAGGCACTTGTTGAGTCTAACCTGGGAAACTAGCCTGTACTAAACGCACCCACATCCTGCCCAAATCCCCCAATTCAAGGTTTCGAGGTCACTCTTTCCATGAAGACTGGACCAAGGTCCAATTTCTTAAGAACACCTAGACCCAATCACAGCAAACAACTAATTGTAGACTGCCGACACAAACTGTGCCTGCTACAGAGCTGCACCATGCCTGCCACCTTTGTATTAAGCCAGGATTAGGCTTCCTATCGGAAACACAGACACAAACACCACCACCAAGGATGAGTCTCTACACTCAGCTGAGGGGAGAGTTTCCCCCAGGGCTGGACACAGGGCAGTATCCAGTGGGTGAAGTACCTGTCCTCACACCCACATCCTTCTAAACCTGGGAGACACCCAGGAGGATGGGTCTGCTCTTATGGAGAAAACAGCTGTCCTGCCCAGGGAAAAAAGCTCTGGATGAGGCCTGAGCCTCCCTGTTCTCAGGGTCCACAGGGACTCCCACCTGGGATCCAGGCAGTCAGCAGGGGTCAGAGAGGATGCCCGTCCCCTCAGGGAGAGTCCTCAGTCACGTCACCTGGTCCTCCTCAGATGCCAGCCAGTCTCACGCACTCAGGGAATGAGGTGGCCAGTACAGGTGATTTTGTCCCCAGTCCCCTGGAGGCCTACCCAAGGGGCGCCAGGAGGTCCCCTGAGCAGACCAAGACACTTCTACCCCAGAGACAGAAGGAGAAACAACCCTCCCCCACCTGCACACCAGGTCAGGTCCTGCCCCACCGACCTGCAGCAGGTAAACACGGATCATGTAGATGAAGCTCAGGCCCAGCGTCACCACCCATCTCACAGCCGTGTGTGGCGTAGACTTGTCCAGCCAGGACTGGTAGATCTAGGAGAGACACAGCCTATGTTATGGCCGCCCTGCAGTTCCCGCTGCGCAGCACACCTGTTGCTGACCTTTGCACCGAGCGGTGACTACAGTTAATCCAAAAGCTACTTGCAACAGTTCTGGAGATGCACTTGTCCTTTAATCAAAGATAATTACGGATCTGTCTCTCACAGTCGATGGTCCCACAGCATCGGCCCAAGGGGCCACTGTAGGGAGACAGAGAGGACAGCAGAGACAGGGTAATGCTACCATTTCCACACCTGGGACTCAGCGGCAGGTCCCCGTCTCATAGCCACTTACCCTGGAGCCGGTCCCGCCCACCCAGCAGTGGGGGGGCAGAGGGTGGGGAATGGACACAGCTGCAGAGCAGATGGCCAAGTTCCTAGATTCACACATGTGCACACGTGTCTACATATGTGTGTACCTCTGTATATTTAACTAATATACATGTCTGTGTTCTCGTTTTAATTTGAAATTAATTCCCATTTTGAAATTCTAATTATGAAAAATTTTAGTCATTCATAAGAGAGAATATGAGCCACAGAAGCCCATGACCTGGCTTCAATAATTATCAAGTTTTCCAGATGCTTTTTTCTTTTAAAAGTCAACACGGTTTTAGTTCTGAGCCCTATGTCAGTTTGTACGACTCTCTACCAAGTCAGACTTCTTCCTCCAAGACAGACACTCACAGGCCTTGCTGTGGTCTGAGGGGTGGTCCCGCGGTGGAGCATGGACCTGGGGGCAGGGGGTTGAGGAGACATGGGCGAGGGTGGATGTGGGTAGCTAAGCAAGGGGACAGTGGGGCAGAGGCAGGGCAGCTGTGTCTGCTAAGAATCAAGGTTTTCACATTTTCAGGGTTGTTGAAAAAACGCAGAAGACAAGTATGTGGTCTGAACCACAGGAGACCCAGCATCCTCACAGTAACAAGACACGAAGCCTGAGTGTGAGTGTGAGACTGAGGGAGTTATCCCCTGCCCAGGGGAGCTGCCAGAACACTTATGCTCCACAGGGAAATGCCCCAGGGTCAAGTCTCATTTAAATGTGTATGCTGCTGCTAAGTCGCTTTAGTCCTGTCCTGTCCGACTCTGTGCGACCCCATAGACGGCAGCCCACCAGGCTCCCCTGTCCCTGAGATTCTCCAGGCAAGAATACTGGAGTAGGTTGCCATTTCTTCCTCCAATGCATGAAAGTGAAAAGTGAAAGTGAAAGTGAAGTCGTGTTTGACTCCTAGTGACCCCATGGACTATAGCCTACCAGGCTCCTCTGTCCATGGGATTTTCCAGGCAAGAATACTGGAGTGGGTTGCCACTGCCTTCTCCTTAAATGTGTATACAGCTCTGCAACCCAAAACCAACCTGTCCAAGTCGTGTGAAAAATCTGTAGACCACAGACGGCTTCCCATGGACAGAATCTCCCACACTGTCACCTTCAGACATTCTGTAAACAAGAAAAACACAAAACACTTTCATATTAAATACACAGCATTCAAGGACCTAATCACCTTGCCCTATTTCCATCAACACCATTGAGCAGGTTTTTCCAGTATTCACTATTTCACACACACTGAGGCTTCCGGCCTATGTCTTTACCACGAGTCATCCAGGAAAGAGAAAAAAGCCAGCGACATGCTCTGGTGGAGAGCCAGGCCACGTGACATGCAAAGCAGCACCGGTGGACTTTCATTTCCGCTCCTGTCACCTGCTCACACTCCTCCCACCAGTCCCAGGGCCGCCCCGCTGGCTGCAAAGTCCTGTGGACACATTTGTGTCCACTTCCCTGGGGCCAGTCTGCAGCAGAGGCGGCTACGCCCACCTCCCCAGGGCTCTCCAGACTCACCCACTGCCAGCATCTTCTCCTGCCGCTCCACAGGCTCCCAAGTGGCCCCCCTTCTCTAGGGCCCACCTGGTCTCTGTCCAGACCGCTCCCCATGGTACCAGGCCCTGTCCAGACCAGGTCCCCACTCCATGGTCAGGATTCCCAGTAGTAGTCTGTCTGCACCCCAATTCCTTATCTGTGCGTGGAGGTAACCCTATCTGCTCCTGACTACTTCGTCCGGCCGCGTGACTCCGTGAGGACTCAGCACATGAGAGCCCAGATCGCCAAGAGACGGGTGGGCACCATCACCCCTAGGCCACAGCAGCACATCAGCCTCAGACAGTCCAGGCCACTTGCTCAAAGTCAAGAGCAGCTCTGGCCCTGGCTCTTACAGCCCAGCATGGGCCCCATCTGAACCGCAGAACAAAAAGGACGCAGAGGGCGGAAGGCCACGCCAGTCCAAAGCTGGTGAAGATGCTGGGGCCAAGCTCTCGCTGCCCCCATACCACAGGCGGCTTCCTCCCACATGTGGCACCATGGCAGGGCTGGGGACCAGAAGTGGACTCCAACATGGAGTCTGTTTCACCGACCTTGAGTGGTATGATCATGAGGCCGCCATCCCTCATCTGGAAGGCGACGTCTGCTGGCACAGCAGCCCTACCCATTTGGGCAGACACCTGAGGCTTCCAACGGCCTAAGCCGCCCCCTTGCTTGGCCTGTTCATGGCCAGGCTGGAGCCTGGATCTGCACATTCTTCCTGCATGCACCCGCTAGTTAGCAGGTTCACAACATAATCCTAGATCCCAGATGGAACACAGTACCAATTGCAGTGGGTCCTTGAACAAATGCAGGGGCGTCGGCCCCAGCAGTCAACGATCCAAGTATAACTTTAGTCAGTCTCTGGACATGCAGTTCAACCAATCGCAGATCGTGCAGTACTACTGTACTGTTCTCATGAAAAAAATCCACATGAGACTGGACTCATGCAGTCCAAACCCATGTTGTTCAAGGGTCAACAGTACAACTTTGATATGAAGATAACCTGAGCAGTCCCACAAGCACCAGCACATCTGTGCTAGAACGTCTACTCTGATTCCGTAACACCATTTCCTGGAGCCCCACAGTGGAGGGGCAGCATGCCAAGGAGACCCAGAAATGCCCTTTGCTTTCCTGGGAGCCGCAGTGAACTGAACAGGTGAACTGTGGCTCCTAGCCTTGTCTTTTGGGGAAGTTTGCCTCTATATTCAACTGGGAAAAATTTCCCATTTTCAAAAGGGCTAAATTAGAGGGCCAGCCACCCTATGTAGACCAAAGTCAGGCCAGAAGAAAATCACATCAGTAACATCATTTATCCTATGATTCCATACAAATTTTTCCCTGTTTTACTTTTTTATGACCAAAGTGTCTACCATTTAAACGCCTTTACTTGAATTGAGGTATTAAAATTAACATTAAAGAAACACCTGCTATTCCTCTAAAGTACGCCCTACAGAGAGACAACCCCTTGAGTCTCGTTCTCTTAACTGAACGTTGTGAAAGATCTTCCCACAACATGTTGACCAACTTCAGATTACCTGACATAAGACATAAACATTAACATAACTCCACGCTTTGGCTGAACTCCCATCAACATTAAGAAGGTGAACTTTGGATCAAATGGCCTGTCTATGGCGTGACTCGCAGGCCACTGTGGCCCTCCCTACTCCACTCTGTGAAACAGGGCCACAGCATCTCAGCACCCCCTCCCAGGCCTTCGGTGGGGAGTCAGCAGCCAGCCTTGTTAGAACCAGTGTAGGGCCCAGTTCTAACCAGGAGCAGCCCCGGGGACGAAGGCAGCAAGCTGGCCTTGTTCGGACTTGTTTCCAATCAGGGTGGCCCTCACACAGCTGGGCTGTCTGTAGTCCTCTGGAGTTCCAAGGCCACTTCCTCAAAGAGGCCTTCCATGACTGTCCAACTGGCGCCTGTCACTCAGATCACATCACCCTGTTCTATTTTGTTGGACAATCACTTCTGACTGCTTTCTGCCTCATTTCTCTATTTCCTCCTACTAGAATGCAAGCTCCTGGAGAGGGAGCCTTGTCCCTCCGCTGCCGGTCCGATATCCACCAGGCCCGGGACAGAGCTAGCAGTGGGTTAAGTTCTCTGTCAGATGTCACTGACTCAGGCTCAGCCACAAAGGAAACAAAGAAAAAAGCAAGATCAAACTGTTCCAAACAGAGACCAGTAGTATCACTTCTGCGAGTCTGTGTGCAGAGTATCAGTCATCACTGCACCTGTCTGTGAAGCTGTCCCCACACAGACGCATCCCACACAGAGGACAGTCCTGCCTGGCACCCTCTATGTCTACCCTCATTCCCCCGACCCTTTCCCCTGGGTCCCGAGACTGGTAATTTCCCACACTTTCATCCTCCGATGCTGTTCCCTTCGCTGAAAAACCCTTCCAGACCTCATCCACCCGAGTGCTCGGTCAGGGATCACGGCTGGCTCCTTTCCCTGGGCATGACCACCTTCCCGTCTCCACCACACCTGCACCACCAAGACCTGGGGGCCCTATATTCACCTACGAGGAGTGCGCCACCTTACACATCTCCGGGAGTGAGACCAACCCGACCAAGTAGCAGGCGCCCCGGGACGCTCCCAGGCCCAGGTGCCTGGGGCAGGTTTCCGGAGGCAGCTGTGGGACAGGCGGGGCGCCGTCGGGCGGGTCAGCCCGAGCGCTCGGGAGCTTCGGTTTGCAGAAGGGCCAGGACTCGACCCCGAGAGACCCAAGTCCACCGCGGCGTTTCCTACCCAAATCCCGCAGGCCACCCTGGATCGGCGAGGACACCGAAGTCCCACGGCCCCGGGCAGGCAGCCGACCCCTCCCAGGAGGCGCTACCAGGGGACTGGGGCCGGTCACCGCGGCGACCCCTGGGGTCCGGCCCGGCCCCAGCCTCACGCGCGCCCCTCAGGACCATGGCGCCCGCCTGACCCCCGCCCCGCCCGCCAGCACCTCGCGGTCCACTGCGGCCGAGCGCGGTCTCCCGGGGGCCGCGGGAAAGAGGACGCGGGTGGGCTGCCGCGCCGGCGTTTCGCTAGGTCCGGGAAGGGGAGACCGAGCACTTCCGCTCAGTCCTGCGCGGCACCGCCTCCCGGGCTTCCAAGATGGCCGCCGAGGCGGGGCCGAGAGCCTCCAACCATTTCCGCTTCCGGTGCGAGGGCCCAGGCCGTTGGCTGGGCTGTCACGTCGGCGGAAGAGACATAAGCGGCGGAAATTCGCCGTGCTGCGCAAGCGCATTCGAGTCCTCTGGCTCCCGGCCCAGATAGTTCAGCTCCAGAACTTGGTAACGCCCAAGGACTGACTAGAGGCCACGCCCCTTCACAACCAACGAGCCAGTAGAGAAGAACTATGCGGTTGCTAATGGAAACCTCTAGCGGCAAGATGGCGTCCGCCAGTGAGGGGCGCGCGACCACCTGCATGCCGCGCCGGGAGCTTCCAGGGAGGCCACCGCGGGACGGTAATGGCCGACTACACTACCGGGCCTCCGCCGGGAAGGGAGGGAGGCGGACAGGTCCGGGCACTCGCTGAGCATTCCCGCACCTTCACTACGAACCCAGCTTGCACCCCTGGGAGCTTTGTCGTCCCCAACTCAGGTGTTTGGGTGCCCATGGTATGGGCGGGGTCCCAGGCCCCGAATAGCAGAACCGGCTGGGGCCTGGAGACCCAGTTGGGAGGAACTGAGGACCTCTCCAGACCCAGGTTGGCGGGGCGGGCGCCTCTGCACGGGTTGGGCGCTCAGCATGTCTGCTGTATAAATGGATGAACAGGGAGCACTGTGACCCAAACAGCCTTTGGGGAGCAGTGTGGGTGAGGCTCACTAAGAGGTCAAGACAGACATCTGGAATGTGCGTGCTGGTCGTCAGCCACGTCATCTGTACCTGGTGCTCACCTGGGTGTCCTTTCAACCTTCAGGTTATGGTGTCTACGTTTATCCAAATTCTTTCTTTCGATATGAAGGAGAATGGAGAGGAGGCAAGAAACACGGTAAGGACAGGCTATGGCCTCTTGCTGTAGCCATTCCACTAACAGCACACATCCCAGAGGAGCTGGGGCCACGTGAGTGCCCACCACACCAGGCCCTTACTCATGCCAGCTGCACCAGGCCCTCACTCATACCCATGAGGGGCCATCTCCTGCAGAGTGGGGGACCCATTCAGCTGCCTTGGTGCTGATGAAAACTGTCTTTATTTTTTCCTTGAATATGAAGAGCCTGACCATTTTTATAAAAAAAATCTAAACAGCAAGGAGAACAAATAGCAAGTGAGAGTCCCCTGGCGTCCACCCCAGAGGCAGACCTGGACTTTCCAAAGTTTACCATCACAGTTTTATGCCAGTTTGGGGTTCTGTCTGCTCGAAGCCTCTGCCTATTTTTCTGCCAGAGGATTGATCTTCCAGTATTTTCTCATGAACTATTTCTTTATCAATTGGCTACCAGTGTATTTTGAGACTTTTGACTTTTATGGTAGTGTTTTTGCCACATGGGTGTTTCTCCCTTTTGTGCTGAAATCTTCCTGACCTGGACAAAGTGGTCCCTTCTTTTAAAAATATATTTTTCAGTGTCACCCCATGCTTTTCTCTCTCTCTCTCTCTCTCCCCCCAACATCCCTCTGCACCTGTGCTGACAAAGGCAAGGTGGCCATCAAGTGCCCTCTGAGGAGATCTAGAGGCAGGATCCCTGAGCTTTTGATGGCCCGGACAGAAGCAAATACAAAGACCTTGCGACCTGCTCTTCTCCCTGAGAAACGAGCCCAGCTGCACACAGGCCTCAGCGGTCACTCCCAGCCACAGCCTGACATCAAGATGTCTTTCACCAGGTCAGGGGAAGCTGCTGTTTAAAGATGGGAGTTACTACGAAGGCGACTTTGTGGACGGAGAGATCACAGGAGAGGGCTGTCGGCACTGGGCACTGACAGGTCAGCTTTCCAGCCCTTCCTCCTGAACCCACCCTGCTGTGAGCTGCCCCCTTCTTTCTGGATGCAGAAGGCACTTGTGTCCAGAACCTGAGGACCCCTGGCTCCCCAAAGGTGTGTCGTAGCAGCCTTGTGCCAGCCTGGGGCAGGACAGCCCCGGTGCTGCCTGCAGGACCTCAGACCCTCACGGGCAAGCGTGAAGTGGATTTTGGTGGAGAGAAGTGTTACCCCACAGACTGTGGCCTGGAGGGGCCTCTGTTCCAGGCATACAGACCCGAGAGGGTCCCTAGGAGAGAGGGAGAGGATCGTAGGTAATGGGACCATACCCACTCTGTCCCATCTCCCTCGTCCACCAGCGTGAGCTGTGAGATAAACGTATACCCTGCTCTGTGACCACTGCTGCCCAGGAGTCAAGTGAGAACTGGGTAATCATCACCCTGAGGAACTCAGGAAGCGGCTCTAACCCTAGACATGGCTTCCCACCTCCCTTCCAGGGAACACCTACACTGGACAGTTTGTTCTGGGAGAGCCCCAGGGACACGGCGTCATGAAGTACCAAGCCGGCGGACATTACGAAGGGGAGCTCTTCCACGGCCTGAGAGAAGGTCGGGTGTCCGCAGGAAGGTGCAGGGTGTGGGCTGTGAGGCAGGCACTGCGGGGCCTAGACCTAGCCCTCCTGGGATTCTGACTCAGGGCCTGAACGGTCTGGCACCAGCATGCTCCCCTGTCCACTGAGGTTCAGAGTAAGGGGTTTACAGCAAGCAACCCAGATCTGGTGACTCAGGTCCCCATTCTGTCCTTGTGCTTAATCTTGGGCTGGTCTGGGCTCAGCTGGGCAGGTCTTCTGGCCTCGTGGAGGGTCACAGCCCTTGAGCAGGGCTGTGGGTCTCCTGGGGCGAGAGGCTGATGACCCCTCCTGATCCTCCACTCAGTTGTCATCTCCACATCTTGCCAGGCCGAGCCAGTCAGGAGGCCACGTGTTGGGAAGGGCGGACAGCGTGAGTCAGTAGGCCACATGGAGGGGAACAGCACCAGTCAGGAGGCCACCATGGTGGGGATCAGCGCTGGTCAGGAGGCCACATTGGTGGGAGGCCAGTGTGAGTGAGGCCCCGGGGAGTGAGGGGAGTGGCTATGCCCCCAACAGCCCACACCCTGCAAAAGGCCCTGCCTCCTCCAAGGCCTCCCCATGGAGTCTGGATGTTCTCCCCTCTGAGTGTCCAGATCCTGGAGACACCATGTCTATGCTGGCGACTTCTCTGGTCTCTGGGTCCTTTGAGTAGATGGTGGAGGCCCAGGATGGCCATGTATCCTCAGGATGAACTCACTTCTGCGAGTTGGCCTTGACTACCCCTCAGCACCACCCGAGCAGGACAGCAGCATTTCAGTCTCTATTCTGGGGGATTGTGGCCCTTGAATGGCACCCCCACAATCACTCAGGACCTTGAGAACTGAACCCAGAGATACTCCCGCTGCATGTGGCTGCCCAGCTGTCCCAGATCAGATCTTGGGGCCAAGGGACCCCATGCAGCTCAGTCCCCAGGGGTGCCAACACTAGCTTTCCTCCAGACAATCCCCTCCCCTAAAGGAGGCACAAGGTGATCTCTGCTCTGGGCTCCTTCTCCAGGACACGGGTGTCTGGTGGACGCAGACGGACAAGTGTACTGGGGGTCGTTTCATGACAACAAGCGTCACGGCCGAGGGCGGATGATCTTCCGGTGAGTTCACAGGCCAGCGGGCCATCCCCTCTCGAGCACCTAGCCCTGAAGGGAGGGTCTGTGTGCCTTGAAAGGATTCTATAATTTTCTCAGTTATTTAACTTGGTTCTATGTGTGTTTAGTAGAAAAAATATCAATCTCCACCTCCCTTCTCCATCCCACAAATAAAATATCTGGTAGGAAGGTGGAGGTTGGGGGGAGCGTAGAGTGGGGCTGAGAGCATGCCCCCCCAGATCTCTCCTTCAGGCCTGTTGCTGGGCATCTTCCAAATTCTGGGCAGTTTTCATGCAAAATCCTGCCCTGGGATTTGCAGGGTCCCTCCCTCTCTGCACTTCCTTCCCCACCATCCTCCCCAGTCTTCGCACCTGGGACCCGGCAAGCAGGGCCGCCTGTCAACTGCACCCTGCCGGGTACCCAGGCTGCCTGCCCCTCCGCCAGGTCCTGGCAAGGCTGTGGCTCACGCCATCTGTTCTGGGCCTATTTTTGCCTCAGTCCCGGGGACATGCGCTGGGGCCCAGCCGGGGAGCCGGTCTACGTCAGCGCAGCCACCTGGCCTTCCCGGCCTGAGAGCAGCCTCTGCGCTTACCCCCAGGAATGGAGACGAATATGAGGGCAACTGGGTCCGGGACCAGCGCCAGGGCCATGGGATGCTGCGGCTCGTGGATGGCTCCACCTATGAGGTACTGGGGGCCAACCAGCCAGTGTCCTCTACCCTGGGCACCCCCAGGTGCAGCCAGGTGTTAGCCTTCTGACCCCGCGGGGTAGGGACAGCCCCTGTTCCCGTTTCGCTGATGAGAAGGCTGAGGTTCAGGGAACTTAAGGTCCAGCCATTCACACCTCTTCATCCATCTGGTTCCTGATCTACCCTGTGACCAACACTGTCGCCTGTGGGAACAGTTGATGATGCCTTTTTGAGGGGACATGCCTGGGAGTCCCAGTGAGCCAGAGACCTGGGGAAGCAAGCAAGGCCCTCCCCCTCCTCACAAACAGGGCTCTGTCCCCCCTCCCCACATCATGGCAGCTGCTGCTCTCGGGTCGATGGGGTTCAGGTGCCATGAGGCCAAGAGGGGCAGGCACATGGGAAGAAGACCTTCTTGGTCCCCAGAATCCGTCATCCTTGTGCTTCCTGGACTCCAGCCCATGTGTCTGGCTGGGAGCCAGGATGTTGGCGCCCAGGATGTGTGTCCCGTCTAGTGGTTGGCTGGCAGGGACAGCCCAGCAGCCCACCTGGTAGATGAGGAGCCCCTCCAGCTCTGCAGAAATGCCCAGGGTCAGAGAGTATCGTGTGAGCCCAGCCTGAAGGATGGGAGAGGCTGTGCATGCAGGCAGCATGGAAGGGCACTGCAGGCAGAGCAGGGTGAGACTGGGCTACAGGGCAGGAAGAAGTCTTCATGGCCTGAGCGGTGTAGGAGCAACAAGGCGGGAGGTCGGGGCAGTCTCACGTGTAGGCCCTGGAGCCACAAGGGGTTGGAGTTTTATTCTAAGCATCATGGAAAGTGCTGGAAGAAGTTGGTGGCCTGATCCCTGTGTTTGAAAGGTCTCTCTGTTTCTTACTCATGAAAAGAGGTGATGGCAACCAGTGTGGGGTGTGGGACCAAACTTGGTGTGGTTTGGAGGTAAAGATGTCGGACTGTTTGACAAGAGCAAAAGTGAGGATGTCCCCACATTGATGGATAGCAGTGATGCCTGAACCTGAACCAGGAGACAGGAGCCACACCATCAATTGAAAATGTTAACGAGATCGATGACGACACCCTCTCATGCATTCCTTGGAAAATCTGAACAACATGAGTGAGAACTCACTACCGTCTCCTCATCGAAACTGAGGTCCAGCACGTTGAAAAAAAAAAAAAAAGAAAAAAAAAAAAAAGAAAATGTTAACGAGTGAAAGGGAAGAAGATACTGCAAGGGGTGGAAGCAGGAATATGGAAAAGGCAAATATGAAACTGGCCCAGGAGGTGCCCCCAAAGGTGGTGTTTTAGGACTGGCTTGGCTGCATACTTGGGCCCAACCACCGGGCTGAGTGCCTGGGAGATGTGAGTGACTCATGGCCGCAGCTTTAGGAGTGACCAAGCTGCCATTGTGCTTGGCTGTGACGGGATGGCTGTGAATGAGTGACAGTTGTCATGAGGCCCCTGGTGTCCTGGACACTTTCAGGGAGATGATGTAAGCTCAGGTCTGTGTTCAACTCCACTTGCAGCCCCAAGAGGCCCTCCTGTCTCATAGTCTCGGGGCTTAAATAGAATTTGATCATGTGGGTTGCAGGATTAGGCTGTCAGTTGAATTCACATCTTTGCCAAGTTTCTCTTGTGAAAGTTAGAGCAAAGTTTGGAAAGGAAGTCCCAGGACACAAGGGAAAGCCCAGCCCCTTTGGAGACACAGGTAGGCTGCGGCCATAGCCCACCAGGTTGGGGAGCTGCCCAGGGCGCCAGGCGTGTGTGCAGGAAACCTGGGACGCAGAGGAGCTCACCGCTGAGAACACAAACCGCTGAGCCTGAGGGGTCAGGAGAGGGCACGCTGGAGCCCAAGGGAAGCCCCTTCCCCCAGCGTCCCTGCAGTGCCTGCCCAGGATGGCACCAGCCGGCGAAGGGACATGTTTCAGAGTCTCCCAAAGCACAGAGCTGGGCAAGAAGGGTGGATTTGGGGCTGAGAGGTCGTAAACTGGTAACTGACCAGGGCCGTTCCTGAGATGGAGTGGCCTGGTGGGGATCTTAGAGTCCTGCCCTGGCCGCAAAGCTCCCCACAGCGTGCTCCCTGACGTGCTGGTAAAATAGTGCTCTGCTCAGGTACCCCCACCTCCCAGGCCCTGGTCCAGCTGCTGGCTGCTCCCGGGATGTTGTGTCCACGCTGCTGCTGGCTGGTGCCTGGGCTGCTGCAGTTGACAGTCTGCACTGGAGCCTATTTGCAGAGGCCACTGTGACCCAGCCACAGCTTTGTCTCTTCTCCTCAGGGGGATGTCTGTCTATCCTCATGGAGCCCTTTAGGGCTCCCCCTGGGCAGTCACAGCCTGAATTCTGCAGAGTTTCTGTGGAAGAAACACAGGGGGACCCAGAGAACCCCCACAGAGTCCATACCTCTGGCAAACAAGGGATCACAGCACCCCACACTGTCCTCAGGGCCTCGCTGACTCTCACAACCCAACTCAGAGACGAGGAGGCCTCACTACCAGAGCGTGGCAGAGACCCCACCTTCTCCCGGAGAGCCCCATAAGACTTTGCCCCCACCACCACCCCGCGTTCCCTGCCCCCAGAGACTCTGCGGTTGCCTCCAGGGCCATCCTGGGTTCCCCCTCTCTGCCTCCCTTGCAGGTCTCAGTTCAGCTGCCCACCCCACTGCCCTCCACCAGGGGGCAGCCCAGCCCTGCCAGCTGCTGTCCCCACAGGGGCTTCTCCAGTGCAGAGCTGGGCTCTGGGCTGGATGTCAGATGGAAAGGGTAGAGCACCAGGGGGCGGCAGCCCCATCCCCACCCCTCCACCCCTAGGTGCTTTACAGGTGAGCAAGAGTCCTTCTCCAGGATTTGAACTGTCCGCCTGTGTTCCCATTGTTTAGCAGTTCCCAGCCTCAGGGCCTCGTACTCTGATGACCTGCCCTCCACCCAGGCCCTGAGCGCCTGAATGGTCAGGAAGTGCTACCTGCCCTCCGACCCCCCACCATGGTCACAGCCCCCACCTGGGGCAGACACCCAGGCCCTCAAATCCCCCAGGCCCTCAGGCCACCTTTGCCAAATGGCTTCCTGACACCCTGGACACAGGCCAGGCCCGCTCACTCAGGGTTGCGGGGTCAGGGCTTGTGGGAGGACAGAATTGCATAGACATGGGCTCCGGGTTTCAGTGCCCACTTCTGAACTGTAGGGCTGCCTGCTGGTCTGACCTCTGAGCGTGAGGGGTCACCCAGCAGAGGCAGACCCGCCACAAGGAGTTGGCGCATCTCCCGTGAGGGCACAGCTGTCCCCAGGCTGTCACTAGGCAAACAGCTAGCTTTCTATTTTTTAATTTTATTGTAAAATACAAATAACATAAAATTTATCATTTTAATTCAGCACACAGCTCAGTGGCATCGGGCCCATTGACGGGCAACCACCCCCAAGAGGACTTTCTCCTCTTCCCAAACTGAAGCTCCATCCCCACCCTCCAGAGTCTGTGACTCTGACTGCTCCAGGGACCTCAGAGAACTGGGATCACATAGGATTTGTCCCCGGGTTTGTCTCACTCAGCATCATGTCCTAAGGTCCATCCACGTTGGAGCAGGTGTTAGGACTTCCTCCCTGTTTGAGACTGGGTCCTGTTCCATCGCACAGATGACCCTTCCACTCATCCATTGATGGACACGCAGCCTGTCCCGGCCTTGGCATCCTCCTGTGAGTGACGCTGCTGTCAGCCTGTCCTGCTCCCACCTTCCCTGAGAACAGTGCACCTGCTGGATCACATGGTGATTCTATTTGTAACTTTTAGAGGAGACTCCACATCATTTTCCATCCCCACCGGCAGCACCAGTGTTCCAGTTCCCCCACATCCTCTCGACGCTTGTGTTTTCTGTTTTCTAAACAACCCGGGTGCCGGCTGTCAGCCCAGCAATAAGGTGATCGGGAGGTGAACCTTGCCCACTGCAGCTGTGGCCTCTGCTTGGCTGTCTGGCCTCTGCCAAACCTTCTGGGGGACTCCCTGCTCTCTCCTCTCTGGGGTATATCCTGAGGCCGGCCCCAGGTACAGCTGTTCCCCGCTTGAAGCACATGCTCATTATCTAGGGATGTGTGAGATGCCTCGTGTGTTTGATGGGGGTTCCTCCACCTTTTGACTTCTACCCTCAGAGTCTTTGCCCCAAAGTGAGGCCCGGGCCTCCTCGGACTGCACCCTCCCCAGCACACCATTGCTCCAGAAAGCCATTCTGGGCTCCCCTCACTGCAGACCCCCCGGTGTACTGCTCTTCATCTCTCCTGCAATGATTTGATTTTCCAGAAGACAGACGGTTTGTCTTCGATGAGTGTTTTTGTGTCAGAGGCGCAACCCCCCCCCGCCCCCCCGTTCCCTGCCCCTGCCTCTCTTCCAGCAGCCCAACCCATCCAATGGGAAAACGTCCAGTGTGGAGAGCAGGAAGGCCCAGGAGAAGGGCAGCCAGAGCCCTGGCGTCACTGCACAAGGGCCCCTGCTGCCTTGTCCCCAGTGCCTCCTAAAGCCGAGCTTCTCAGGGAAACCATAAAAAAATTAGTTCTAGAAAAATTTTATCCCTGAAAATCAATGCAATAAAGCTGCTTCTGTTGTAAAGTAAGAACAATGAATCCCAAACCCAAACTGACTCCCACTGCCTTGCAGTGGGGCCGGGCAGGCAGTCAGGCTGGGTGGCCATAGTTTGCAGCAGCCAGGTCATCTGGTGCATCCTGGGGCCTGAGGGTGTCTCTGGCATGTGGCAGACTGTCTGTGCTGCTCCCCTGCCAAGGGAGGTGGGGATACACATGTCCAGCAGCGGCAAGCTCATGGCTCCTCCTGAGGATGTGGCGTGGGCTGGTGACCCCCAGGAGCACCAGGCAGCCCCTGGGAGAGTGGCATCCTTGGAGCCACCTCTGTGAGCGTAGGGAACGATCATTGGCCGTGGAGGTGAGCACATGCCAGGCAGAGGGGACGTAAGTTTGCTGTCCACTGAGGCTCAGCCTTGGGTGCACATGGACCATTTCTCCCTGTGCAACAGTAGCACATGGTTCCGCCAGCTTCCATCCGTCCCCGGGGCACCTCCGTGCACGTTGGCTGCATTTCTCGTGTTGGCTTTCCTGAAGGGAAGCCTGCTGGTCGGTACACCTGCTCACTGCACAGAGCAGGTGGTGGCCTTGTGCACATCCTCACCTGCTTCTCACCTGTGCATCCACAGGAATGCCCGAGTCCTGAGTGCCCAGCCAGAGGTCAGTCTAGGAATGGGGGCCCTCACCCCAGGAGCACCATGAGAGGTATCAGCCAGTTGTAGCATCGCCAGAGGAGGGGCCTGGGCTACCAGAGTGGAACCCGCACCACCCTGCAGGCCCGGGTGAGGAGGGTAGACGCAGATGGACCCACAGAGGCAGCTTGTTTTTGCATAAGCAGAACTTGTCATACTTTGAAACCCGAGGAACTTTTGACCAGGATCGTGGTGGCCAAAGTTGATGCCTTAGGAAAGTGAGGGGCCTTGTGTCTGCTGAGACTGACAGTCAGGGCCACCAACACTGGCCTGCATGGTCACTGTGGCCCCAGCAGGCCAACTCGAAATCTGGAGACCCTGGCCCCTGCAGTCAGGGTCAGGTAGGTGACTAGGGCCACGCCCCTGCCTGGTCTGGGAGCCAAGGCCTCAGGAAAGCCACCACCTGCTCCAGGAGTGAGTTTGGTGACGGTGGGGGCTGCCCCCTCCAGACTGCAGATGCCATTGAGGCAGGCATTGCAGAGCTGGACCCTCTGGTGTGTCATCAAGACCCCAGTGCCCTGGAGAGACCTGGAGGTGAAGAAGAGACTAAAGAGCCAGGAAGGTGGCCTTCTGACCAGGGCAGAGATTCAGAGTGTGCCTGCGAGTGCCAACAACACAAGAGGGGACAACACAACCACAAAAACAATTCCAGGAAAACCACCAGCACTTTCCCCGGGAAGGAAAAATAGCATCAGTTAACTAGAGAATGGAAGGCTTTTTTATCTCTCCTTGCTAGGACTGTGGTGTTAGAGAAGACTCTTGAGAGTCCCTTGGACAGCAAGGAGATCAAACCAATACATCCTAAAAGAAATCAGTCCTGAATATTCATTGGAAGGACTGATGCTAAAGCTGAAACTCCCAATACTTTGGCCACCTGATGGGAAGAACTGACTCATTTGAAAAGACCCTGATGCTGGGAAAGATTGAAGGCAGGAGGAGAAGGGGACTCAGCTCCTCAAGTAAAAGGCCAGGGAAGGAGTTATGAACATGTACATCCCCATTCTGCAGCTGAGAGACCCTGGGCCCCCCAGGAACCATCTGCCACAAGGTGTGGCTCACTTAGCGCTGGCGACCATCGCCTTCTGTGTCCCCGTCCCCTCCTGTGTCCTAATGGGGCCCTCCGTGCCCTCCTTCCATGTCCCAGTGGGACCCCGTCCCCTCCTGTGTCCTAACAGGGACCCCATGCCCGTCTGGCTTTAAGTGTGGTGTGAACGGAGGCCTGTGTGGCCCTGTCCTCCTCACTTCCTCCCTGCCCCTCGCTAGCAGGCATGGGTCCTCACCTGGACTGGGGGCAGTGGGGGCTGGCCTCCTCTGTAAGATGTGTTAACCCATGTTTGTTCCTGCTTGGGAGCATGTTGGCTGATTGAGAAAGGGCAGAATTTTCAAAGGCATGATTTGTAACAGTAATTAGATTCTACACTGTTGCATTAGTTACCTTGCTGGGGTCTTTCTGTCCCAAGTGAGTTCTTTGTCAAAGCCTAAGCTGGTGGGAAAGGAGAGGGGCCCAGATTCCAGGAGTGTGATTAATGGCCGGTCAGGGGTTGGGAAGGACCCCGGTGACAAGTAGACAGCGAGCACTGGACAGAGACCTCACAGGGAGCTGATCCTGCTACACCCGGTGGAGGGCTCCTGGTCTGATGTGCAGGTTCACATTCCGTCTGCTTGGCAGTCTGTGTGCCCCCGGCTGCCCTCCAAGGTGCTGCGTGCTGGATTTGTCTGCATCTGCTTCTGGCTAAGCCCAAGGCTCTGCCTTCATACTTGTGAAAACCCACATCTCATCTCAACCCTCCACCCCCCGACCCCGTCATAGTTGAGTGGCCCTGGGTCCAGAGCACTGTCAGAGTGTCAGCATGTGTGCATCCCTGTCCTGATTGTCTCAGGAGGCCTCTGAGGGAAGTGTGATCCCTGCCACCAGGATGCACGTGTCCTGACCAGACAGACAGGCCATGGCCACGATGGGGAGGGAAGGGAGGGGCCGATGGGCACAGAGCTTGGCCTCCCGTGGCAGTAAGATTTGGGGTCATGTGATGGAGACCCTCGGAGGGGAGGCCCAGGCGGTCACATTGGGGAAGGGCCATGTACACTGAGCTCCCTCCCGCTTTCTGCGGCTGGACTCCCAACCTCCCACCTGCCCCTGGACATCCTCGGCATGTGACCCGACTCTGGGGGCCTGGTGTCCAGCCCAGTGGGGTGGGGGGAAGGGAGGTGACCCCAGCACCACTGCGCGGGACAAGGATGAGGCCTGCGGCCACCCAGGCAGACAACACTCACCCCAGCGCAAAGTGAGCGCAGCCCCTGCCACAGAAACATGGAGGTGAAGGGCAGTGCAGCCCCACAGGAGGGCTTTGCAAAGGCGGCCACCCTTCCCAGAGCCATAGGCCAGAGTGCATCCCATTAGACCATCTGCTGAGCCCAAGCCTGGGGCCTGAGCCAGGGTAGCTTCTGTTCCCCAGCGCGGAGCCACAGAAGAGGGCGTGGACGTCAAAGCAGAAGAGCTGAGGGGGCGGGGCAAGGGCAACAAGTTCAGTTTGGCTCATGAGAGGTCTGCGTCTGACCGGCCGGGGGTCCTGCTTCCCCAAGTGCAAGTTGGTGACCTGTCAGTTCTGGGAACAGTGTCCTGAGTGAGAAGAGCAGAGCATCCCAGTGACTTCATCCTGAGCATCACCGCCGCCCCCAGTCAACAGACTGCTGGGGCTCGAGCAAGGGAAAGGTCTGGTGCTCACGTTACCCTGCTCCACGTGCCTGGGGGGCCACCCTGCCGTCCCAGGGCTGTCCTCACCCCAACTCAGGGGATGGCAGCCCAGCTCAGGCACATACATGCCAACACATGGCATGACACGATGCATGCAGATTCACAACACAGAAACCTGAGTGCATGCACATGTGCACAGGGGTCTTTCCTAGGAGCAGGCGTCAAGCCCAGCAGATGCTCCTCAGAGGCCATGCCATTTCCAGGGATGGTCAGCAGGCAACTCTGGGGCTCTCCACCCCTAGCCCGGATGGCAGCAAGGGCCTCCGTGCTGGTTGCAGTCCCCACCTGCCGTGATACCTGAGGCATCGCCCCCACTTTAGCCTGGCCAGCTACCTGCAGATGTGAGTGCATCTTAACGGATACAGTATACCAACTGTCAGGTCATTGAGCCAGCCCTGAGCTTTCTGGGAACACAGCCCACGGCAGTCTTGGGAAGGCCCCAGCCACTATCTGGCTGGCTCTGCCCTCTGGATGTGGGGGCTGAAGGGACGAGACTGCCCCTCAGCTCCAGGAGAGCCAGACCTCTGCCCACCTTCCACCCAGCCAGTTGCCTGGCTCCTCCTGAAGCCATGGGCTGACCTACTGGGCGCCACAGTTGCCCGACGCTCCAGCTGGAGGGTGAGCCTTGGCCACGCCCTTCCCATCAACTCACAATGAGATCGCAGTGGCTACTTGCTCCAAACAGCCTTGGAATCTCCTCTCCCAGGTCTGGGGGCATCTGAGCTCTTTAGGGCTGCAGCCTTCAGGGGCCGTTCCCACCTAGTGGTCGGTCCCAGGGGCCAAGAGTGCCTGCTGCAGGGCCCAACTGCTGGGTGACCTTGGGGCCTCGAAGGGCAGGCCACGAAAGTGGGACCCCAGTCAGCTTCTGCACCAAACATGCCTTGGGCTGATTCTTCTTCTAACAGGAGCAATTCATAGTCAGTAAAACACCATTAAGATCTCAAACTTTCCATGAAAATAATCTTTCTGCTATTTTCCATCCTTCTTCCGCTCTGTCGTGTGTATTGGTTACAAAGCAGGCTTGTTATGGGGCAGCGGGGCTGCGGTGTGCATGAGCCGGCATTGCCCAGGTGGGCTGTGCGGGTTCACGCTGAGCTTTTAATTGGCCCTTTCATCATCAAGGAATGAGCCAGAGTGCTCAGCTCCCCCACCCCACAGGCCTCCTGTGAGCCTCTGCACAAATACAGCATCTTTGTACTAAAAGTGTTTTGTGCTGTAAAGTATTTGGAGCCGTATTTTGTTTGCATTTAGTATTCGGGCCATTGTCCCTAAACTCCCAATTCACAGGAGAGGGCACCGTGTGGAGCAAATTGGGTCCCCCTCAGCCTGTGTCCCTGGGGGCCCCTGAAAGCTGGAGGGCCAAGTGTCCTCAGGCCCCACCCGCCTGAGCCCATGGTTCTCTCTGCAGGGACAGTGGCACAGTGATGTGTTCAGTGGACAGGGCAGCATGGCCCACTGCTCTGGGGTCATCTACCGAGGGATGTGGATCAACGGTCACCCCATGGGTAGGTGCCCCAGCTTTGCTGCTGGCCTCACGGAGTCCTCCCAGGGGTCATATCTGGGTCGGGCCATGTTCTCTCCTGGTTGGCGCTGGGCAGCTTCATGGGAGGAGTGGCCCAGGGGGCTGGGATGAAGAGGGAGCTACAATCCCCTTTTGAGAAGTTCATGCTCTGTGTGGTCTCACCGGGCCCAAGACACACAGAGGACCCTGGACCCTGGAGCCATGTGGTCCTGCTGCAGGCAGACCTCCCAAGCACAGGGTCTGCCAGTCTGGGACTCTCCCAGCCTCAGGGCTCTGGGTGCCTGGCCCCCTGCCTGGTCTCCGTCCTGCCCCTACCCTGAGCTCTCTGCACTGCATGTGACCTCAGGTGGCCTGGGGCCTGCCAGGTCCTCTGCTGGGGCCTCCCCCGACCCTGAATTGCCCCCCGGGCAAGTGTGAGGACCTTCTGTTAGCCTCCAGGACAAGGGCACTACCGTAGCGGTCAGTCTGGCTGGGAACTCGAGTCCATGATCAGAACCTTGGTACCAGATCCATGGGTGCAGCTGCTCGCTCAGAGCTGCAGGTGGGCCCCTGGCCAGGCCAGCTTCCAGGCAGGTGGTCGCAGCCTCATCCAGCACATCAGGTCATGGGCTCGAACACAATGAAGGCAGGGCCCAGGCCAGAATGGTGGGCGGGAGGCCGTGTGCACCGGACACTGCTGGGTGGTCACCTGGACTCAGCGGTCACCTCTGCCCTGCCCTCCCCCAACACCATCAGGTGGGTTCAGGGCTGACCCTCAGGATAGGGTTCGTGGCCTCCTTGAGAGACCCCAGCCCTGACGGCCGTGCCATCCACACCCCCCTCACCCAGGTGCCCCGGTGACAGGGCTGAGCACCTGGTCAGGGTGTGTGGGGTGCCGATGCAGACCCAGAGCCCCTGCCCCAGCCCCCCACACACACATGTGCTCTGTTCTCTGCAGCACAAGCCACAAGGATCGTGATTTTGGGTCCAGAGGTGATGGAAACAGCCCAAGGGTCTTCCCTCACATTGACGGTTCAGCTGCAGCAGGACAATGGGGAAGTGGCCACGAGTAAGTGTCTCCAGGAAGACAGCGAGCTCTTCAGAAAAACGAGCAACTGTCGACTCAAGATGCTGCAGGTGGCTCCTAGCATTGGGGCTCCGCCTAGGTGCCCCTGTTTTTGAGTTCTTGCTGCTGGGGCCCTGGCAGAAAGGGTGGCAGGGTGCGAGCCTCCAGCTGGCGGGAGGCAGCCAGCCTTATGGGGCCTGCGTGTGCATGTGAGCATGAGGGCTCCATGCATGCCTCCATGTATGCCTGTGTGTGTATAAGCGCATGGGCTCCATGCATGCTTCCATATGCGTGGGTGTGAGCATGTGGGCTCTGTGTGTGTGAGTGCCTGGGCTCTCTGTGTGCCTCCATGTGCATGTATGTAAGCACATGAATTCTGTGTGTGCTCTGTGTGTTAGCACGTGTACACATGTGTGAGCATGTGCACATGTGTATGTCTGTGTGTGTGTGCACATGGGCAGCCCTCCCTGACGCTCACTCAGAGTCAGCAGATGGGGAGGTTGTGAGAGGTCAGGGCCAGCCGTCCAGCCTGCCAGGAGAGGGCTTCTCTCACTCCTCATGGGGTAACCAAGGTGGACAGACGCCCATCCATCCAGGCTGCATTTAGATGCTCGGTCAGCCCTGCGGCCAAGCAGAGGGACCACCAGGCCCCTCGCCCATGAGCAGAGCAGACCCCTGGTCTGCTGGGGGCAGGGGGACAGGGCAGGGCCACCAGGCTCCTCACCCATGAGCAGAGCAGACCCCTGGTCTGCTGGGGGCAGGGGGACAGGGCAGGGCCACCAGTGATAATCACTACTGGTTCACCTCAGCTCCGCAGCTCTGTGAGGAGGCATAGGGTGTAGCATAAATCAAGTATATTTAGTCACAATTGGTTTATTTTAACAACTTCATCACAGTGTCACTTACATACCATAAAACCGATCTATATTCAGTGAGCCAACGATTTGTAGTAAACCTGCAGAGTTGGGCAACCATCACCACACCCACTCTGTTATGGAGCATTTCCTTCTGCCCAGAGAGACCCCTGGCTCCTGCCCCACACCCACCCTCCACCCTGGGCACTACCAATGCCCATTCCCAAAAGCTGCTCGTGCATGGGATCCCACCTGTGACCATGCTCTGCCCCTCAGCCCACCCACGCAGCCCTGCTCGCCCCTCCATGGGCCGCACATCTCTTATCCTGCATCCCTGGGGGGCTGGTCCTGTCCTGGGCACTTGGCTGCGGTGGACATTTGTGTGCAGGGCCTGGTGTAAATGTTTCATTTCTCTCAGGCACACACTCATGAGTAGATTTGCTGGGTCATGTGGCAGGTTGGCATTTAAATTTCTAAAGAAACAGCCAAATGGTTTTCCAAAGTGGCGGCACCATTTTACAGTCCCGTCAGGAACATACGAGGTTCTGACTTCTCCATGTCCTCACCAGGGAGAGGCCATCTTCAGGGTGTCCAGTGGCACCGCCTCACGGTTTTGATCCGTGTTAACCCAAAACTAATGATGTTGAGCAGCTCTTCATGTGCTTATTGGCCATTTGTACGTCTTCACAGAGAAATGTTTATTCATGTATTTCACCTAGTTTTTTTTAAAAAATTAGGTGTTTCGTCTTAGTTTTTACTTGTATACAAGTTGTATATGTGTTCTGGATAGGAGTCCTTTGTCACATGTATCTTTCCAGATATTTTCTTTCAATGTGACCTTTTTGTTGTTGTTGTTCAGTCACTCAGTTGTGTCCCACTCTTCGTGACCCCAGGCTGCAGCACCCCAGGCTCCCCTGTCCTCCACTATCTCCCAGAGTTTGCTCAAATTCATGTCCATTGAGTCGGTGATGCCACCCAACCATCTCATCCTCTGCTGCTCTCTTCTTCTTTGGTTAATGTTGTCTTTTAATGTTCAAAGTTTTGAAAGTTCTTTTTTTTTTTTCTTGCCATACAGCCTGTGGGATCTTACTTAGTTCCCCGACCAGGGATCAAACCCGTGCCCCCTACAGTAGAAGCGCAGAGTCCTAACCACTGTACTGCCAGAGAAGTCCCCAAAGTTTGAAAATTCTGATGAAGCCCAGTTTGTCAGTTTTTTCTTTTACCGACTACGGTCTTAGTCATGCATCTGAGGATTCTTAACCCAAATTTACAGAGATTTTTCTCCTCTTTTCTTTTACAACTTTGGTTCGAGTTAATTTTCGTGGATCAGATAAAGGTCGAAATTCATCTTTTCTCACATGGATTCCAGCTGTCCCAGTGCCATGTGTTGAAAAGACTGTCCTTTCCCTGCAGAATTGCCTGGGCACCTGGGTCAGAAGTGACTTGACTGTAAGTGTAAAGGTTTACATGTGGATGGATGTCACTTCCACTCCATCAATCAATATGTCTGTCCTTATACCATAGCCTTCCAGTAAGCTTTGAAGGGCTTCAAGAGAAGCTCAGCGGTTAAAAACAAAAATCTGCCTGCCAATGCAGGAGACACAAGATCGATCCCTGGGTCGGGACGATCCCCTGGAAAAGGGAATGGCTACCCACTCCAGTATTCTTGCCTGGGAAATCCCATGGACAGAGGAGCCTGGTGAGCTACAGTCCATGAAGTTGCAGAGTCAGACACGCCTGAGCATCTGAGCGAGCACACAGCACATGCTTTGAAACTGGAGATTCCTCCAGCCTTTTCTTCTGTTTCAAAATTGTTTGGGCTATTCTGGGACCTTCGTATTTCTGTTTGAATATTCTGGGATCAACTTGTCAATTTTTGCCCCAAAAAAGGGAAAAAAGCAAGCTTGCCTTCTTTGGGATTCTGTCAGGGATGGGTTGAACAAGCCGGGAGAAGCTGGCTCTTCTGATTGACCTTGAAACATCTCTTCATCTATTTATCTTCAGGCTCATCAGTGTTAGTATTTTTCAGTGTGCAAGTCTCGCTCTTTTGGTAAACTTATTAATAAATAATTAATAATTTGCATAGGAACCTGGATTATTTGTTCCATGAATCAAGGTAAATTGGAGTGGTAAATCAAGTGGTCAACATCTTAGGAATCCATGAACTAAAATGGACAGGAATTTAATTCAGATGACCGTTATATCTACTACTGTGAGCAAGAATCCCTTGGAAGAAATGGAGTAGCACTCATAGTCAACAAGAGAGTGTGAAATGCAGTACTTGGATACAACCCCCAAAACGACAGGATGATCTTGGTTCATTTCCAGGGCAAACCATTCAACATCACAGTAATCCAAGTCTATGCTTCAACCACTAATGCCAAAGAAGTTGAAGTTGAACGGTTCTGTGATGACCTACAAGACCTTCTAGAACTAACACCAAGAAAAAGATGTCCTTTGTATCATAGGGGACTGGAATGCAAAAGTAGGAAGTCAAGAGATAACTGGAGTAACAGGCAAGTTTGGCCTTGGAGTACAAAATGAAGCAGGGCAAAGGCTAACAGAATTTTGTCAAGAAAACACACTGGTCATAGCAGACACTCTTTTCCACCAACATAAGAGACAACTCTACACATGGATATCACCAGATGGTAAATACCAAAATCAGATTGATTATTCTTTGCAGCTGAAGATGGAGAAGCTCTGTAGTTAGCAAAAAACAAATTTGAGCAAACTCAGGAGATGGTAAAGAGGAAGCCTAGCATGCTGCAGTCCATGCGGTTTCAAAGAATCAGATACGACTTAGCAACTGAACAACAACAAAAATTATCATTATTCAATTATAGTTTGTTTATTGATATATTTGTTATATCTTCTTATGTTATTACAAATGGAATTGTTTTGTTATCTCCGCTTCAGAAATCGCAAGACTACAGCTGTTTTATGTATGTTTTATAACCTTGCTGAGCTTGTTTGTTCTAACTAATTTTTCTGAGGATTTCTTAGGATTTTCTGTACAAAGGATCATGTCATCTACAAATAAATGCTATTTGCTTTTCTTCCTTTTCATTCCCGCCAGCAGTGGCTGAGGGCCTCAGTTGCTCCACCTCCTCACCAGCCCAGTTACTCTGTTTTTCTGGTTTTAGTTGTCCTGGTGTCCCACTGCGGTTTTGACTTGCCTTTCCCTAACAAGTAATGATGTGTGCAGCATCTTTTTATGCACTTGCTGGCCATCTGTGGATCTCCTCTGGAGAAAAATCTATTCAGATCTTTTGCCCATTAAAACACTGGGCGACTTGTCTTTTTATTCTGAGTAATCTAGAATTCCTTATATATTCTGGATACAAGTGCCATATCAGATATCTGATTTGAAGATATTTTTCCCTGTTTTGTGGGTTGTCATGCGGTTTCTTGACTGTGTCCTTTAAACACAAAAGTTTAAATTTTGATGAAGTTCAGTTTATTTTTATTTCTCTTGTTGCTTGTACTTTTGGTGTCATATCTAAGAAGACTGCCTAACCCAGAGTCATGAAGTTTTATTCCTCTGTTTTCTTCTAAGAATTTTATATTTTTAGCTCTTACATTTAGCCTAATGTCTATCTGGAGTTAACTTTTGTATATAGTGTGAGGCTGGGGTCCTCTCTTGCAAGTGGATGTCCAGTTGTCCCAGCTTCGTTTGTTAAAAGACTGTTCTTTCCTCTCTTCCCCCCTTGAATTACCTGGGCATTCAGTTTGCTGCATTTTGTTTCAAATATTTGTATGTCTGTTCATAAGGAAATTGGTCTTATTTTTTTTTTCCCTTGTGATGTCTTTGTCTGGTTTTGGTATCAGGATATTGCTGACCTCATAAAGTAAGTTGGGGAAATTCCCTCCTCTTTAATTTCCTGGAAGAGTTTGTGTCAAATTAGTGTTGTTTCTTAAATGTTTGTAGAATTTAATACGAAGCCCACCTGGGCCTGGAGATTTCTCTGTGGGAAGATTGTTAACTACTAATCCCATTTCCCTCACATATAAGGCTGTTCAGGTTATCTGTTTGCTCTCGAGTGAGCTTTGGTGTTTTGTGTCTTCCAAGTTGTCCGATTTCTTGAATGTTCATGACATTCCCTTCAGTTCAGTTCAGTTCTGTCGCTCAGTCGTGTCCAACTCTTTGCGACCCCATAAATTGCAGCATGCCAGGCCTCCCTGTCCATCACCAACTCCAGGAGTTCACTCAACTGAAGTTCATCGAGTCGGTAATGCCATCCAGCCATCTCATCCTCTGTCATCCCCTTCTCCTCCTGCCCCCAATCCCTCCCAGCATCAGGGTCTTTTCCAATGAGTTAGCTCTTCGCATCAGGTGGCCAAAGTACTGGAGTTTCAGCTTCAGCATCAGTCCTTCCAATGAACACCCAGGACTGATCTCCCTTAGGATGGACTGGTTGGATCTCCTTGCAGTCCAAGGGACTCTCAAGAGTCTTCTCCAACACCACAGTTCAAAACCATCAATTCTTCAGCACTCAGCTTTCTTCACAATCCAACTCTCACATCCATACATGACCACTGGAAAAATCATAGCCTTGACTAGACAGACCTTTGTTGGCAAAGTAATGTCTCTGCTTTTTTATATGCTATCTAGGTTGGTCATAACTTTCCTTCCAAGGAGTAAGCATCTTTTAATTTCATTGCTGCAATCACCATCTGCAGTGATTTTGGAACCCAAAAAAATAAAGTCTGACACTGTTTCCACTGTTTCCCCATCTATTTCCCATGAAGTGATGGGACTGGATGCCATGATCTTAGTTTTCTAAATGCTGAGCTTTAAGCCAACTTTTTCACTCTCTTCTTTCACTTTCATCAAGACATTTTTTAGTTCCTCTTCACTTTCTGCCTTAATGGTGGTGTCATCTGCATATCTGAGGTTATTGATATTTCTCCTGGCAATCTTGATTCCAGCTTGTGCTTCCTCCAACCCAGTGTTTCTCATGATGTACTCTGCATATATCCTTGCTCCCCACTTAATGAACTGATATCACCTCTCTTGTTCCTAATATGGATTACGGGTCTTTTTTTTTTTTTTTTTTTTTTATTCCTGAATAATATAGTGAGACGTTATCAGTTTCATTGATAAATAGCCTACTTTTGGTTTCTTTCATTTCTCTATTGTCTGCTTTTTATTTCATTAATTCCTATTTTGATCTTATTACTTCCTTGCCTCTGCTTAGTTTGGGTTGAATTTTATTTTCTTTTTTCACTTGTTAAGGTGGAATTGTTTCCAAGGTTATTTCAGACTTCTAATATAGAAGTTTGCTGCTATAAATTTCCCCCTTAGTACTACTTTAACTGCATCCTACAAATTTTGATGTGGTATGCTTTCATTTTCATTCAATTTGAAATACTTTCTGATTTCCCTTTTGATTTTCTTTGAGACCCAAGAGTTATTTAGAAGTGTGTTGTTTCACTTCCAAATATTTGAAGATTTTCCAGAGATCTTTCTGTTACTGATTCTAACTTAATTCTATGTGGTTAGAGTCATACTTTGTATCTTAAATTCTCTTAAATTTTTGAGACTTGTGGCTCAAAATATGGTCTGTTTTGGGAAATGTTTTGAGTTCACTTTGAGAAGAGTGTGGATTCTGTTCTTGAGTGGAATTGGATAGGATATTCTATAAATGTCAATCAAGTAAATTGTGTTGATATTTTTGTTGAATTTGCTGTATCCTTACTGATTTTATCTCTATTTGTTCCATCAGTTATTAACAGTGGTATATTGAAATCTCTGATTATGCTTGTGTTTCTGTTTATTTCTGCTTTCATTTCTATCAATTTTAGCTTCATGTATTTTGAAACTCTGTTATTAGGGGCATAAACATTTAGTATTTTTATGTCATTTAATTAATTGACCATATCACTGTGAAATTATCTTCTTTACCCCTGCTAATAGTCTATGCTCTGATACCTACTTTCATTGATACTAATGCAGTCACTCAGTTTTCTTTTGACTGGTATCAGCATCCTTATCCATGCTTTTATCTTTAACCTATTCACGTCTTTATAGTTTAAATGTATTATTTTGTAGGCAGCATATACCTAGGTCTTACTTTTTTATCCAATCTAACCATCTCTCTTTTAACTAAATGGTTTACACCATTCACATTTAATATAATTTTTAATATAGTAGTTTCAAACTTATCATTTTATGATTTCTTCTCTATTTTCCCTGGCTGTTTTTTTCCCCCTTATATTCTATCCCTTTCTTTTTTGGATTCACTGAGTTTTTTTTTAAATTCCATTTATCTCCTCTTCTGGATTATCAATTGTAGCTCTTTTCTGTATTGTTTTAGAGGATACTTTAAGGTTTACTTAAAGACGTAAATATACATCTTTAAATTATCAGTCTAATTCCAAGTGGTATCATACTCCTTCATGGACAGTATAAGAGCTTTACAGTTTATACTTCCTGTCTATAATACAATCTTTATACTTTTGTTTCAGTACATTTTACATTCATGTATCTAATAAGCTTTATAACACGTAGATCATTTTTGTTTAAACAATTGTTTATCTTTTGGGGAGTAGCTGACAAACAGAAAAGGAAGTTTCATCTGTTTCTAGGTACCATTTCTGGCCCTCACGGCTTCCTGTAGACCCAGGTTTCCATTGCTGCCATTTTCCTTCTGCCCAAAGGACTTAACTTTTAACATTTCTTGTCACGTACATCTGTTAGTGATAAGTTCTCTCAGCTCTCCTGTGTCATGGTTTTGTTACCATGTCAAGGATCCCAGCTCATCCTCCACTGCAGCATGGGGTTGCCTCTCTGTGCTGTTTTTCCCGAGAAGTCTGCCTTCACGTCTCTATACAAATGTCCTTTTCCTCTGGGCCGTGGGCAGCTTGGCTGAGGGTAGGGTGGAGCCGAGGGTCCAGGAATGCAAGGGTGGGGCAAGGTGAGCCTGGTTGCAGCCCCATCCAGTGCCCTGCTCCTCACAAAGGCCCAGGGAGACGGGGGCCCATGTCATGCCACTCCCCCCTCACGGCCCTCAGCAACCTCTCTCTCCCTCTGGAAGGTGAGGACGGCCGGGAGTTGGAGATCTCCGCAGGCATCCGGTACGTGCAGCTCCCGGCCTACTCGGAGGTCAGCTTTTTCAGAGTGGACGACGGCCTCGGGCAGACGCCCATCTAGACCCCGTTGTGAGTAAGGGTGGCCCTGGGCGACACCTGGGCAGGCATGGCAGGAGTGGTCGCTTCTCTACTCTATGGAGGGTTGGCTGGGACTGTCCCTGCCCACTCCTCACACCAAGACGTGGGCATTGGGGTCCCCACACACTGGTCTGGTGGAGGGGAAACCGAGGCCTCTTCTGACAGTGGTGGCGGAGCAAGACAGGGGTCCCGGGCCGAGGGCAGCGAGGCAGGGAGGCCGAGTTAAACACCGTCCCCTCCCTCCTTCCTCCCTACCCCCTGGCCTCTGAGGAGCCACCCCGGCCCTTTCTCCTCCCTGGACTCCATGTCTCTGCAGCTTGGTGACACTGTCCTTCCCTCCACAGTGGATTCCAGTGCATCTCCTACCCTCTTTCCAGCCCCAAGTCCGGGGGCCCGGAGCCCAGAGCTGCCCTGGAAAGTGCCAGCGCTGACTCACCGTTCCCTGAGGGGGACCCCGGTGGCCCGCCTGGTGAGTGGGGCTAACTGAGGGGTCTGCGGTGGGCAACATGAACTCAGAGAGGCACAGCTGACAGCAGTGTCCCCCAGACCTGGGCAGGAGGAAGTGAAGTTGACCCCTGAGAACTGCGGACCTGGGAGACCTGGGATGTCCCGGGAAGACACACCCAGGCCCTGGCCAGACAGTTCCGAGGGCAGTCACTGTGGCTGGGGTTTTGAAGGCGGGCTGGGGGAGGCTGACCCGGCGTCCAGGCTGCTGGACATGCTCACAGTGCAGATCCTGAGCCCCCGGCAGGGAGGGGTGAGGGGGTGAGTGGTCCGGGCCGCCGCACTGCTGTCCTGCGCGCTGCACGAGCAAGTCCCTTGTGGCCATGAACGCAGAGTGAGGCTGTCCGTTTTTAATCTCTGCAGTTAGAGCTGAGAATCGAATCCTCTTGCAAACCTGGGGCTCTTGTCTTAGTCGGGAGGGGATGTGTTTTAGTTACAGGAGAGCAGTGTCCCAGCCATGGGGGTCCCACCTGGTACCCCAGGTCCTCAACCCTTCTGGGAGGGCCCCTGGGTAATTGGAGCAGGGGTCCCCACTGGGCAGGTGCATACTCTTCAATTTAGGGCCTCACACTCTCCTTCGGCCTGGGCTTGTCCCGGGTGGGTGGGGGCACAGAGTTGCCGCCTCCAGGGCCAGAGTTAGATGGAGCAGCGTCCAGACCCAGGCCTGGGTCCCTCTCTCCCAGGGTGGGCAGGGCTGGCTGGTTCAGGGGACCCTTGGTGACCTGGCCCAGGACCCTGTTTCTGCGTCCCCGTCTGTTTACGGAAGCAAATTTAGCTGCGTTGTCATCGTCATTGTCATTATCGGAGAATGTGCTGGTATTTCTACATGAAGGCACTCACTGGGCGGCAGGCTCTCTCTACCAGCCCAAGTGTGAGCCCTGCATCAGTGACCATGTGCAGGCCCATGGACTGGACCCAGCATGTGGGTATCAAGCCATAAAAAACGGCCTGTGGGGAAGCCTAGGGGTCCGCACCCTGTCGGCTCCAGCCCCTTTGGCGTTCACTGCCGAGTCGCAGGCCCTGGGTGCTCAGCAGGAGTGACTTTGTCCCTTTCCGCCTGAACCTCCCTGGGGCTCAGCTCCTCTTCTACAAAATGAGGTGCTCTCAGCATCTGCCTGCAGGACGATGGACTGAGCTCCCCTGCACCCTCTGCCCCGCCACCAGGTCTGGCCCCAGACGGTGCCCTGAGGAGAGAGCAGGGCCCCCATCTAGAGGGCAAGGAGGACACTTCTCCTGTTTCTGCCCCTCTTAGGACTCAGCCTGCCCCTCGCGGGAGTGGGTTCACGTGGGACCCTTCCGGGTGAAAGTCCCCACCCCCATGACGACACTCACCCCCTCCCCATACCCAAGTCCCTCGGGCCTGTTGCTAGGGAGCCTGGGTCAGCCCAGGGTGGTGAACATGCTGCATCTGTCTGTCCTGTGGTACACACTCCAGCTCTGCTGCAAGGAGGTGAGCGGTCAGCCTCCAGTGAGAGAAACTCTAAGATAATAACAGAACACCCATCCTGAGTGTTCACTGGAAGGACTGATGCTGAAGCTGAAGCTCCAACACATTGGCCACCTGATGCACAGAGCCGACTCATTAGAAAATACCCTGATGCTGGGAAAGATTGAAAGCAGGAGGAGAAGGGGATGACAGAGAATGAGGTGGTTGGATGGCATCACCGACTTGATGGCTATGAGTTTGAACAAGCTCCGGGAGATGGTGAAGGACAGGGAAGCCTTGTGTGCAGCAGTCCACGGGGTCACAAAGAGTCAGACACAACTGAGCTACTGAACAACAACAACAATAACGATTAAAACTTGTGGGTCATATACACGGTCAGCAGGAAGGAGGGCCCGGGGTTGCAGGGGGTCTGGGGGGCACCCAGTCAGACCTAGGACCCTGGTGTGTGGAGCAAAGCCCTGAAATGGCCAGAGGAATGACCAGGCCTTTCCTGGCTCTGATAAAACCTCCTTTAGTGACTCTGTGGGGATGTGTGTATATGTGCTCAGTCATTCAGTCATGTCCGAACACATGGACTATATAGCCCACCAGGCTCCTTTGTCCACAGGATTTCCCAGGCAAGAATACTGGAGTGGACAGCCATTCCCTCCTCCAGGGGATCTTCCTCACTCAGGGATCAAACCCACATCTCCTGTGTCTCCCATATTGCAGGTGGATTCTTTACCATTGCACCACCTGGGAAGCCCAGCTATATGAGGATAGATATTTTTAACTTTCAAGTTTTCTTTATCTCTCCTTTGTCTGGAAGGAAAGCAGAGAGCATAGTGTTCTGGGGCAGCTCACCATAAGGGCATCACAAACCAGGAGTCCTTTCCACATTGGGTGAATGTCTGTATCTCAGAACCAGGAAACTAAGCCCTGTCCCCCTCATGCTCACCCCACACAGCCATGACCCTTTCTTGCTTGGTTCTTAGACCCAGACCTTCACCAGGGACCAGAGCCCTTTCTCCAGCCTGTTGAGGGCCCCAGGGGTCTCGGGTGGCTCTCTCTGCCTGCGTGCTCCCCTGGGTGAGGTCAGAGAGGGGCAGGACACAGCATGGAGGGCGGCCCCTGCTGAGTCTGAGGTCAGGGGCATTGCCATGGGCCCAGCCTGGAGGATGTCTCTTCAGGTTGCCGGCCGCAGCCAGAATCCCTGCACAAACTGGTCTCAAGAACAGCCCAGTGAGTTTCAGATCAAAGATAACCCATCACAAGTCCTGGGAGAAACTTGAGCCAGTAGAACCTCTGAGGTTACTGTTCATACTGAAGCGACTTACAGGGACCCCGCCCCCAACCAGAAGAGTCCAGTGAAACATCCAGCTTCCCCCCCAGAGTTGCAATCACTACTGATTGCCTGTTGTGACCAGCACTGCCAGATATGGGGCGGCTCTCACCAAAGCCTGGTCACCCGGCCCCTTGCACTCATTGGGCAGCCCCACTTGTGGTCACCCATCTCTCAGTGACCAAGGACTCCTGCTTCGGTTTCCTGTTCTGCTACTCTGTGCACCACCTCGTGGCCCTTGAGGGTTGCACAAGTGCCAGCCATCATTGCCATGTTGCAGCTAGTAGGAAGAGGGAAGCATAAGGAGTCAGAAGCCTTTCCCTTCTAAAAAGCTTCCTGGGGTTATCATTCCCACTGCCGCCTACACCTCACTGGCCAGAACTTGGTCATAGGACCCCACTAGGCTATGTAGAAACAAGAAGCAGTTTGCCAGCTTGGGCCAGGTTCTGCTACCAGAGAAGAAGTGGAGGCTGGATATTTCTCGTCATCTGCCAAATGGTTTGAAGACCAAATCAGAAACCCATCATCTCGCTGCACCAACAGGCCCTGGAGGGCACAGAGCTGGATGGGACACAGCCTGTGGGCAAGGATCTGGGCCTCATGCCACCTCCGTGCAGGTACCCCCACCTCCCCCCACATCTCCTTGTAGAAAGCAGGCCCATTTGTGACCCCTGCCTGCCCCCAACCTCACCCTCCAGCCCCATGACAGGACTGTAGGCTGTGGTTAACGGGTTTGGTAAAATGGACTGGTGGTGAAGATGCTGATTCTGTTCGACCAGCAGGTACCGAGGGAGATGGAGTGGTTGTGCCATGGGGTTGTCTCGGGAGCTGATGAGGGCCCCCCCAGGCCTACTCAGTGGGGCAGGCCAGCCAGGGCTGAGTGCTGGGGGTCAGGAGCCACCAACCCCGGGCCCTGCCCTGAGCTGAAGCCCCGGTGGGCATGTCTAACGGACCCTGGCAGGGGCTCCCGCAACCCTGATCCTAGAGGAAGCGCTGCGTTCAGCGAGCGGATGGGGGGAGCTGCTGTGGCCTCCTGCCCACCCCCCTTCCCACCCTGGAGCACAAGATCAGGTTCAAACCGTGGAGTGGTTAGGGGTCTCCCAGAGGTCAGCTGCCCCGGGAATGGAGGGAGGAAAGACAGCCCTGAGCAGAAGCCTCGAAGCTGAGGCTGACCACAAGTTAGAACGGAACCCGCATAATCTTAATTTTAAAGCAGCTTTCCTGTTTCAACTTGTTCTGACAGCCCGGATGTGCATAAGCACAGACCCCAGCCAGCAGGAGCAGCTACAGGGGCTCGGCACCCCTGCGCCCCCCCACCCTGTACCCCAGACTTCTCTGGGCAGAAGAAAATGTAGCCTCCTGGTCAGTGGTTCAGAACTGTGGGTGCCCAGAGCCAATGCCTGTTTGCAAAGGAGGGGCCACTGGGAAGCACCCCCACTCAGGGTCTCACTCCTCACTCCAGCCTCCCGCAGGCCCCCTACCCTGGGGGCTCAGCCCTCACCTGCCCCAGCCCCAGCGGGGCCAGCCTCTCACAGATGGCGGGTCAGCACTCTACTCCCGCATCAGGCAGGCAATTAAGAAAACTGAACCTCTGAGAACTTGGCTTCCAATTATACAAATAAGTGAAACGAGGAGAGAAAATGCTTTCCCTTTCCAAAGGCCTAATGTCAGTAGTACGTAATTCAAAACTCTGTGTTTTATTATTTTGTTGACATGAAATATTTCAGTTGTTTAATTGTTTTTAACTTTTGAATAGACAAGTTGCTTTTTGTTGAGAATAAAAGACGATGTCATAGACGTGGACCATTGCCAGATATTCTAAACCCTAATTTGGTTAAATTATAGCACCCAGATTTTAGTAACAAAGCACATTGATTTTATATTCAAAAATTTTTTTTATATTTAGTCTCTTAACCTTTTGTAATTCCCACCCACAGCTTTAAACGGTGCAGGGCTTTTGTGTTAATTGTTGTCAGTGGGGTGTCTGCCTCACCCCCCAGTAATTTAAGTCCATTGAATCCTAATGCAGGTGCTGCTAATTGCTGGAGGGACATTGTCAGGCTGGCAGAGCCCGGGTGCCTCAGACAATCCCCTGTAAATTGGATTTGGGAACCTAAAAAAACGCCAAAGCAGGGAGGGAGAACCTCAGATTGCTGTTTTGTGTTTTTTGTTTTTTTTTCTTAATGCACAAAACCCTACCAGGAAATGTTTCCAGTTAATCTGAATGGCCCTCATTTTCACTGTTGAACATGGTTTTGAGTGTCCATCAGAGGGGATCTGTGAAACGATCTTAAAAATCAAGGTGCCCTTTGCCACTAATCCGGTCTTGCCAATAAAAGTGACGGAATGCATAGCAGAGATCTTCTGGAAATTTCATTGCCTCTTGGGGTGATAACGCATTTTAATATTAATTATCTATGGTTAATTATGGTGGAATAGCATGAAAGATCCATATTTTTAAAGGGAAATTTGTGCTATAAATTTCTTATCTAGGAATTGTCCCAGCTAGAAGGAACGTCCCAGAGAAATATAAAAAGATTCCGCACTGCTTCCAGGGCCGATGCCATGGAGGACAAGGGAAATGAACTTAGATGGGAGGGGGCTGTCTGCCTGGAACTGGCATCAGAGGGGTAGGGGCTGCAGGCCCCCGAGACCACAGCTTCTGGGAGCCGGGGCCTCAGGGGGTGCCCTCTCTGGTGGCTCTCCTGGACACAGCCCTCTGGGCCTGTGGCAATCCTGCGATCTGGGAGCCCAGGGAGGAAGAGGGGCCCTTCTGCAGGGCAGTGGGGGCCTGACCTCCAGCGTCCAATGGGAGCCCCCGCCAGCTCCTCCTTCCCATGACTGGACGCCTGGTCTGGGGCCGGCCAGGAGCTGTGGGACACCAGCCCCTCCGTGTGTTTTGCAGCCCCATGGGCACGGGCAGCAGAAGGACTCTGATGCTGTCTCAGACACCCTATGCCCTTTGGCCCCTGACGGTGGGTCTCTGGCATCTGTCCAGTGGGCGGCACGAAGTGGAGAGATAAAGGGAGGCGAGTGTGCACCCAGGCTCCCTGTGCAACCAAGGTCTGGCATGGCCATGAACCTGCACCCATGTGGATGCTCACGCTGGGTGCACCTGTGTCCTTAGAAAGGACTGAACCGTGGGTGGCCTGAACGAGCCTCCCGGCAACACGGCACCAGCCTGACCCCCATCTCAGCCCCCGGTCACAGCCTCTGAGGCAAGGACCCCACTGCTGGGATCGTCCAGTGGGCTCTCTTCATGACCTTGGGAGTCATGGGGGCCCAGGCCACTTAGAACCACCAGATCAGCCAGGGTGGTCACTTATTTGCTTCCTGGTCTCCCTCACGTTCAGATTCTGACCAAGAAGCCAACTAACTAGCCAGTGGCTGCTGGCAGCTTCCAGGATCAGATGGGGTGGCTGCCCCCCTCCGTCACCCCTTCTGCCTCCCACCAGGGCGCCTCCCGTGGGGCTGCCCTTCTTCTGTGGTCAGAGCCCCCGCCTGTCTGCAGCCTCACCCCAGGGGTTCCCACAGGAACAGTTTCTGCCCCCACTGTCACCCTACTATGTCACCGAACCCATGGCTTCCTCCGTCAGCCAAAATGCTGCCTGCGGGCCCCTGTCCACAGGGGACACCTAGAACTCAGTGCTGGGTCAGGCTCCTGCACTGACTGACTGAGATGCCGCGGCCGGTCAATGGGTCCACGGCCCGGAGGGGAGGCACGGGGGCTCGTGGTATAGTGTCTGGCCCCTGGGGTCCAGTAGCAGCTTCAGCCAGGAGACTATGGAGGCCTGGAGGCAAGGTGGGTGCCCTAACTTGTCCAGGGCTCCCACGAGCAGCCAGGACCCGGCCTCTTGTCAGGAAGCACATGCCGAAGGCACCCGGGATGGAGGAAGGGGTCTACTTGGGGGGGTTACTGTGGTCCTGGGGACAGCAGGGCAGGCCTGAGCCGGGCCCCAGGGATGGGGGCAGAGTCAGGACTGGGTGCCTGGGCCAGGTGAGGGGCTGCACTTGTGGGGGGGTGTGTGCACACGTAAGTCTCTGTACACATGTATGTGTGTGTGCGCATTGGAGTCTGGGGGCCTTGCACCAGGGAGGGTGTTTTCCCTGTGACTGAGTCCCGTGTGTGAATGAGTGTGAGTGTGTGCATGCTCTGTGTGTGCGTGACCGTGCACTCTCACCCCTCAGTCAGGGCATGCTTCCCGGAGCAGCGCAGGGAAGAGGGTGAGTCTCGTGGCCTCCTCAGGTCCCGCCCGCCAACCCTCTCACCCCCCAAAACCCCCGACCCCACCCACCACCACCAGCTGCTCCCAGGCGCCTGGTGACTGGAGCCCCTACAAGCCTTTTCTCAAAGCCTCGGAATCAGCACATTTTCTCGGCTGTGCTGGGTCTTTCCTGTGGAACACAGCTGTCTCTCTAGTTGTGGTGTGTAGGTTTTAGAGTGTGGGCTCAGTAGTTGTGGCCCACAGGCTTACTTGTCCCATGGCATGTAAATCTTAGTTCCCTGACAAAGGATCAAACCTGTGTCCCCTGCATTGGAAGGCAGATTCTTAACCGCTGGACCACCAGGGAAGTCCCACTTTTTCTCTTTAAAGGCAGTTTGCTGACTCAGTTCCTTCCTTCCTCGGAGCCTAGGGTCTTGTACCAGCCCTGCCCTGTGCAGGAGGGGGCTGGAGGCAGTGACAGCATGACCTAGGCCAGGCCCCACATGCCAGCCACAAGCTCCCTGGCCTGATGGTCTCCTAGAGAGAGCGACAAACACCCCTCCACTCTTCTCTGGAAGAACAGAAGCACGTGAGTTCCTTCTTGTGAAGAAGTACAAGCCCCGCCCAGTCTGAGGCTGACTCAATCACTCAGAGAGAGGAGCTTCTGCCCCTGGAGACCCCAGGCCTCCCCTGCAGCTATCCAGCCTCCCTGCCTGCTGACTGCTCCCCACAGTGACCCTCATGGTGGAAAGCAGCTGCCAGTTGCCCTGCTTCAGGCCGCTTCATGGCCCCTGAGGCCTCTGACCAGGGCCATCTGAGACCCCCAGACGGTTGTCATCAAAGTGGCAGCTTCAGAAACGACAAGTTCCCAGCATGTGAAAGGACACATCTCTATAGGAAAGACCTTGGGCAAGCGTCCTTGGGCCACTCCTGGGGTCTGGGCCCCACCCCACCCCAACTCCTCCTCCAGCCAGGACGAGACTGCTGCTTAGCGAGCCACCTGCCCGAGACAAAGTGAACACACAGGGAACACCCAGGGGCCATTGGCTGCTTTTCAGTCTCTGGCCAAGGACTGGGGGATGGATGGGAACCTGTGGGCTAGCGGGCATCTCCAGGAGCTGCTATAATGCGGCACTCAACGTGCCAGCAAATTCGGAAAACTCGGCAGTGGCCACAAGACTGGAAAAGGTTGGTTTTCATTCCAATCCCAAAGAAGGGCAATGCCAAAGAATGTTCAAACTACCATACAATTGCACTCATTTCACACGCTAGCAAGATTATGCTCAAAATCCTTCAAGCTAGGCTTCAATAGTACCTGAACCGAGAATTTCCTGATGTGCAAGCTAGATTAAGAATAGGCAGAGGAACCAGAGGTCAAATTGCCAACATTCATTGGATTATGGAGAAAGAAAGGGAGTTCCAGAAAAACATCTTCATTGACTACATTAAAGCCTTTGATTGTGTGGATCACAGCAAACTGTGGAAAATTCTTAGAGATGGGAGTACCAGACCACCTTACCTGTCTCCTGAGAAACCTGTATGTGGGTCAAGAAGCAACAGTTATAACCAGACATGGAACAGACTGGTTCAAAATTGGAAAAGGAGTATGTCAAGGCTGTATATGATCTGCAGCCGCCCACCAGGGGAACTGGAGGTTCCACATGCCCACCCCTCCCAGGCCAGGCCAAGCCAGGTTACAGTCCCCTGGCTGGCCTGGAAATTCTTGAGTTTGGAAATCTTTTATTAAAAAAACAAGCCGAGTCCCCCAGCTGGGAAGAGGGCCCAGTTACAGATAAGGCTCCATGTTCCCCACACGGAGAATTTGTTTCTGGGGCTGATCTTAGGCCCATGTCTCCATCTCAGGTGTAGGGAGCCTGGACAAGTACAACCAAGATGGAGGAGGGCATCCTTGCAGGGGCTCCTGAGGGACCTGCAGGCCCAGCCTGGGGCTCTTCAAAGACAGAGGCAGGCTCTGTGTGCCTGCCTCCACCCTGGTGGCACCAGCAGAGCAGCAGGCACCTTGACCAGAGCTAGCTGTCCTCAGTTACCTCCTCTGTAAACAGGAAGACAATGGCTCCTCTTCTAGGCTGAGGTGAGGGTTCCATGTGTGTAAACCACCTGGGAAGAGCTTAGCAAAGGACCTGGCCCCTGGAGAGTGCAGAGTGACCCTACCGTGGAGGTGAGAACAGTCATGGTGGTGATGACGGTGATGACGGTGGTGATGATGGTGGTGGTTATGGTGATGATATGGTGGTGATGGTGATGAAGATGGTGAAGTGGTGGTGATGAGGATGATGATGGTGATGGGGATGATGGTGGTAGCCAGGGTGGTGAGGACAATGCAGCAGGCAGAGCTGGTCCCAAGGACACCTAAGAACTGAGGCCATAAGAGCCAGGAGGGACTGTCCAGGAGAAGCAGGCTTCACTCCTCAGGGTATCAACATCCAAACAAGGTGTGAAAGGAGGTCTAGGGAGGAGCGTGTTTGGAGTTGGAGGAGCCAGCAGAGGTGAGCAACAGCAAAGCTGGAGAAAGGCCCAGGTAGACAGGGACCCTGGGAGATGGGGAGGAGCCAGGAGGAAATGGATGAGGCTCTGGCTTTGTTTTCTATACAGAAACAATCCCCACTTAGTGAAGGATGCTCACAGCCTAACCTTAGAGAGGATGTGTTGTCCAAGGGGTGCCAGGTGGGGTCAGAAAGGAGGAGTCTGCGTGAATGTCAGCCATGCTTGGGGCACAGTAGCCCATCCACTCTGGTCCCTGCCACATGGACCCACCTGCAGGGTTTTGAGGCAGTTTTGGCCTCAAACAACCAAGATCCACGGCCTTTCTTACCTCCTCCTTTCCTGGACCATTTCCTGCTATCAAGTGGTTCACAGGCACCAGAAATGACTCCTGGCTCCAAGGTCAGGAGGGCAGGACTGAGAGGGGCTAGGGGTCCCTGCTCCACCTCTGGTCACCTGGGGGGTTCAGGGTGCACTCGACTCCTTCAGCCACACCGCTCACCCCATCAGGCAACAGGACAGACTGACCCGTCAGGTGTCAGCAGCTCAGAGCCGCTCATCCCTGACTCCAGTGTTCCTGTCACTGTCGTCTCCCTGGACAGGAGCGTGGGTCCACTGCTGCAGGAACCCCGGCTCTCGGGCCTACTGCATGGGAAGTGAAGCCCAGACGGCTCTGCAGGATGGCCGCCAGGACGGGTGTTGGGGGAACTCGCCCAGGCATCCAGGTTGCTCCCTCCGGCTGGTCCACCAAATGTACCTGGAGGAGCCTGGGCAGCATCCAATGACTGTGGAGGGTGGCACTTCCTCTTTCCTCCCCCTCCCCTTCCCACAGGAACCACAGCAGGCCTGAGGAGGGGCCCTGTGGGGAGGTTCAAGAGGTTTTTCGACAGACATTAGGAAGCCCTCCCAGGCAAACACCACTGACAGGACCGAGGCCTGGTCTGTGGGGGCAGCTCAGTTGTTCAGGGGTGGGGTCGGCACCCTCGACCACACCCACAGGTTGGCACCGGGCAGCCCATGGAGAGGGTCACAGTGCGGTGGTCCTGGGGCTGGAGGCCTCTTGGGCAGGGACGTGTGAGAGTCGGGACTTGTGTGTGCGCATGTGCGTATGTGTGCGCACCTGTGCCAAGTGGGGAGGCAGCTGACCCGCTGAAGGCAGACCCTCCAAGCCAGAGGCCCCTGCAGAGTTGTGTGCACCCAGGGACAAACGGGGCCCAGAGGGCTGGCACACAACTCAGAGGGAGCTGTCGCCCAGGTCTTAGGCAGCTGGAGAAGGGCGGGGAGGCTCCCCAGCCCTCAGGCTGCCTCGCCTGCCCCTGGCCATCAAGACCCAGGGCCCTAGGTGTCCTTCCCGCGTGGACCTCCCTGCTTCCCTGGCTGCCGGCTGCCCAGGTGTCCGTCTCTGTAACCAGCCAGCCCCTTGCTGATGGAGTCCACCCTGAGACTGGCGTGGTGTGTCTGTCACCAACAGATGGGCCAGCTCGTCCTCTTCAGGCTGATAACCTCCTAGGGGCTCAAGTCTTGAGAGAGAGCAAACATCCCGCCAGGAGCCAGCTGTCTGGGAGACACTGGGCCCACAGCAGCGGTGCTTATTCCCGAGGTCTCTGCGCCTCCTCTGTGTCCTACACAGGTGATTAGGGAGTCTAATTGAGTCGGCTGTAAAAAGATAATTAATTGGCATTTCCCTCCCGGAGAGGTCAAGCTGCCCGCTCTCCCTGGCCAGCTCGGCCTCCTGCTCCCTGGAGGCAGCACAGTGACCTTTATCTTGCTGATAAAGCCATAATTGATGTAATTAAAATCGACAAAAAGGTTCGGAAGTCACTCCAGAGAGCTGGAGTCGCGAACCTGCTCGCAGGGCTGCCTGGCCTGGGAGGCTGCAGAAACATGCCAGGAGCCGCCTCAAGGGCCCCGGAAGCCCAGGCAGGACCCTCACCCAGGAGTAATGACCCTTTCAGGACACGAGGGGTAGGGGCTCTCTCCCTCTCCAGCAGCATCCTCAGGACTCGGGTACACTTGAAGTGGCCACTTGGCCCACGGACACTCGGCCAGGAGAACGGCTAGCCTGTCCCCACCAGGGAAGGCAGTGGGCAGCCAGGGGCCTGACGGGGTCTCTGTGGCCGAGTCTGTTGTCAGAAGTGGGGTCTTCCCTCCCGTGAGGCACCCACCTCTCCTGTGGATGGTTGAAACTCTCAGGACCAGGTTGGACGCAGGGCAGACAGGGTGGGGAGGGGTCATCATGCCCACAGCAAGGGCCTGATGGGGAAGTGTGGGCAGAGGCCAGCAGCACCAAGGACCAGAGGACTCAGCACCACTCAGCCATGAGCAAGGATAGGATCAGCTCATGCTCAGGGTACAGGCAGAGATGGATCCATGCACTGGAGCATGAGGGGTAGACTGGACATCCAGAGCCTAGAGCCAAGCTGAAAAGCTCAGTGGGGTGGCAATCACAAGGGAGGGCAGTGGGCAGCTGGGGGGGTCCCCCTGAAAGATATGAGACCCGTGAGCGGAGGTGGCAGGAAGTTACCAGCCATCCAGCATGGGCAGTGCACGTCTGTGCGGATGGACACCCCTCCCCCGTCTCCTGTGTCCATGATCCCAACTCCAAAGGCAGCCCTCCTGCCCCCTTGGTGACGCCGCCCCAGCCCCCAGCCCCAGGCCAGGGTCCACATGTCCCCGAGTCTAGAAGGTTCCCTCCTAGGACTGCAGGTCGAGCTGCCTATGGGATTTCAGCTAGACAGAGCCGGGTTCTGTCACTCGCAACTAAAAGGTCTTAGAGCCCTCCCTCTTCTGTCTTTGGACAGTAAGCAGACTTCCTGGGGCTCAGGGTGGCTCAGACGGAGGCAGTCCTGAGCCGCTGTCAGGGAGGGTTTCGGCGTCCCCTCCTCGCCACATCCACCTGCTTGGTTTCAGGGTCGTGTGTGCACCCAGAGCACTGGGGTCTCACTCCACGGTCCAGCCTCGGTTCCTCAGTCCCTCCTCACTCGCGGGGCAGACACAGGAGCATCTGTGCTCCAGGCGTCCTGCAGGGTCAGAAGGACTGACCGTCCTCTTCCAGCAGCCCCGTCGATGCCCAGAGCTAGGGGACGGCAGCTCGGGCTTGGTGTGGACGTGCACGGACTTGCACACCAGCTGTGTTTCCACACAGGCCCCTAGTCCCCAGCACCCTGATACGGTGCTTTGCGGGCCTAGGTCTGGTTGCTGCCCAGGAGGAACCATGGCCTCAGAAAGCCCAGCTCCATCTGGGGCCCACTAGCCGGTCACCTTGGCAGAGGACACAGCGCGGGGTCTTTACTGTCCAGAGGTGGGAGACGTTAGCTCCCACGAAGCCGCACAGAAGCCGTGGTGCGTTAAGAGCTGGAAACCATTCCGTCAGCAGCGCGTTCCCGTCGCTGCCCAGGACATCCACGGTGCCCGGGCAGCCAAGTAGACAGGGAGACGGCATGCACAGAGGACGTCCTTGCGGGAGCAAAGATTCTGCTTTTATAATGCGCCGTAATGATGAGATTAAGACCCCGCTGAGAGAAATAATTCCCCACCTGTAATTTGGAAATACTTCTGGGGTCCTTCTCCACCTCTTCCTGCAGAAGCTGGGCTCCAGGGAAGGGGTGTTAATGCCTGCACCCCAGGGCCCCATCCAGAGTATGGAGGAGAGACCCCTCCACTCACCCAGACCCCCACCGAGGGGGCTGATGAAGGGTCCACCCTGCAGAGTTGGCTGGCAGGAGTGTCCAGCCACCTCCCCGAGGCCCCTCCCCACTTGTGTACACGTGGGCAGGGCCCTTGGGGCACAGGGTGTCAGGAGAACCCTGAGTCCAACCCCATATGAGAACAAGCCTGATGTGTGCCTGTTTGGGATGGTCGTGGGGCGGCCCTGCACAGCACCACACCACAGGGTCCCCCGCAGGCAGAAGAGACCTGGGGAAGGGGAGGGGTAGAAGCATTCCCTGTGGCTGTCACACCTTAGGACTCCTGGGGGAGGGACTGGAGGAAGCCAGAGTGGGCAGGGGTCCCAGTGGGGTCCCCAGGGCAGGACAGGCAGATTAAACCCGGCCCTCTGACGTTCTCTGGCACTAGAGGGTTTCCGGTCCCCTGGGCGGGCAGCCACCCCTTGGGCTGGTGGCTCTGGGCCCTTCCATGCTCTGTGCTTGTCATGGGTGTGGTCTGACATCACCACATGGGGCAGCCCTCATTAAGGAGGCATGTCCTCCGGTCATACTGTTCAGAAGAGGGCACCAGGCTCTGCCTGGCTGAGCACAAGGCCTTTGACCCGGGGCCTGTCCAGTCCTGTCCAGGACCCCCAGGGCCTCAGTGGCACAGGTGTTGTGACAGGAGGCCCCCTCAGTCCCAAAGCATCACCTGTCAGGCCTGGTGGTGGACAGCAGACAAAGGGGCATCAAGGGGAGGTGGACCCAAAACCACGCCCCATGGAGCCCTCTGTCTACTCCAGCCCAGCCACTCCCCTGGAGATGGCCATGTGGCCGGCACTCTGGGCAGTAGCGCCAGGCCCCCCCTCTGGGCCCATGTGGCCATCCATGGCCCAACAACCTCAGCCACACAAGTCTCACTTCAGAGAGGCCACAGGAAATGCCCTTTCTGACTTTTGTGATACTTAAAGGGCCTTTTCCTTTGTTTTTCTGGAATCCTCTTTCCCCTCAGCCGGGAGACACGAGCCCCGCTGTCCCGAGAACCGTCGGCGAGCAAAGCAAGGCTGTGTCCAGTTCTCCGATGTCTGCCTTGGGCCCCCACCACCAGGGTACCACGCCATCCTGTTTTTGGAGGGCCTGCGTGAGGTAGGGGCGGGACACCCCCGACAGGGCTCAGCCTGACACCAAGGCCATGCATGGGGGAGCTGGGAGCTGAACCCTGCCCCCACCCACTGCTTCTAAAAGGTGGGCAGCAGGCCCAGAGGCCAGGACCACGGGGGGACGACGCCCATAGCGCAAGGCCCACCAGGAGGCAGCAGGTAAGAGCACTCATCGGTGCTGGGGTTGCTCTGGCCTCCCCATCAGCTGGGCCACAGCCAGGCCTCCCAGGTGTGTGCATCCCAGGACGGGGGCCTTCTCCACCCGCCTGCCCGGTATCCCCGGGGCCTGAGATGACTCGGACGCCATGGAGCCGGGGGCCTGGTCTAGGACTGCGATCTTCCTGCACCGAGGGCCGTGCCTGGGAGCGGGCAGCTGGGTGGAGCCCACCCACGTCCCGCAGCTGTCCCCGTGGGGATTCACCCAGGCAGGCCTGAGGCCAGGGGAGCAGAGTGGTCACAGGGGGTCCCCTCCCTCAAGGGGCCTGCAGTCACTCTGGCACATGGACAGAGGCCGGGGCTACCGGGTAGGCAGCAGGCCCTCAGACGTCAGGCACCGTGGCCTGGAGTTTGTCTGTGTGCCTCGCTTTCTGTCTGTGCAGGCTGTCACACACCCATGGCCACAGCCGCCTGGCCTGTAGGCAAGGAGACCAGAGCTCACCCGGGCTGAGTTCAGGTTTCTGTCTGAAGAAGCAGGCAGGGCTGCATGGGGGCCTGGGGGGAGGCGAGGGGACATCCCTCAGCTGTTCCATCTCAGGAGGAAGGCCGGATTCCAGAGAAATTCCCGGGAGCCCCTTGCCCCCTACCTCCCCACCAAGCCCCACAGCTCCAGAGGTTCAGGCGGGACTGATCCTCACCCACTGAGGGTGCTGAGAGCCCTGAGCACTGGGCAGCCCCCAAGGAGCCACCAGCACACCCCCACCTGAGGTCTCCTTCTGGGGTGGAACTTGTGATGTGTGGCCAGGCAAAGAAGACCTGGCTGGCAATTCGGCCATGGAACCCCAAAGACAGGAACCTTCCTTCTGGAGAAGAGACCCAGACCCAGGGGAGGATGTGGCCATTCAGGCCCTCCGAGACTCCCACTTCCCACCAAGGTCTGGCCTCCAACCCCAGCGTGAGGCTCGTCAGCCCTTGAGAGTCATGGTCGGGGTGCCATGGACACCTCTTGCCACCAGTCTAGGGCACACGTGGAAACAGCCATGCAAAAGAGCAGAGGCCAGCAGGCAGGGACGCAGCCACAAAACTCTAGGAAAATGAGAAATGCAGGCCACACGGGCAGGGGGCGAGTGGCCTTGAGCCACTGCATCCGCCAACGCTCTGCAATTAGCTTGCTCATCAGTGATGATGACGCCAGCGGGCGTGGGCCGGCCGGGACACTCGGAGGCTGGCACGGGGTCGCAGGCTGAGTGGGGATGCACCATTTCCAGAGGAAGAGGCCACCCTTCAGCATCGTTCTGAGTCATGGTGTGTGAACTAAATATGAAGCTCACTTCACACAACAACCAAAGAAGCACAGGCTCCAAAAAAGAAAAGGCTCCTGCGAGACACGGAGACCCCCCGTCACCCGGTGTTTCGGTCTTAGGGACGTGCGAGCTGGCCAAAGGCTGAAACACCCCCAGGACTAACTCACAACACAGCCCAGGCCCAGATGCTCACGGCAAAGCGTGTGCTGGATTCAGTAACTGTGGTAACTCGGCAGCTGAGGCTGATGTGGAAATGTCTGATTTCAGCAAAAAAGGAGCCTTTCACTGTTGTCCTCTTCTGAGAAGACAGGAGCAGCCAGCTCCTCCTCCCACCGTCCGCTCTGCCAAGGGCTCTCCAAGCTCTTGAAATGCAGTGTCCTCACTCAGGCTGGGACCATCGCAGAGGGTCCCTGTGCTCTGCTGCATTCCCTCATCTTGGCCCGAGGGGCGGTCTGGCCCATTTTCCCCGGGGAGCCCCTCTGAGCTTGTTCTCCAAATACAGAAGCCCCGGGGAGATATTTTCCCAAAGCTCCCGGGTCACCCCACCCCCCAGCCATGCTGGCTGTGGACAGACAGGTGTCCATGTACAGAGCTCCCCATGAGCCTGGAGTTACCTTGGTTAAAGACACGAGCCAGCGTGGACAGGCAACCCTGGCCTGGCCACAGCACCCTGGCCCAAGCCCTCCTACCCAGCCTGAGCCTGCCTCTGAGGCCCCGGGCCAGGCTTTTGCAGCCGTGAGCGCCTTTCCTTCCTGCGGGCACTGGTCTCCAGACCTCCTGAATCCAGGCCCAGCTCTGTGCCCCTGAGCCCCCACCCCAATGGGTGTCTGTATGTCCGAGGCTCCCACCCAGAGAAGAGGCGGGGAGCCTGCCCAAGGTCCCCAGGGCCTCCTGATCCACCATCCCCGCCACTACTTCCTCACACGTGTTCAGGCACCAGCACCTTGAGCCAGCATCCAAACCTGGCTCTCGACCCTAAAAGCCCACCTTTAGGTTTTCTGAGAAATCCATCCTTTCCAGCAACTAGCTCAGGCAAATGAGAAGCACCTGGTTTGCACTGAGACTGCCTGTGAGGTTGTGGACACTTTGTTTCAGCTGGGCCTGCTGGGACTTCCCCATGGGCTCAGTGGTAAAGAATCCGTTTGCAATGCCAGAGATGCAGGAGACGTGGGTTCGATCCCTGGATCAGGAGGATCCCCTGGAGAAGGAAATGGCAACTCACTCCAGTATTCTTACCTGGAGGATCCCACGGAGAGAGGAGCCTGGTAGGTTATAGTCCATGGGGTCGCAAAGAGTTGGATACAACAGAAGCAACTTAGCACACACTGATGCCACCCCCCACTGAGGACAGGATGTCTGCACAGATCTTCCCCATGACGTGACGGGGCAAAGGGACAGTCCTCCTGACCACCTGCAAGGAGCGAGACAGGAGCACAGAGTGCCCAGCAGGGCACAACCCAGCCCCCCCCCCCCACCCCGATGTCTGGTCAGTGGGCATGCAGCAGCTGGCACTTAAAACCCTTCCATTTTCCCCAAAATCCCACCCATGGGGCCCGAGTTTGCCCATGCCCCATCCACAGGCCCGAGTTTGGCCATGACCCTAGAGCCTCCAGGCTGGCCCGTGGTTTTGGCCTCTCAGTGTCAGATCCCAAGGTCCAGGAAGGGTGGAAGAAGCTGCTGAATTCATGTGGTGGCCCAGGAGGAGATCAAGGGCAGGCCAGCTGTTCCTCAGCTTCTGGTGACTGAGGAAAGGGCCCAGACAGGCCAACCTTGAGGCCCTGGGGCCACCTGACCCTCAGAGCAGCCTCCGGTGGCCCACAACCTGCATGGCCCCAAATTCAGTCACCGCCTTCCTTGCCCTGCTGCCCTGGGGCCCCCATGTGTCCTCACCTGGTAACCCCCCAGAGCCACAGGACACCTCACATGGTCATGTGTTAGCTTCACCCATCATCATCATCAAGGGGTTCCAGGAACAGGAAGGTTTGAAACACTGTCTCTTCATCCCCACAAGGTCTGGCAAGACACGGGCCCCCAACTTCATGACCGAGTGGGTCTTTATTTCACGCGACGAGGGGGCACCTGCAGGAGGAACTTCTGGCCTTTTGTCACAATGTTCAGATCTAATTAAACTCCCTTCATGTTCCCTAAACACAGTGGAGGAAGGGGTCCACTGGGCAGACTAGCACCCTTGGCCTAGGGATCTGGGCAAAGACAGAATGTTTGGTCTTGGGGTGAGTGCCCCAATTTCGGAGAAGAGGTGCCCAGGTACTGCCAAGTCCTGGAGCTCCCAGGCCTCAGCGCACTGGGACCCCTCACCACAGACCCCACCCCCAGAAAGTCAAGGCCTGGAAGGGGCCTTGCACGTGCACGACCCTGGAGGGCCTGAGCCTGGGGGTTACAGACAGGTGTGGCCGCCCTGACCTCCTCCTCCCCTGGGAATGGCCTGTGTCCACAGGGCTCCGGCCCTTCCTGGCAATCACACTCGCGGCTTCGTCACATCTCAAGTCTGGTTCCTGAGTGGCTGGCTCAGCACGATTAGGGGAGCCTGCCTGGGTCGCCCAGCTCTGAGCTCCGGGTTGGGAGAGACGGTACGCACACAGGGCGGCCCCAGGACCAGGGAGGTCGGTGGGCGGCCCTGCACGGCGCTGCTTCCGAGGCGAGCCTGGGCCCCGCCGCATTCCTGTGGAGACATTCCTGGCATGCTATGGAATTTCACAGCGTGACACAGAGCCCCGGCAGTTCCTGGCTGACGTGAGACTGTCCGCTCGCTGCACAAGACTGGTTCCATCTCAGAACCGTGGCCTTGAGCCTGCCGGGCCACACAGCGGACTCCCGTCAAAACGCACAGCGTGTGGCTCCAGCCGCATCCTCCCCGAAATCCAGATCACTGGCTCTGCCACGGGAAGACACGACTGCAGCCCCATCAGCACAGTGACTGCACTGACCTTGCCCATAACTGCTCCACGGAGGACCGGTCAGAGCCTGACACATGCCGGGAATAGGGCCCTTCCCCCGCTCGCTCGGAGAAAAATGGGTTTAATTAAGACTTCCGTGATTAGTCATTTAATCAGTCATTAGCCAACACAGATGGAGACAATTTTTTACTTGAACAGATAGTTGATGCCCGAGGCCCAAGAGCCCCACCTCCATGCAGGGTCGCTGTGACCGCCAAGCACCTAGGACAGGCTCTCATCCCCCCGAAAGGCTACCCGCCCTGAGCCTATGTCCTGCCTGCTGTCCCCTGCCTGCCAAATCCCAGACAGCCCTGGGGGCACTGGGGCTGTCTTGAGCGTCAGCACCCCCTCCCTGGTGTGCAGGGCCCAGTGGGGCAGGCCTGGTGAGGCCGGGCAGGCAGACTTGAGAGAGGTGCACCCCTAGCCATGGGGTAGGAATGGGGCCCACCTCAGCCCCCATGACTGAGTAAACAGGCAACTCCCCCCACGGCCACGGGCCAGGGGCTGCCTGCCTCCCTCAGCCCCCAGGCTTCTCCCTGCACCTTCTGCTTCTGGGAGCCAATTCTGGGCATCCTGACCAGCCTAGACAGCGTATTAAAAAGCAGAGACATCACTTTGCCGACAAAAGTTACTGTAGTCAAAACTATGGTTTTTCCAGGAGTCACGTACAGATGTGAGAGTTGGACCATAAAGAAGGTTGAGAGCCAAAAAATTGAGGCTTTTGAACTGTGATGCTGAAAAAGACTCTTGAGAGTCCCTTGAACAGTAAGGAAATCAAACCAGTCAATCCTAAAGGAAATAAGCCCTGAACATTCATTGAAAGGACTACTGATGAAGCTGAAGCTCTGATACTTTGGCCACCTGATGCAAAGAGCCGACTTATTGGAAAAGACCCTGATGCTGGGAAAGATTGAGGGCAGGAGTTGAGGGGGCAACAGAGGTTGGATGGCATCGTCGACTCAATGGACACGAGTTTGAGCAAACCCTGGGCGACAGTGAAGGACAGGGAACCTGGCGTGCTGCAGTCCATAGGGTCACAAAGAGTCGGACACGACTTAATGACTGGACAACAACAAACTCCCCTCTCTGTGTCCTACCCAGAGCTCAGCCCTGGAGTGTGCAGGCAAATTCTCTAGAACTGAATCTCAGATGACCCTAAGAATCCCCACATGAGGACCAGGGCAAAGGCCCTCTTCCCCACCCCCGCCCCACCCAGTTAGGAGAGCCTCTGGGTGAGTGTTCATGGAAAATGAGAAAAACAGAAAGTTCTTTCTGTTGTTGTTTAGTTGCTTAGTTGTGTCTGACTCTTCGCGAACCCATGGATTGTAGCCTGCCAGGCTCCTCTGTCCATGGGATTTCTCAAGCAACAATACTGGAGTGGGTTGCCATTTCCTTCTTCAGGGGATCTTCCTGATCTAGGGATCGAACCCACATCTCCTGCATGGGCAGGCAGGTTCTTTACCACTGCACCGCCATTAGCGATTTTCAAAGACTGAGAAGTGAGCCTTGTCGGAGTGGGAATAACAAACCAGAGCAGGTGTGGGGGCCGGGTGGGAACAGCTGGCCAGGCCGTGTGGCTCTGGCGCCCCGACTGCCCCCCCACCCCCCAGCACGGCAGGATGTTTCCCGCCTGACGCAGGCCTGAAAGAATCACTCCCACGGCAGATGGAGAAGCTGGAGGCCAGCCAGCGCCCTTAACCCTTCACACACCTCCTGACAGGTACCATCCACAGTTCCCCCTGAGGGGGGACCCCTGCAGCAGGCAGGCAGGCACCCCCAAACAGAAAGCACCCTACAGACTGTCCAGGGCCCAGAGCTGAGTACCAGCAGGTGCCCTGTGGGACAGGAGAGCCTCTGCAGACGAGGCTGAGCTCCCCGGGAGAGGAGCCGGGCCAGACACCGGGCCTGCGCCTGGGCCGGGGCTCGGAGCTCGTGGCCTGCGGCTCCTGTTTCTCGGGGGCCCTCGGGAGGCAGTGACAGTTTCCATCTTGGTCCCAAATCAGGGTCAGCTGCAATGCTGCAATTAGCCAACTTCCAATTTTGGAAGTTTCTTACAGGCTCGCAGTGGGGGCCACAGCAGCCCTGGGTCCACGGCCCCCATGAGCTGCAGACCATCACGGCAACCATATCCCTGATTCATGTCTTGACTGGGCTCCCATGAGCGCCGGTTTGATCCTTCCCCACCACCACCACTGCCAGGGTCTGGACTCAACCCAGACTGCCCAGGGCTGTCCCCTGATCAGGCTGCAGGAAGGGGCCCCTGCCCTCTCACAACCAGTCAGCCTCACAGACTGGTTGCCATGGCCAGATCAGGTCTGGGGATCCACACCCCATGCATGCCCTGCCTATGTGTCCATTTCAGAGCTTGGAAAACTGACAGTCACAAGGGTCAGGGCCAGAACCCATGCCCCAAGCACCCTGCCCTGTCGGTCTGTGGTGGACAGGGCCGCTGGGAACCCCTTACCCACTAGGGAACCAGTCTCCCCAGAATGTGAACCACTTCACCACTGCCCTCGGTGCACCTGGCCAGGGAAGCCCACTTCCTGCCTCCACTCTGCTCCAGCCAAAGAATGGGGTGTGTGCAGGTGCCCCACTCGCCAGGGTCTGGCCAATCAGCCTCAAGCTTCTTATCCAATCAGGGCCCTTTTCTCATCTCTACCCATTGGCTCTCTCAACCTGAGACATGAGGAAGAGCACTGAGAAGCCACAGAACATGGAGCTTGGCTGTGGCACCCACGCTATGCCCAGGATCAGTGGGCATCGCCTTGGCAACGGCTCTGCTGGGGGACAGACGTGCTTGTGGTCATTTCCGTGGACAGGACCCAGGGCAGACTCCTGGGGCCTCTGTATGCTGGTGTAGTCCTGTGTAGCGCCAGCTCCAGAAGGATGCTCTCTGGGCTCCGGAAGGGAAAGGCATGGCCAGGGGACAGCCAGTGGACTGGCAGAGGGCAAGGCCCCTGGTCCTCCTGGGGGGCTAGGGGGCCTGGAAGGACAACCCCACGCATCAGGTGCAGGGTGAGGGGGCAAGAGTTGGAGGCCGCCCTTCACCAAGAAGTCCCACCCTTCAGGGCAGGTCACTGGGAGACGAGCTGGGGCTCTCTGGGTGCCAGGCCTCGGTTTGGTCCGTTCAGACTTCTGCCTCCAGCCAAGGTGGATCGCGAGGGGCCGGACTTGCTCTCCCGCGAGGACACATGTAATTAACTGGACAAGATATACAACAGAGCTGTAGACATTTCACGTCCAATGTTGAAGGGTGGGCATCCGTCATGATGAGCCCACCAGCCCCCAGCATGCTGCCCCCAGAGTCTCCAACTGTGGCGCAGCAAGGGGACTCGGGCAGGTTCAGGAGTGCCCCCGAGGGGGGACACAGAGTGGGAGGCCTGGAAAGCCAAGGCACTGCGAGTTTACTGGACAGAAGCCCTGGAGAGGAGGGAGCCCTGGAGTCTGCAGAGCACAGATCAACCCGTGCATGTGAGGATTGATCATGCTGGAGGCCAGGAAAGACCCACCAAGAGGGTCAAAAGGAGTCATGCCCAGAGCTCAAGCAAGATGTGAAAAGTGGGGGCTCATTCTCACAGCCAGGCTGAATTCACAGAGTGTCGATTGGCATAATACTCACAAGGGTCCTACCTTAAACCCCACTGAACCTTCAAAGAAAGACCCACAAGAATCAAACTGTTTTTAAGCAGCATAACAGCACAGAGGATAGGTAGAAGAACAGAAAGTATCCAGCCTGCAAGAAGGTAACCCCAGTGTCTGGCATCTTTTCAAAGATCACCAGGCACGCAGGGAATGCAGGAAGGCAGGCCCCATAATGAGAGTAAAACCATCAATCAAAACTGAGCCTGAATGACAGAGCTGAAAGAATCTGTAGACAAGGACGCTGGATGGGTGATAACTGGACAGGACATGGAAGGTATGAAAAGACTGAATCAAACGTCCGGAGGTTGAAACTGCAATGTCCGAGGGAGGGGTAACAGCTGTAAAGAGGGCAAGTGGATCCAAAGTGAAACCCAGAGAGAAAGACATGACCAGGCCCAGTAAACCAATCCTGCTTACTGAACCCTGAGACGACTTCAAGAAGCCAAATAGACACAAAAATCAGAGCTTCCAAAGTGATGCGGTGAGGAGGAGACGGAAAAAATATTTGAAGAAATAATGGCCAGGAGTTTTTCAAATTTGATGACAACTATGAACCCACAGGTACCAGACAATGAAGAACCCGAAGCACAAGAAAAAGGAGCACCAAGACTCTAGCCACAGGGCGGGGGACTGCAGGACCTTGGGGTACACCCAGCCCCTCCCGCATCCCTCCCCACCCCACCCAAACCCGAGTCATGGGTCTCCCCCATGTGCTTTCCCACCGACCTGGGGTCCAGGTGGAGTCTGAGAGGCAGCCCGTTAAGTGTCCCAGCTCCAAGCCCTCCTGATTCCAGTGCTGTGTACACCAGGGGGGCCCAGTCGGCACTTCTGGGCCCAGACAGAACCACCGCCTCACACACCACCCAGGCTGCAGCTGCGCCCACAGGTCCACCAGAACCGTCAGTTAATCTGCACCTCCAGCGGCTCCTTCCTGACTCTGCCTCTGTTTTCTTGAAGCCCTGGGGGTTCTGTAAAAACTCTCAGGATTCTTGTAACCTGGTTTATTTCTCTTAAAGCTGGCAGCCTGACAGGCTCTGGTTATTCTTAGAGCTGAATTATTTATCCGCCTCCCCTCCTTACCCGCACTTCAAAATCTTTAACGTGGCTCCTGGGTCCAAGCCAAGGCCCATTTTCCCCTACTCGAAATGAAATAATTTTGAAATCTTTTGTCTTTAATTTTTTATCACCCAAACCATGCATGTGGTATCGAAGCTTGGCAAGGGGTCAGAACCTGGTGGGTCACCAAGCCTGCGCAAGGAGCCCCCCCGGGCTCTGAGAACAGGAAACTGCTGGCCAGGAGGACAGGGGTGGGTGTTGCCTGGCTCCCCAAGGTCCCTTTGGAGGATAATTCAGGGCAAATAATTCAGGATAATTGGCACCTCGGACTCTGCCTCCCAGAGAGGATCCGGGGTGGCCATCCACACGTTGCTGGCTCCCTTGTCCCCCAAGGATGTGTGGGGGGCCTGAGGGTCTGGACCCAGAGGAGAAACGGAGAAGGCAGCCAGGACTCAACTGGGCACAGGGCCCCGTGTGGGCAACCTGCATTTCCCTGGAGACGATGCCAGGTGGTCCTTGCCAGGGACACAGGGACACAGTTGGGTCCTCCTGAGCAGGTGACCCTCCCCTGCGGGCAGGCAGGGTGAGCCTGTCACACAGCAGAGCGGAAGCTGGAGTGGTCGAGACAGACACGCTGAGACTGGGCCACAAGGGGAACAGCTGCGGCAGCTGCGGCCACAGGTGAGGGTCTCCAGCCCTCAGACGTGTGGGCCCAGCCCCTCCTGTCTTCACCCGCTGCCTCTCCTCTCCCGCCTCACGCGGGGGGTGCCAGTGCCCCATGACCCCACCCCCGCTGAGTCCTGGCTGCCGCTCATCACTTCCTGCTGGAAAATAAGCATAGCTCTCACGTCCCCTCCACACAGACTGTGTGTCCGCGAGGCCCACTGCGGCTCTGGTGCCCACTTCTCAGAGCTGCCCCTGGATTCTGCATGCATTCTGCACGTGCAGTGCCTGTGGGGTGGACGGGACTGGGTTTGTCCGTCCCCAGCTCCATCCGTCCATGGGCATGTCTGGGATTAGATGGTGGGGTTCAGGGGCTGAGGGCTCAGAGCCTCACAGGGACACCCCCCCCCACCAGGTGCAGGCAGAGCGAAGAGAAGCTGACAGCAGTGGGCCTGGGAGGACAGGATGGTCACACAAGGGCCAGCCTGCGACCTCTGCCATCCTCAGGCCTGGATGCCAGGGGCCCGGACTCAGGTGCTGGGCTGTACATTCAGAGCCTCCTCCTCTCTCCCCGCAGGCTTGATGGGGTGGCCACGGTGGAGCCAGCAGCGGAGGCCTTCCCAGGTAGGCAGGCAGCTGGCGAACACGGTCAGGTAGGGCATCCCCAGCTGTCACTCCACCATCCCAGCAGACCCTTTGCGTCAACCCCTGAGCACATCATCAGAAAGGGTAGCTCTAGGGCTCCGGGTGGGCCCTGGGGTGCGTGAAGCTGCCTGCAACCATGCTCTCCGGGCTCTCCGGGCCCTCCGAAGAAGCACCAAGAGGGCCTGGGCAGGAGGAGGGTGTGCCAACGGGCCGAGGGTCCTCCCAAGTCTTGGTCCCTTCAAAGGACTGCATATGCCAGGCCAGGGTGCCTCCTGTCCCCTCAGTCAACGCGAAAAACCCTGGCTCCAGCAGAACCCTAGGACCCCTGCATGCTAAGGAGGCAGTGGAGAGACTGCCCCCACCCCACCCCATGCACCACCTGGGGGAGGCCAGCAGGGGGTAGGTTGGACATCCAGGCTGTGAGGGGCAAAGCCAGGTAGACGGCTCTGAAACGTGGGTCAGGCCGGGCCAGGCCAGGCTGGGCGCCAGGCCCATGGCAGGACCACGTGGCGGTCGGGGCCAGGCCTCGGGTGGTTTCTGAGGCAGGCAAGGGGGCCCCCGGCCAGGCCTTTCCCATCTGCTGGGAGAAGGGCGGCTTCAGGAACAAGGTCAGCTGAGGGCTAGGGCTCGGCTCTGAGGCCACTCCCCCACCGGTCGGCGCCCTCGGCCGCGGCTGGAGTGGCTGCATGTTCCCGGGAACACCTAGAAACCGGCTGCTTGGAAACACTCTGCGTTGCCATGCGCAGTTTTCCTCCAGGCCGGCCAGGGAGGCCCAGTGCCCTGGCTGCGGAATGTGGGCCCCCTCCTGGCCCCCTGGCCCCCCAGAACCGTGGTTTCTTCTGAAGGAACTGACTCAAGGCTGAGCAAATTCCTGCCAGCCCCAGAGGCCCTTTCTCGTCTGCCCCGGGGAACACGGGGCAGCCACGGGCCCCCAGGCTGGCCTGAGTCGGAGGGCAGCCGCGCAGCCAGGGAGGCGGCCTGTTTTCCAGGCCCGGGTGCTGGAATGTTCCCTGACGGTGGGAGCGGACTCCCGCGCCCCCCTCGGCCGCGGCTGCATTCCTGGTGGGAGCCCCGGCCAGCCCAGCGAGCTTTTTCCGCGATCTGGTGCCAGCCCCCGCGGGCTCGGGCGGGAGAGGACGGTTTCCATGGCAACCTCACTTTCTGTTATTTCTTATTTTCTTTTTTATGGTTTCTCCAACTTTGAAGCTCTCCAGACAGTTTACAGACTATGGAGGAAAAGTACTTCCTTCTCTCCCCACGTCCTCCAGTGGGCGGCCCCCCACCCCACCCCCAGAGCTGCCCCTTCCCACAAAACAAGCCAGACGGCCATGTCTTCAGAGGCTAATTATTTTTAAAAAACATTCTAGAGGAAGTTAATTATTTTTCTCCTAAAAAGATAGGAAAGTATTTTCAAAAGAACCCCTGCCCTCAGCCACATGGCCTCACTGGCGGGGACGGGAGGCCTTGAGACGGGCCCACCTTGCAGAGCTGGGTCTGCTTCCCTGGTGTGGCCCCTACTCCGCCCAAGGACACAGAACCATCACTGGGCCTGTGTCCTGAGATGGGAGGTGGCTTCACTCACCCCCAGTGCACTTACTTACATTGTACCCCCAGCACCCCCGGAAGAGAAAGGCCTGCCGCCCTAGACCAGGCACCGAACTGGGGGCCCTGAGGGTGGGAGTAGAGGATCTGAGGGTGGCAGGAGCTGAGCCCACATGCCCGTCTCTTGCAGGCGAGTATGTCCTCATGATTCGAGACGTGACCACCCCTCCATTCCTGAGCCACACGCTGCCCACGGCCTTCAAACACCTTCGGGTCTTGGCAAGGGGGGCAGGCCAACAGCCCCACGTCCCCAGAGAAGACCCGGAAGCCCTGAGCTAGAGGTATGCCTGAGACTCTTGCCACTGGCTTTAATAAAATGCTCAACAACCACTTCTGAGTGCTAACCAGAGGGCACGGCCCCTGCCCGAACACCCAGACCCATGCCGGGTCATCTGGGCCTCCCGAGGCTGGGCAGGTGGTGTGACCAGTGCCCTTCTCTGCTGTGTCAGCTGCACCATCCATGCTTTCCCCAGGGTGAGCCCAGGCCAGCCAGTGCCTGCTTCCTGCCATCCCTGCCCTGGAGGGTGGTTCAGGGGCCTTCTCAAATCTGGGGGCCATGACAGCTCCCAAATGGGAAATCAAGAGGCCACCGGCTGATGACTGGGTCACACGCTGAACTGAGAGGCCTTGTCTGCAGGGATCGATTCTCAGATGTTACAGCAGCCTCTGAAATACAACCCCAGCGGATAAACCAGGCCTCAGATCAGGGATAGAAGCCCAGCACACCGGGAAGCCTGGGGGCAGCCAACCCCCTACTTGGGGCTGACCACACCCCAGCCTCAGATCCAAGGACCCCCACCTCCCTGCATCCAAAAGGAATGAGCTCATCCCCAGCCTCTCCTGATGGTCAAGTCAGGTCCCCAACCTGACCACCTGCTTCCTTCATGGAATGGGGAAAGGGACACCCAGAGCCCAATGGTCCTGGCCAGCAGTCACCTCTGGGCCAGGGTGGACTGGCCACTGAAGCCCCAGCTGCCATCTCCCATCCTAAAGGCCCTCCTGACCATCACCCTCCGTCCAGCATCCACTGCCCTCCCACACCTATGGTCGTCGACGCCCTCCTTCTCCCCCATGAACACCCTATCCCACCCATGAGTACTCCCAGCAGGGCCCCCTGCCTCCTCTCTACCCAGCACGTCCCAAGGAGCTCCAGACATCACTCTTGGCCCTGGTATGCCCCGCCCCCCACCCCGACTCAGCCTTGGGGCCCAGAGCCCACTCCCTCCCCCAGGTTCCTGATCTCTCCCAGCGGCATGGTCAGCAGCAATGGTGGGGCAGCCCCCTTGGGCAGGAGTCCAGGGCCCTTCAGACCTGACGTGCCCCATACTAGCTCTTCCTGCTCCACGGAGAACACCACAACCTTCTGTTGTCAAGGCCCAAACCATAAGCATCAGACTGTTCTCTGGCTCTGTGAGTCACATCCCCGCCCTGCCCCCAACGATCCTACGGGTGCTCAAGGTGCATCTGCAGCACGACCCATCTCACCATGGTGCCCCTCTCCAACACAAGGGGCTGTTGGGCCACGTCGTGACCAGGACTGCAGGCCCAACCAGAGCTGGTCCTCACTGCTCACTGCCCTGACCCCCACAGCCCCCCACTCCCTGCAGCCTTTCAGCTGAGCCAGGTATGCTCTGCCTCATGGCCTCTGCATGTGCCCTTCACCTGCTTGGTGGGTGAAGAATCTGCCTACAATGCAGGAGACCCCGGTTCCATCCCTGGGTCAGGAAGATCCTCTGGAGAAGGAAATGGCAACCCACTCCAGTATTTTTGCCTGGAGAATCCCATGGACAGAAGAGCCTGGCAGGCTACAATCCATGAGGTCACAAAGAGTCAGACACGACTGAGCAGCTAACACTTTCTTTTCTTCACCTGCTCACAAGACCTTCCTAGGTCACCTGCTCCAAAGCCTCGCCCCACACCCAGCAACACTGCCCACCCCCCTGCCCATGCCACCACCTCTCTCCTCCCCTACACGTGTTACGGGCCAACATGCCATGCATCTCACACAGGAATCTCCCGAAGGCCAGGCACTTCAGTTCTGTTCACCAGCACAGCTTGGCACCTGGTGAAGTGTGCGGCCTACAGGAGGTGCCCAGAAGGTACTTGTAACCAATGGGTGGACGTGGAGTGCCCGGCTGGTGCAGCAGCCACTCTGAGACTTGTCCAGAGGCACTGGAGACAAACAGGCAGAGGAGGTGTGCAGGACGGGGCAGGAGGCAGAGGACAGCTGGAAGAACAGGCAGAGAGCAGACAGATGGAGTGATGGTGGGCGGGGATGGATGTAATTATGGATGGATGGATGCAACAGGTAGGTCTGGAGGAGGGTATGGCAACCCACTTCAGTATTCCTGCCTGGAGAATCCCACAGAGGAGCCTGGAGAGCTACAGTAGTCCATGGGGTTGCAAAGAATTGGACATAACTGAAGACTAATACCACACTATGTGGGATAATTATGTTCTCACATGAAAAGCCAGAGGAGTCTGATGACCAGAACCAATCCAGTCATGTCCTTGGACCCACCCATCCCTTCACCATTACTGCTTATCTCTTAGTAGGTTCCCACCCAATTCCCCTTAACACACCTGCCTCAACACAGTCACAGCTAGCAGTAGGGGCAGCTGGGGTGGAGCTGGTCCCCCTGCAGAACCAGGTGACTTCTGCCTCTGCTGGGCCCCGGCTCCCAGAGCAGGTGGGGCAGCTGGGCACTGAGCGCCCAAAGGGCTAGCTGAGACAACAGAACAGAGAGGAATGACAGCCAGGGAGGAAAAGGGGGTCCAGGAAAAAGAGGGCTGACCTAGTTCTGAGTCTAAGAAGTGGGGGGCTGCTGGGCACCTGGAGCAAGCCGCACCTGCTGGCCTCTTTCTGTTCCAGGAGCTCAAGCAGCCACTGACGATGTCAGCCCGGTCCAGTCGGGCCTTGACCTCTGAATATCTGTTAGGAGAGTAATAGGCCATGGTGTCCCAGCAATGAGTCCCCAGAGGGGCCTGTTCTCGGGAAGCTCTGACTCCTGTGTCGTGTCTGGGCCCCAGGGGTCTCTGTCCTGCCCAAAGTGCATGGAGGTAGCTAGAGGGGACTGCAGGACAGTCCTCTCCAGAAGGGGGTGCAGGTGAGCTGTGGGGTGAGGTGGGTAGCAGTGTCCAGACTTGGTTGCAAGTATGTGGGGGCAGATTCCCAGCAGGACCCCAAGTGTGGGGCCAGGAGCCAAAGGGCCACGTGCCCCTGAAAGCCCCCTGAGACCACTTCCTCCGGGCACCACAGTCCACCCGGCCTGCCCGAGACAGCAAATTCTCTGCATCTCTTCCTTCTCAAGATGAAACCACATTTCTGTCAAAAGGAAAACAATGAAAATGATGATTCAATTTAGAAAACAAAAACGCTGGAAACAGAAGCAGCTGCTGTCTCCCGCATGCCCCGGTCAGGAGGCATCTTCTGGGGTTGAACTCCAAACCGGCATCATGGTTTCCAGTCACCAAGCTCAGGGCTGCAAGCTCAGGGCCGATCTCATGAGGACACAGGCCTACTCGGACGCAGGGCAGGGGCTCCCCATGTGGGGCCCCTGCAGCTTGGAGCAAAGCTGACTTCCAAATGCAGACCAGTGAAACCTCTATACTTTCCAAAGCCTGAGATCAGGGGCGGCTCGGAGTCTGGGAGGTGGGGAACCTGAGACAGTTCTGGTCCCAAGTGAAAGGCACTTCCCCTGGCCCACCCCGTGCCCACTCCCTGTCAGGAGTCCTGGGTGGGGCGTGGGCACCACTCCTGGCCAGTTCACCTGAGTTGATGACCAGCAGGTCTTTTAGGGGCCATGGCCTCAGCAACCCACTGGACTTTGGCTGAAGGTGTGGGGGAGCTGGAGGCTCACAGAGGTACTGCCCCTACCCTGACAGGACCCCCCAGTCCTCTGTCCCACAGACAAATCTGTACAAAATCTGAATTCTCAAAAAAAACACCAAATAAAGAGGGAGAGTCAGCAGCAGCCAGAGGTGCTGGCCTGGCCATCATGTCAGCTGGAGGAGGAGCTGAGTAGGGAGAAGGAGGGTCCTGAGAGGGCGGCGTCCAGCCTGGACCATGAAGAGCCAGAGCACCAGGACTGCTGGGCTCCATCAGGCCTGCCTCCCTGGGGGTACTCTGCATCTGCCCCTGGCCTGAAGACCCCGGGGCCACCTTCTCAGAGGAAGCAGGCTTCCTGGGGTCTCCCACAGGCCAGGGGGGCCCCCAAGCCACCCACCTCCATGCCAGGGTGAGGGGCAGGCAGACAGAGGTGGTTGTAGAGGTGCCAGGAGGCTGCCCCCATGTGCCTCACACCCCAAGGAGGGCACCTTTCCCCCTGGGGCTTCAGTGTCCCCCGTGGGCCCTCCTCCTGCCCTCTGACTTCCGAAAGGGTGGCAACATCGGCTCCAGATGGTCCATTCATGTAATGGACATTTACTGAGTGACAAGCACGAGCCTGAGTCCTGAGTCAGGAACCACCAGAAACACAGAACATCTTTCTTCCTTGACTGGAGTCTGGAGTCACAGACAAGAGATGCAGAGACAAAGAGATGAGAAAGGTGGGGGTACCTGCCCTCTGTTCAGTCCACTTCCCTGTAGAGCCTTGGCAGGCATGGCCCCTCAGACCATTAGCAGCGGCGTAGCAGTCAGCACAGGACAGAGCCTGGCACAGGCAGTGCCTCCTGGCCTCCCCTCCCACTGGTCCGTGGGTCACCCAGGATGCTGCCGGGGGAGGCCTCCCTTCTCCACATCCTGGGCAGGCCGCCGAATCTCGGTGCCAGGCAGGTGGCGAGGCCAGCTGTGGAGAACCACCTCCCGCCAGCCCAAGCAGGGCTTCCTGGAGGGTGCAGGGGGACCAGGCTACCAGTCTAGCGCCTGTGCAGCGTGGCCAGCTCACTGCAGACTCGAGGCACCCTGGGAACCTCGGTCCTCGGAGCATCAGCAGGGGTCTCTGGGCCTGTTTCAGCCAGATCACTGGGGCATACGCCAGCTGCCCAAGGCCTCTTCCTTCCTGCCCCATCCCTGCAGGGCACAGTGAGCCACTGAGAACAACCCGGGGCCTCTCTGATGGAAGAGCCAGGCTGGGCTGGGCACAGGGGACCTTGGGAGATGGGTGGGTGGTGGCTCCAGTAGGCCCTCTCCTCAGGCTGGGAACTGCCTCGGCCCCTCAGTAGGCCTGGGGAGCAGCCGGGGCAGGCAGCGAGCCAGGCAGTGACCCGCACTGGCCACAGTGGCCCCCACCCAGGCTCCTCTTGGCGGGAGGCCCGAGGTCTCGAGGCGCAGGCGGGTGCCCACTGCCACAGCCAGGGACGTTCTCTGGTGGAGGCTATAAATAGGACTGTCATCAGTCGGAGGCAGCCTGACCGTGTGCCAGATGTACGGTATACTGAGCCAGCAGGCCAGCCCTCCTACCCGTTCTCCTGGTCACTGCCCACAGGGCTGTCACCCCTTTCGCCTGCTGCCCCCCGCCCCGACACCGGGAGAGGCCCTCCCACGGATGGGGCTGCAGAGCCCAGCAGGGTGGACCGGATGGGAGTCCTGCCTCCAGGGGCAGCCTGGAGGAGCGCTGCCCAGCCCCCAGCCCCTCAGTGCTCCCTGGCCCTCCCCCCTGCACACGTGCCGGCCTGGCCACAGCAGTCATGGGGACCTCTGCACCAGGTCAGGCCAGGCTGGCCCTCCAGGAGTTTCCCATCCTGCAGGCTCATCAGTGGTGAGCTCCTCTTGAGGACACCACTAGAAAAGATGGAGCAGACATGAAGGGTAGCCATCAGGCAGATGCCAGGGTCAGGGCTGGGGTGCACCTGGGCACCACACAAGTGCTGATTAGGCAAGAACCTGCTGGCCAGCGTTGCACTGGAGGGCTGGGGAAGGAGCTGGCCAGCTGTGGTGAGCTGGTGGAGGGCAGGAAGCCAGTGGGGTGGGGGGTCCATGTGTTGGACAGTGCCAGAGAGAGGTAAGTCGTGTGGACTAGGGGGTTACCATCCTGATGACGCAGAGGCTTAGGGACAGAGATAATCAGGCCTAGAGAAAACAGCGAGGGAGTGTAACGCAGGGGGAGCAGGTCACTACAGCCTTCTTTGGTCACGTCCTTCAAGGCCCATCCCACCTCCCGCCCTGGCTGCTGGGGTGCCCTGGGGATGCCCCTCCAGAGGAAGCGCTTAGCCACCTAGCAGTGACTAGGATAAAGTCCGGCCTGGATGAGGGACCTGGATGGGGAACACTGCAGAGAAATGGGGCCCAGGGCCTGTACTGAGTGGGGCACGGTTTTGGCACAGGGATGCTTTTCCACACCAGTGGGATCGCGCTCCCAGAATTCAAGGGATTTTAAAGGATAGGGTTTTCCTTCGAAACTGGCATCTAGGCAAGCGACCCCCCGCAGAAAAACAGCACCCAAGCTGAGCTGAAACCTCTCTCTATTAGAATATGGACTACCAGGGCGCGCCCCTCCCCGCGCTCGGTCGGGAGCTGCAGTTCCCACCTCCGCCGCCGGGGGCCGCGCCGACACCCCTCCCGACCCCCCCCCAAACCTAGCTGCACTCAGACGCATGGACACGTCAGCGCCCGTCGCCCCCGCAAGGAAGAAGCTCAGAGAACCGGGGAGCCACCACCCTACCCCTGAGCGAGGGCTCGCTCCAGCGCAACGTGCCCGCGAGGCGCCGCCTCCCCAGAGTACCCCTCTCTCTCCCGCCATCCCAATTCTCCCCCGCGCGCCGGGCGGGAGGTGATCACTGCGCTCAGGACGCGGTGGGAGGGCGCACTTCCTGCGGCCCGCCCCCTCCTTCCCGAGCGCGCACCGCCTCCGGGCCCCCGAACCGCGCGCCCAGGCTGCTGGGTGGGGGTTGTCGCAGCCCGCTCGGCCCCCAACGGGGCCTGAACCTGATCCCGCCCCTCGCGGGGGAGGGGATCGATCTCGCGGCGGCGGGGTACCGCGCGGCCCCACCCCCGGTGCCGGCGCAGGCGTGGAGAGGAGGGGCCTGTGCGGAGGCGGGCCGCCCCGTCGTAACCCCTTCGTCGACCCCGCCCCACGGCCGGAAGCGCCCCCGTGCCCACCCCCGTCGGAATCCGAGGCGGACTGAGCCCCGCGCCCCACGCCGGGCAGGGGGAGGGGAAGTGAAACCGGGCAGCGGAGCCTGGGGGCCGCGTCGGGGTTTCTGCAGACGCGTCATCGGAAACTGGGGCCGCGGGGCGGGGGCGCGGCAGCCGCGCGGCCCTTCCGGACCCGGCCGCCAGCGTTCCCGGCGCCCCCGCCCTTCCCGGGAAGCCCCTCGGCCGCGGGATGGGGCGCAACATGCGCCCCTCCCCGGCCCTCAACAGCCTCGCTGAATCGCAGAAGGAAGCTTCGCGGAAGGAAGTGGGGGGAATCTGCCTAGTCCCCAACTGGGGCGTGGTCTTCCTGGGGCGGGCGCAGCCCGCCCCCCAGGCTCCTGGCACCGCCCATGAGGGGCGCACACCCTCTCGGTGACTCACTCCGGCGGTGACACCCACTCTGCCTGACTCACTGGGCGTCGTGCCCCATACGGACACCCCGTGCTGGGGTGTATCTCGGGTTCACGTTATGTACCCCCATCGGTGCGTTTGCGGGGCGTCTGAGACCCGCGTGACTTGGGAGAGGCCTTCTGGGGTGCCGTGCAGCCTTGGGGTGTGTCCAGCCTCTGCCCAGTAGGGCGTGGCCCCCGTACCCGCCGCCCTAGACTCGGCACCGGGAACCTGGAGTCGCGTGCAAGGGAGGTGGCAGAGGGGCTCAGGTTCACCCCAAAACGGCCTGCAACCATTCCCCACCCCCGGGCCTGCGCACCCTCCCCAGCCCGGCTTCCGGCCAGGCCGGAAGGAGCAGGAATTTGGAATGTTTGGAACCAGAGTTATAATTCTCCCGAGGCTTCTCCGCTCCCGCCTGCCCTCCGCCCAGAGGGGGCGGGGCAAGGGGCGGGGCCTAGTCTGCCTCAGAGGAGGGGGTGGTACTCCAGGGCTGGGGGCTACTCTGGCGTCTGGCCGGGTCGCGATCTCACGGGTTCTGGGGTAAATCCAGGCCGAGGGAGACCCGGGCGCCCCACGGCGCTGCCTTCCGTCCCGGGCTCCCGGCCCACCGCCTCCCTCAGGCCCGAGAGCACAGCAGGGTTGGGGTGCGCCCCGCGTCCTGGCAGGGAGGCTGCACTGGGCGGAGGAGCCCGGACCAGCTGGGCCTCCCGGCGCTGGGCGTGTCTGAGCCGCCGCTGTTTTCCCGCCAGGGAAGCAGCCGTGGGGAAGGCAGACACCCCCGGTGACGGGCCGGTGACACCTGCCTGGCCCGCCGGCTACTGCCCTCTGCACGCAGCAACTCCCCTCCCCGCCGGCCCGGCCTTGGCAGGGAGCCTCCTCCACACACCACCAGAGCCTTTTCTGGGACTGTTTTTTCTTAGAAACAGGAAGTTGGGGTGTGGGCCACACGTCCCGCAGGTCAAGGCCCCGCCGTCGGCAGAGCATGGTGGGGATTTGGACCCATGGGAATGTGCCACCCTGCCTAACCCCTGCAGCTCTCGGCGCCCGATCGAAGCCAAAGGGTGGACGGTGGGAGAAGAGGGGAGGGGAACAGGAGAAGCGGGGCCTGGCCGCCCCGGCTCTGCAGCCCATGCGGCTGCAGCCCCACCTCTGGGTAACTCAACCTCCACGAAGGCAATCCCAGGCGTGTGGAGCAGGGGTACTGGTGCTCTCCTTCCTGCCCTGCCACCAGGCCTGTCCTTAAACGTGAGCAAGTGTGCACACTCACTGGAGCAGAGCCTGCCCGCAAGGCCAGGACACCACCAGCTCCAGACAAGGGGCCGTGCCTGTCCTGGGCCTGAGGACCTGGGTCTCCCATCCAGCCTCTGGGGGCCCAGCCCTGCCTCTTCTCCAGCGGAGCCCCAGGGGTTTCACTGGACAGGGTCTGGGTCTCCACTTCTGCCCTTGTCTGACACCTTGTGTTCAGGGCACCTGTCCTGGCAGTCCCACTGCCAGCCACTCTGGTGGGCGCCCCATGGAGGGATACTGTGGACACAGCCCTGGACGCCCAACCCAGCCCTCCTAGCCACTTCTGCCCACCCGGCCTAGACATGCTCAAGGTCCAGCCAGGGTCAGCAGCTGCCTGACCCCACCCTCCTGGCCAGAGCAGGGAGGTTTGGTTTTGGAGGCTTTCAGGCAGGCCCCCACCCCAGCCCTCGCTGTGGACCTGGGGGCCTCAGGGTGACAGAAGGTGGAGCCTAGGAGGGCTGGTGGGGTGGGCCCTGCCCCGAGTCTGTGCACACTTGATCTCCAGCTGGCAGGGCACCTGGCACATTCTGTCTGACTTGGTGTGAGAGAGGAGAATGGGGGGAGGGAACCTGAGGGGCAGAAGTGGGGACAAGAAGGGGGAGGGCAGGCACCCCGACACTTAGCTTCCAGGGTGTGGGCCCCACGGCCACACCCACAGCCTGCCTGGGTGCCCAGAGAGGGGTGGGGGGACCTGACACCACCCGCCTCCCTAGGGCTGCAGAGCTGCACCATGATGAGGGCTCAGCCAGGTACCTGCTTGCCCTCTCTGCTGGACCCAAGTGGCCCTGGACACACATGTTCAACTGGGCCTTACAAAGAGGGTGACCTCAAAGTCCTTCCGGCACAAGGTGCCTTATCCCTTGAGGGTTCCGGAACAGGCCTCCATGGCAGCAGGAGTGACCCGCGCGAGAGCCTGGGCCAAACTTCCTGCCAGCAGGGCGCATGCCAGGCCAGGCGCAGAGCAGGAAGACCCGACCCCAGCCTAGCCAGACACCTGACTGGCACAGGATGCTTCAACAAGCCAGGTCCACCTGCCTGCCCACCCCCTGCCACGGAGCCACCTGCTCCAGGGCTGGGAGTCCCGCCCAGCGGCCCCAGCCCTGGCACAGGCCTGAGCACAGATGGCCCCATGTGGGGGGTTGCCTGCAGGGCCGACATCTTCAACCCTTGGGGGCAGGGGCCGGCAGGCACCAAGGTCCCCAGAGTTCTGCCCCCGCCCTTCCCAGGGTCACCTGTCAGCGGGCAGGACAGACACAGGAGGGTGCAGGGTTGCTGTCCCCTGAGCACAGGGGTTTCTGTGGGGAGGACACAGGATCCCCTCCGTGCCCTGGTTTCACATCCCGCTGACGGCCACACCGTTTCCTGAGGGCACAGACTGGCCTGGGGGCCAGGCCAGAGGCGCAGACCAGCCTGGCTTTTTTCCTATGGGATTCCACTTCCGTGCAGCGGGAGTACCCCCTCCCTGGTGAGCATGGTGTGGGGAGAGGCCTTGGGACGTCATGCAGCAGCCTGATTTGACCCGGACCTTCTCGTGGCATGTTCCAGCCGTTCTCTTCCTGGCCAACAAGGAGTGACCCTGGGACAAGACTACCAGAGACGAGGGAGCGGGTAGTGGGGGTTAAGAGCAGGCTGGGGTCTGGGGCCAGGTGGGGCAGGGAGGGGGCTGCTGGCCAGAGTTGGGCTGTGCTGGGGGTATGGGTGGGGTGGAACTGGGGGCCACACTGAGGGCCAGGGGTCAGAGGAGGGAGGACAGGCTGTGCCAGCTGTTCCTGTAAAGGGCAGGCGGCTTCCTCTTTCCACATGGCGCGCCTGGCACCCGCCTCCCCAGACAAGGGCCCAGCTCTCGGCCTGTGGTCAGCCCCCTTGACCACAGGACGCTGGGCGGGGGCGGGGGGGCCAAACTGAGGCTCTGGGGCCGGCCGCCTAGGGGAGGGGTGGGGACCCCAGGACAGAGACAGGCAGGCACAGCTGAGAGCCCAGGGGGCTGGGGTGGGGCCCCGGCTGCCTGTGACTGAGCAGAAGTGAAAGCTGGGGGTGGGGGCCACAGGGCAGGGACAGAAGCTGGGGAGCTGAGGAGGTTCCCAGGAGCACCCCTAAGCCTCAGGGGAGGGGCCTGGGAACTGGCACCAAAGTGGGCAGGGGGCACAGGCCAGTCTAGGGGACGGGACCAGGGGGTCCCTACAGAGGCCCTGGCTGGTGTGGCAGTCCCGAGCCTGGGGACCAGAAGTGGGGGTGGGGGGCTGCCAGGAATCCCCAAGGAGGGACCCTTCTCTCCCTGAGGCTCTCTGACCCCTTCAGCGAGGGCTCAGGAAGGGGGTTTTGAGGTCAGACGGCCCCCCACTCTGTCTTCTCTGGGCTGGGGTGCCCAGGGCCCTTTAGTGCTGGCAGGTCACATCCAGAGGTGAAAGGTCACATCCAGAGATGAAGGCCAGAGAAGGTGATGAGCCTGAGTCCCAGGGACTGCGCTTGGTCCAGCTCCGAGGCCCCTCGCGACAGGCTAAACAGCACGCTGGCTGTGAAGACCCTGACTGCACACGTGTGCCCATGCACACACACGCACGCGTGCGCGCATACACACACACACACACACACACACACATACACACACACGACCCTCCAGCAGGCTCCCCAGCCTCCCTGGGGGACACCTCCTCCCCACCTGCACCTCCTTGTGGTCAAGACCTCAGGTGAGACATGGACCGTCAGAGCGGTGAGCCAGGTGGAACAAGGAGGCCCCCCCAGGTGGAGCCAGGAGGCCCTAGGTGCTGGGCACAGATGAGGAAAGGCCCTTACACCCATCTCTGGGGACAAGCTTAGGCTGCGGAGCACGTGGTGTCCGGATGGGGATGAGTGGTGGGGATGGGGCCCTGCAGGGATGGGGGGGTCTGGACATGGACAGTTGCCCCCCCATCACACTGCCCACTCTGCTGGGCTTCGTGCAGGTCTTGAGGAAGGTGTGTGTATTTGGCATCACAAGTGAACAAGGCTTCAGCTGCTCTTGACCTGCATCCACACTTGCAGGGGTGCCCCCAATACCCTCTACAGGCCACAGTGGACGGCTGTCCACTCAGGAGACCTAAGACAGTACTGGGTGGCGCCCTGGATGTCCGGGCATAAGGCAGTGGTCAGGAGGACAGAAAGGCTGCCCAACCAAGTAACGGGGACATGCAGTGTCTAGTCACCGACCTTTCTCCCCTATCCTCCCACCCTGGGCACATGGGGCCAGGAGTGCCCAGGGGCCGTGCTCACCTCACCTCATGCAGGGGAGTGCCCAAAGGTCCAGCCCTGCCGCGGCCCTCAGCTCAGTGGGAGTCAGACCCAGGTGACACCTGTGTCTAGGGGGCAGAGTGTTGTGGGGGCCCTGGTCATGCTCCATGAGTGGGGTCGGCCTGTCACCCACACCTCGGGGCCCCTGCTTCCCTTCCCCTGACCTGTCCCCAGCCTGACCTTTCAGACCCAAGGTGACACCCGGTGACCCTGAGCCCCGCTGCCCCCTGCCTGGTCTGGGTGGAGTTCCACCCCTGGGTGGGGTGGAATCTGCTTCCTTGTCCACACCAAAGCCCATCCTGCTTCCCCCCAGGGGCTCCAGGGGAACACCACTGGGCCCAGCTCTGGGGGGCTTACTAAGGATGGGGGAGGAGGTAGGGACCCAGGAGGTCTCCCAGGCTGAGGTCTTTTCCTCCAGGTGACCTGTGAGGCCCTGGGATCTGGGCTGGGAGGCTGGGCCCGGGTGGTGAAAGGCAGCCTAGCGAGATGAGGTCCAGCATCAAGGGGTAGGGGGTCTGGAGAAACCCCCAGAGACACAGGTAGGGGGAAGGGCTTCGCTTATCTTTAGGGCAGCACACTGGGGTCTGTAGTTCTGAGGCCACCGGCTCCCTCCCCATTAAGACATGAGACAGCTCTGCAGGGGACTGTAGCAGGCAGATGAGGCGTCCCCAGTGGATGCCCACAGGACAAGGAGGAGCCACAGTTTAGCATGACCAAGAGGGAGGGACAGAGGGCCCCAGCCAGGACCCGCCACTTGTCCACCCAGAGTCGGTGGAGACTGAAAGACCCCAGGGTCTGATGGGAAGACAGGCACCCCCTTACTCTTCCTGGGCTCAGGCCTGGGTGGTGCCCAGGGAGGGGCAGGGCCAACCTTGACCTTGATCGTGCCATGTCATCTGTTTGGGGGAGGAGGGCGTCGAAGGACTGACGGGTACACAGAGAAATAGAGAAATATGCCAAGCTCTTTCTTTTTTCTTTTTAAATCAGGCATTTATAAACAAGAAAGCATACATTAATTACATAAAAATAGTTTTCGAATAGTAGAGTAAGTCGTCATATTGTCATTAGCAGCAGCAAAGGAGAGAAGGGGACGGCGATGCGGACGCTCCTGGCGGGCACCAGGGTGGAGCTGTGGTTTTTTTCCTTAATTGAAAAAAAAAAAAGTGTCGTTTGTGACTCCTGACTTAAAGCAAGAACAAGACAGCCCCCCAAACCCGCTGAGCAGGCATGAAGGACAGGTGGGGTTGCCCATGAAGCCGGGTGAGCCGGTGGGCGTGTTCTTCCTCTGTTAGAAATAACCCAGAAAATAGGACAGCTACCGGTAAGGAGAGAGTCCCGGGGGAGGACCCACCATGTACACGTATGATACACGAGTGTAAGAGGAGAGAGTATTTACACGGTTGCTTTGTACACTGGCGAGTTCTGTACGAAAAGCAGGACACTATGTGAGTGAGTTAGCTGCTCCATAGATATGAATGTTATTGCTGTTGTTTTTTCCCTTCGTTAAAAATCTTCTTTCAGCATAGAAATAATGAGTGATTAAACTGAATACACGGTCATTCTGGTAATGGGTATTACACACGGGGAGAGTCAACAGCCTACGGAGAGATGCCTCTTCTGAAAGAAATGCAACTGCAGCTGCAAGGCGGGAGCCCGGGGACCCCGGCCCCGAGGACAGGGACGAGGACAGAGAGCCCCACGCCGACCTCGCCCATGGCTGCCACTGGCTTTGGCAGGTCATGGGACCCTCACAGTGGGCCTGGGGTGGGGAGGATGAGGCTGCCTGACCCCACGGCTGTACCTCAGCTCTTCCCGATATCAGGGACCAAGCTGGATGGTGGCGGGGCAGACCGAGCCGATGGTCAGATGTGCAGGTGAGCGGAAGGGAGGTGAGGAGACACATTGCCCCCATGCGCAACTTGGAAAAATGTGTCTCCCTCTGGAGTCTAAAAACTCAGAAAGTGAATGGAGCAAACCCAGCGGCCTCAGGTGGCGGGTCCCGGGGGCCCTGCAACCTAACTGCAGGTTCAGACGGCGACAGAGCACAGCTGCACAGAAGCACACTGACACACTCAAAGCTTTGCTCCAACTAAATCATTTAGTTTCCCTTGAAGAAATGACTGGAAAACACAACTCTGGAAAAACAAGGGTAAACACAGCATTCTGAGTGTTGCGTGACACAACCGACCCTCTACACGACACGGTAATAATGCCCATCGGTGGATATACGTATGGCAGAGGTTTAAAAGTCCATGCATACAGATTTAATAACTGCAAAGAAAAACAGAAGCAAAAAAATTTTAAAAAAAGAAAAAAGAAAAACAACCAAACGCACGCTGCATATACACGGTGTCCCTTTTGCATTGCACTTTAGAAGGGGGGCTGGCAGCACCCAGCCCCCACCCAGCAAACCAAGGGCAGAACCCCACCACCAACGTGGTCACCTGAACTCTGCTCTACTCGGCGGCCATGGCACCACCTCCCATGGCCACAGCTGCCGGGTGCTGGGACGGACGTGAGCAGAGAGTTCTGGTCAGGTCTCTCCACGTAAATAAATACCATGATTTAGGTCAGGGAGCCACCTGGTCTACTAGGAAATCATTTTTCAAGCTTGGGAATAAAAAACCTTATACAATTCGCATACAGTTGAGAGTAAACGCGATTATTTGGAATAAATGCAGGTAACTCATTGTGATCATGGCAGATCCAACAGCTACTGGAGACGTATTCTGGGGGAAGAAGACGAGTCAGGGTTTGCTGTACAAGACGCTGGAAGGCACAGAACCACCCCCCGAAGTTCAGTTTTTGCGTTTTCGTGTGATTCCCTTGTTCAACCAAGCACCAGAGGGGTTTCTAGACACTCGAGCACTTAGGATGTGGATGCTCTAGAAATCGGTTTGCAGTATCTGAAAGTAAAAACCTCAGTTAACTGGGGAATAAAAAGAGAAGGGGAAGGTTTTTGACAAAGTGCAGTTCTAAGTATACGTTTAAATGAACGAACAAACAAAAGGAAAAAGAAAAACTGAAATAATGCTGTGTTTGTTGCAATGCTGCAGCCTCGGCCCAAACAGCAGGCGCGCCGCCGGCCAGATGGAGGGGCGCGAGGAAGGCGCGTGCCCGGCCAGCGCAGACCCGCCTCCGCCGCCCCAAGCACCCCTGCAGACGCCCCTGCGGGCTGCCAGCCGGACGGAGGGGCGCGTGGAGGAGGGCACATGCCCGGCCAGCACGGACCCTCCCCCACCGCCCGCCCGAGCACCCCTGAGGACGCCCCTGCGGACGCCCCTGCGGGCGGCGGGGGCGGTAGGCGGGTAAGGCGGCAGTGTTCCAGCTCGCGTGCTCGCGGCACTCTCCGGGTCCTCCCCCGACAGTGCAGGAGACGGGTCCTTGTCGCTGAAAAAATAGACTCTGGAGAAAAACCCTTCGTGTGGTCACGCGGCCGCGGGTGCAGACGAGCTGCGATGGCTTCGAGGGGCAGGACGGGGGCCACCCCGGCTCCCATGTGGGTCCTTGGGGGGCATCACGTGAGGGTGGGGCTTTTAAAAGTTAGTCATTAAAAAACGTGTTGATTTTTCTGAATATCAAGTCTCCTTATTGGTTTTAAATAGCTTATAACAAAAGTGTAAATGTTAGAACGTTCCGGCAAGCGGAGGGCCAGCCACAGCCACCGAGCTGGCCTTGTCTCCGGGGCAGGTGGGAACCGGCTTGCACGTTTGAACTTGGCCAGTAGAAAATTTTGCAGTGGATTCCAAAAGTATGTGGTTCCAAACACTTGCTTGGTTCTAGGCACAGTAAGACGTTGTGCTATAAGGACTGGAGGGGGGTGCCCCGCTGGCACGGAGCCCCAACCCCGCCGCCCGCTTGCCCTGCGGCATCCGCCCTGCGCAGGAGACAGTGGGTTCCACTAGGGCTCCAGCTCAGCCGTGCTCTCGCCACCTGCAGCCTCAGAGCGGGGCCGCGGCCACAGCTGCTCCTGCAGCCCCTTCACCACCTTCTCCAGGTGCTCCCGGGCCTCCCGCTCTCGCAGCAGGTCAGCCCGCAGCTGCTCACGATCAGCCTCTGCATGCTGCAGCTTCACCTGCAGGTCCTCGATCTGAAAGGGACGCCTGCATTAGCCAGCTGCTCCCCACCCACCCTGACGCTGCCCTGGCCCCGGGCTGACCCTCCGGCCATCACAGGCTCGCCTCCCACGCCACCCACTGGACCTAGGCTGGTGAGCTCGGTAGGAGGATCAGCACAGTCTCCAGAGACCCTGAGACAGGGGACGACACCCACTCCCCACCCCTGGGAGCCTGCCGCCCAGCCCCGGCCGCCAGATGGCAGGATGGCCAATGGGAACTGGCTGAGACTTTCATGGGCATGTGAGGATGAGCTCAGCCCTCCTCCAGGACAGGAGAGGAAAGCCTGGGGCCACACCACCACCCCACGGAGGACGGGCCCAAAGCCCAGCAGCTCCCCACACCCAGATGGCCCGGCGAGGAGGGGAGGGACCCCTCGATGCCAAGGGCGCGTCCACAGCCTCTGCCTCCCGCGGCTCCCTGCGCACCTGGGCCGAGTACTTGGCCCGCAGGCGGCCAGCCTCGCAGCCCTTGTCACACACGCGGGCTTGCCGCGCCTGCTCCAGCTCCCGCTTCAGGCGCAGCCGCGCCTCGTTGGCCTCCTTCATCTTCTTCTCGTTCTCCGCGCGGAGCCGCTCGATCTCCTTCCGCAGGCTGCGCTTGGCCTCTGTGGCCTCCCGCAGCTTCTCCTTCTTGGCCACGCGCAGGAACTCCAGCTCCTGGGGTGAGGGGCCAGCTCAGGGGTGCCCCCACACCAGGCCTCCCCAGCACCCACCTGCCCCATAGGTCCCTGTCCCCTCTAAGCACTGCCCACAGCCCCCGGGGGTATCCTCAGAGCCAGGGAGGGGCTCACCCAGGCACTGCACCATCTGAGGGCCCCAGAGGCCCCATGGCCAGATGGAGAGGAGGTGGCCGTTCTGGGGACTCAGCTCCGCCCCCGCAAACATGCTTATGAATATACATATGGGAAATCACACCTCCAACCAGAACCAGGGAGACTTAGGGGTGCTGAGCGAGCAAGTGGTTGCAAGCGGGCTCCGGGGCTGGCAGGGCTGTGCTGAGCAAGCCTACATGCCAGACGTTGGCTGAGGTGTGAGAGCAGAGAGACCAGGGGGCCCAGGCCACAGAGCCCTGGGTGACAGCCCCGCCCTCCCAAGTGCTGAGGACTCATCATCAATCAAGTCAGGTGGGCAGAGAAGGCCAGCAGGAGCCTGTTGGAAAGCAAGTATGTGCCCCGGGGGAGTGGCCTGGGGCCCGGTGTGGGGACGGGTGTGCAGCCGCTCACCTGGTGCAGACTGCGCTTGGCCTGCAGGGCGGCGCTCAGCTTCTCCTCCTGCTTCACACGCATCTTCACCACCTCGTGGAGGAACTTCTCTTTGGCTTCCTTGGTGTCCAGGCCTCCCTCCAGGGCCTGCCGCAGGTGCTCAAGCTCCGCCTCCAGCCCACTGCTCGGGGCATCAGCAGGGGCCGCGGCATCGGGGGCAGAGGGGGCCACAGGCGGGGCGAGGAGGCCCGGGGAGCTCAGGTCCTTGGCAGAGCTGGATGAGGTAAAGGATGGAGAGGACAGCGAGGACAGGGAGGAGGTGACTGCAGAGACAGACAGACGAAGACCCAAGTTAGCAGAGCGTCCTCTCCCGGGACGGGCCCCTCCCGAGAGGACTGACCGACCCCAAGGGCAGAGGGGCATGAGCACTCACACTCCTCTCGGCTCTCCACCTCCACCTCGGCCTCCGAGTCCTTGTCCTCCTCGGGGGCGGGCCCGGGTGCTGGCGTCTCCGGGGCTCCAGGGGTGTCCGCAGGCAGCTTCCGTTTCCGGGGTTGGATGCAGGCGGGGAGGGGCTCGGGGGCCCGGGAGACGACTGTGGCGCAGGGCGGGCTGCTCACTGCCTTGTGCTGGGCTGGCGGGGCCAGGGCCACGTTGGGGGCCACGCCCGTCTCAAAGCTCTTGTAGGAGTAGAAGCTGTAGGGACAGAGCAGGCGCTGGGGTCCTTGGCAGCTGCCCCGGCCCCTGCACGCCCCCGCCATCGCAGGCTCTGCTCCCGCAGACAGCGTGAGGCAGCGGACACTTCAGCCGGGGGCAGCTGGAACACGGCCCCCAGCCGCCATACGTGGGACAGGCCACACCAGCATTGTGTGCTGCCAACTTTAGAGCACAGAAAATCTAGACACCCTCCCCCATACCCCCAAACGACCAGCACTTCTGCGACTGCCTCGCCCAGACAGCTGGGGCCTGACACGAGGCCTCCAGACCGCCTGCCCACCAAACTCAGGAACGATAAAAGCAGGAACCTGCTTCTCTGGCTGGTCCGCAAGCCCCGTGGGTCACGGCTGGTGGTCATGGAGGGTGGGCACTCACCTGTCTCGAATCAGGGCCGGGAGGTGCGGGGAGAGCTCTTTGTCACTCGCAGAAACCGCAGGGGACCAGGGTCGGAAGGCGGATAGGCGCTGGCGAGGGTGGACACAGCCCAGGCTCTGTGGGAACAGGGGCTGTCAGAGGGGGGCCCCAGGCCACCCCGCCCCCACCTCGCCTGCCAGGGCCGCGAGCCACACCTTGCTGGAGGAGCCGGCCAGGGTCCGCAGCCAGCCGGGCTGCTTGTCCTTCTCGGAGGACGTGGGGTGCTGGGAGGGGGCGTCATCTGCTTTTCTTACAGAGGCCGGGGGATCAGAGACCTGTGAGCGACACAGAAATTCCCACTGACATGCTGGGTAGGATGCAGCCACACACGAGGCATGCCCAGGGACACGCAGACCCCTCAAGCACACACTGCATGGTGCACCTGGCCCCACGCGGGCCTGATAGCTGGCAGAGGCTAAGGACCCACAGCATGTCAGTTCAGAAGGGACCCCTGCCGCTCCGCCCCCAACTCGGGCTGACAGGTCTGGAAGGGGCAGCAGCGGGCAGGCTCGCGGGCTGAGCACAGGGCCTTCTTGGAGCCGCCCAGAGCTTACCAGGGGTATCACAAGTAGCGCCCCCAGAGCCCTGGATTTCACCACATGGTACTAATTTTAGAAACTACTTGTGGGGCTGGGCCAGCTGCATGACGGGTGAGCAGAAAGCTCGGGCCATGCCCTGTCCCTGCTGGAAGGAAACAGCCCCAACATGAACTGAGTGCACTCAGCCCGCTGAGAAAGCCCCTGGACGGCCCCAAGTCTCGGGTCGGGGAAGGAAGCTTGGGACACAGCCTCGTGTCTGCTAGATACTGTAGCCAAAGTGGCCTCCAGGGCTGGTGTCAAACTGCCCCCTGCCTGCTGGCCCCAGGGAGCACCTGGAGAGAAAAGCAAACCCCAGAACTGGCCCTGAGGGGCCGACGCTTCCAGGTCTGTGGGGGAGGAAGTGGTCGGTCAGCTGCCGCGCTCAGCAGGGTCATCACAACAAAACTCAAGGGACGGAGCCAACTGGGTGCAAGGCTGCCAGGGCAACAGAGCCCACACTTCTGGGTGTGTGCAGGGGCCACTCCCAACCCCACCGCCGAGGCTCCCTAACTCCACTCCAGGAAACAACCCTCACGCCCAGACCCGTGGGGCTGGGCAGCATGCTCTGGCCTTGGTCCCAGCACAGGGTGGCTGCCCCCTCAGCCTGCCCCCCCAGCCCCTAGGAGACTGGTCGAGGGTCCTTCAGACGGCATGGACAGACAACTCAGACCTGAACACACTTGGTACTCTTGGTGGGGGTGTGGAGGGGAAAGGAGTTGGGTGATGCCTGGGGGCCTCCCAAGCTTGGTGCATAGCGCTGGACCGGGCGCCGCCCGCAAGGGTGGGGTTTCCTGTCTGAGCCGAGTTCTCACGGGAGAGAAGCCACAGCGCCCTGCCGGCTCCTCCGATTCCGAGAAACCTCAGGGAGCCCTCGTGGGAGGTGTCAGACGACCCGGGCCGCAGGCCACCCCCACGCGGCCAGCAAGCCCCACCACACGGCAGGGGCGGCTTCCTGCTGGGTATAAAGGCTGGAGTCTCCTGCCCCCCCGCCCCAACCTGCCTGAGCCCTGGTCCACCTGGGATGCAGGAGCCGAGCAACCTCGGGGACTCCGTCCAAGGAAAGCCCAGTGCGCTCTCTCTCCACAAAGTCCAGCTGGTTGGTTATGGGAATGAGGAAGAAGCAGAGGAGGAGGCATGGCCACCAGGGCCCAAGGGAGTGACCCCTCTTCAAAGCCCAGGAAGGATGGGCCACGGAGATGGCAGAAGGTCGGAGACACAGCCATGTGTGTGGTAATAGCCGCATGGCCACCTCTGGGGGGGGGGGGGGAGGCGAGCCCGTGGCCTCTAGCTCCTGACCTTGCTGGACCCTGGAAGTCCAGGACGCACTCGAGCAGCAGGGGCATTGGGAGCCTGAGGCAGCTTCCCCACAATCCAAGATACACTTCCTGCCTGACAGAGAAGCCTGCGGGGACAGCGCGGAGATGTGGGTTCCAGGAGAACCCCCGTGGTGCCACAGGGAGCCCCCACCCGGGACTGCTCAGTGGCCACGCATGTCTATCACTGTGGAGCCTGTGCATCACCCATGGACCTGCATACGTGTGCAAGATCTGGGGTACAACTAGCGGTCACCCCCATGACCTTCCTGCCCTCCCAGGTCAGAGGCCCCAAACCATGGAGCCCGTTGCATATGGGTGGAGCAGGGTGTGCACGGCTGCTGAGGCCATGGCCATCCTGGAGGTCAGTCCAGGGGGCAACAGGCAGACCAGGGGTGGCTCCTGGCAGCCCCCCTCGTGCTCACAAGGGCTGTACTCAGTGTCTGAGTCTCAAAGGTCCTGCAGGCCAGCTCAGCCAGGCAAACCCGGGGTCCTCTCTGCAGGCAGGGGGGTCCTGGGGGAAAGGAGGGCTTCGGGCCACTGAGGACGAAGCTGTCTCGGGTTTTCCTCCCTGGCTTCTGTACTGTGAGCCCCGGCTCCACACTCCATTTCCTAGGCCCCACCCTGTCCACCTTAAACAGAAAGAGAAAGCGTACATAGGGGAGGAAGGAAGAGGAGAACATTCCTGACACTGGCCCACGGCACCAGACTACAGCCAGAGGACCCAGTGTGAGCTCTGCACACAGGAGCGCTGACTGGCCCATCCCCCAGGCCCCTGGCTCTGGGGTGACCGGGCAGTGCAGAGGAGAGGCTCTCTCTGACCAAAAGGCAGAGCTGGGGCCCAGCTGGGCCCACAGCCACCCAGAGCCAACCTGGATGGGCTGGAGTGAGAGAAGCCCAGCACGAGGCAGGACCAGGCCCGAACAGCCCCGGGCTCCAGGAGGAAGGTCAGACTCTCAGCCTGCACACACACACGAGGCAGGGTGGAGGGAGACGCCGCCGGAGTACGGCGCAGCAGGGCGGCACATCCGGAGACCACCCAGGTGGCTGGCTGCCTGGCAGGAGGGTGGCCACTTGGGGTCACCTCCCCACCCAGGTCCACAATTTCATCCCCGAGCCCTTGTGGGATGTGTGGGCTTTGAGCTGGGGCCCTGGAACATGAGGTGACCAGGCTCCACCTACCCAGGCAGGCGCTGTGCTGCCCTGAGAAATGCCACCCGAGTACAGCTGGGCATCTGTCCAGGGTGCCTGTCCAGGGCACCCTGGGTGGTCAGGATGTGGAGACTCCTTGCACCCTCCCCACGGGGGCACACACCCCTGTTCACAGTCGTGCACACGCAGAGCTCAGTGGGGAGGCCGCATGCACAGGCACTCAGAAAAGAGCAGTGCCCCCCATCCCCACCCCTGAGCTGGGTGGGTCTGTTCTCTCCGGCACAAAGGTGTCCCCTGTGGCCTCGGGGCCTAAGGCCAGGATGCACGCTGCCCTGGGCGCTCTGCAGGGCTGAGGGCAGCCAGCACCCACACACCCTCTGGTCCAGCAGCACCAGGCGATGTGGCTGGGGAACGGGGCGGGAGAGTCTCCGATGAGAACTGCACTAGGGATGAGGAGCACGACCTGGATGGAAGACCCACTCCACAGAGGAAATGACACTCAGCTCCCTGGATTCCTTGCTGGGGACGAGAGTTCTGCCATCTGGGGACCAGGCCCAGATGAGGGTCTAGCTGGGCACTGCACTCAACCAGGGAGTGAAATGCACCGTCTAGCCGCCAGACCCTGGTCATCAACTGATTCGAAGGACAATGTCAGCCTTGCTGTCAATCACCGGATCCCTCCAGACTCAATGCCTGCACGGCCGCCCTGGCCAAGCCCCAGCGGCACTCGTGCCTCCCACCATCAGACGCTGGGGGACTGTCAGCCTCTCCCCAGAGGCAGCTTCACAGCTCAGCTGAGGACCATATCCCAACATGGCTGGCGTGTGCACACAGCCTCCAGGTGAGCAGGAAACTCCACGTGAAGCTCACATGAAGTTGGGCCTGCCTTCCAGACACACCAGCTCTGCTGCACAACACGCCTGCCTACACCATCTCCACCACCCTGTCCAGCAACCTGCTTCTGCGCCCTCTTTCACCAGGCGGCAGCTAACATGGAGAACCTTACACCAGCTCAGAGGAAACCTGAAGGTGAACCGTCTGGAGAAACCAAGGGTCTAAAGGGGTGAACCCCACCCCCACGAACCCCCTAATGATGCTGAAGCACAAGGAACCAAAGGTGAGACAGCAAAGGGGGAATCCAGCAAAATCAGAACATTTGTGCCTGAAAGGACACCACCAAGAAAGTGAAGACAACCCACAGAATGGAAGAAAGACTTTGAAAACAACCCAAGTCCAGGGAAAAGGACTCGAACAGGCGTGTCTCCAAGGAGGACACACGGCCGTCAAGCGTGTGAAGATAGTGTCTCACATTACGGCAATGCACCTCACAGTCACCAGGGTGACTGCAATCACAACCAGAAAGCATGTGTTGGGAAGCAGGAGAGAAAGCGGGAGCTTGTGTGTTGCTGGTGGGGACGTGACCCAGGCAGCCGCGGCACAGTTGAATGTAGAACCACCCCGTGAGCACAGTAAACACCCAGAGGACTGGAGAGAGGGGCTCAGCCTGGGACCAGAACCTGCAGGAATCCAGACAAAGTGCACAAGAACATCTATTACACCCACACGTGAATCCACAATCATCTCAATAAGAAAGAGAATTTAAATAACCTGCAGAATGCCCCTCACACTCACGAGGACGGCTGGAGCTGTTTCAAGGATGGACAATACGTGGCATCGTTGGGGAGGACGTGGAAAAACTGGAACCCCGTGCTACTGGAGGGGAACAGTCATGGGACAGCCCAGCAATTCCTCAAAAGCAAAATATAGCCCACGACCCACCAATGCCACTCCTGGATGGACACACTCAAGATCACTGAAAACACATCCACAAAAAAATGAGACATGTGCTCACAGCAGCATTGTTCCTAACAGCCAAGGAGTGGAAAGTCCCACATGTCCATCAGTGGGCGAAGGAGTAAACAAAACGTGGTCCATCCATCTACACCGCAGAGCACCCCTTGGTCCCAATGAGGTGCAAGGCTCTGACATCTGACACCAGGGAGCCCAGCAAGAGGAGCAGACCCAAGAGGCCACACTGTTCCAGCCCCATTCTCATGGACCGTCCAGGACAGGCAGATCCACAGACAGAAGTGCACCAGTGGGCCCTGGGGGCCCATGGGGCATGGTTTCCTTCCAGGTGATGGACATGTGCTGAGACTAGACACTGGTGACTGAGCATGGAGTCGTGCTCTCAGAAAGGGTGGACTTTATGGCACGTGAATTACATCTCCATAAAGCTATTATTAAAACTACCTATTATAAAAATGAAATGAACTGTTGGTTGAAAAACCAAACCACCGAGGATCAACGGTTCCTGACTCACCGTCCTTCCAGCAAAGGACAGAGCAAGATGCCTGGGGAGTCACTTGTGGCTGGCCCTGGAAGGGGTAGGTAATGGCCCCACGCCCACAGGACCACTCTGACCCACAGGGCCCAGAGGGCGTCAGAGGTCAGGGAATGTCCCAGTAGGGCTGGCATCCACTTGGCACCTGGCTGCGCAGCCAGGACACGTCCAGGACAACAGCATGGACCTGGTTGGGGTTCTAAAGTGGGGGTGGTGAGCTGCACACAAACGCAGAGGCCAGGCACAGGGGGTGGCCCCTAATTCCTGAGGACCACCAGATCCCCACATCCTAAACCCTGTGGTGGGCAGTGGGCATCCCAGGACCCATGCCCGCCATGCAGGGAAAGTCTCTCAAGAACTCATAACCTCAGACCTGCACAGACCCCTGGAGGAACAGGGTGAGGGGCAGCACCACGCAGATGCCCAGACCCTGCAAGAAAACAGGGTGGAAACGCCCAAATAGACCCAGCCTGCAAGGAGTGGACACAGGGAAACCTCGCGTGGACCGACCTCAGCTCCGGGCAGGCACGAGGCCCCACAGGGGCAGGGGGTCAACCCTGCTCCAGCAGGTGGACAACCCCCCAACTCAAGACCAGGGCCAGCCCTGCCGCGCCCAGAATGCCCCCATCTGGGATGGGCACAGCAGGGACCCACAGACTCCTTCCTGCAGGGGTGCCCACCCCAAGGGAGGGCAGCTGCAGAGGACAGTGTGGCCCCCGGGTGGGCGTGGAGCTCTGGGCTACCACGTCCCAGCCAGGCTTCAAGACTAAGCCCTGCCAACAGCACCCAGGGCTCCGGAGGGCAGCTCTCGGCCCCGCGCTCCAGACCACCGTCTCTAAGTCCAGCCCAGGGCTGCGTCGTGGACAGTCCGGGAGATTTTACAGTTCCAGAAACTGCCGAGCTATTTTTGTAAGTACCATTAATATTTTCCACGTGATCATTCATGTTTCATATTACGCTTAAATTAACCTATTTTCTGATTATTGTGGTACAGAGGAAGCAGATTAAATTTGCAAGACAACCCCAAACCCCAAAATGAAGTGAAAATAGCAATTTTACAGATTCACTTTGATTTTTTTTAATTTAAGTAGGTCATCTTTTCTGTTACTTCCACATCGTTGATGAGAATAAGTTAAGACTTTTCTAATGAAAGTCACTGCCCCTCCCCCACGAACCAAACCTCAGCAGCTCTCGGCTGGCAAGGGTGGGGGCAGGGGTGGGGCCTTCCCTCCCTAAGGAGCCCTGGACACCACTCAGAAGGAACCCTGGGCAGGTGAACCGTGTGTAGGCCCCGAGACCACCCCCCAGCTGCGGCTGGCACCCCCCCCATGGAAACTCTAGGAGGTGGGGGAAGGGCTCGGGGGTGTGTGTCCTTCAACACCCCGGACGTCTGTCCTGACCACAAGAGGCCTCTGGTGCCCTTGTCCCCACACGCCACAGCTCTGCCACCAGCCCCGTACCAGGCCGCCCACACTCACCGCCCCTGCACAACTGGCCTCTGAGAATCAGAAAGTCGGGGAAAGTCCCGCCGGACCGGGCAAGGGGAATGGAACCTTTCTTTTCCTTTGCAGTCACTGGAAAGTAACCGTAAAAAGACTTTCAAAAAACCCCAAACAACCAGAACCCAAGAACAATGAAGCTGTTCTGAAAATCTACGGTTCTTGTTTTGGGGGCTTATTTTACTCCTACAACACCATTCTTGATTTTAAAGGGTGGTGAGCACCCTGACTGGCCAGTGTGGAGTGGACGCAGGCCTCCAGCCCCGGGAGAGGGAGGGGGACAAACAAGCCTGTCCACCCAGAACGAGAAAGGAAAAGCGGCCGCCCTTCCTGGAGGGTGACTGAGCCCAGGCCTCACCAGAAGAGAACAGTTCACAGGGTAGGAGGGGGGCTGGACACACCGTGGTCCACGTGGGCAGCCCTGGCCCCGCCAGGCCCTCAGGAGGCTCGACCACCCTCTTGACCCCCAACTGGCCTCCAACACAGGAACCAGGACGGATGCGTGGGTGCTGTTCCCTGATGAAGGCCAGGCGGCCGCTCTGCAGGGTCACTCCCCTGACGCCTCCTGACCCGGATCTGCCCCCCAGCCGCTCCTCTCACACCTGCATCTGCCACCAGGGGTGCCATCGCACCTCACCGCACCCACCGCATCTCCCTTGAGGCTCATGGGGGTGTGGTCCCTGCCCCTCTCTGCTTCCACTAACAGGCCTCCTCCTCCTCAGAGCTGCAAGCTCTGCCCAGCGGTGGCTCTGGGCCACCCTCTGCTCCCTACACCTTCAGAGCACCCCAACGTGTTCCTGGACTCACAGGGGCACTGGTTGTCAGGACAAGGTCAGGGCACGTGTGGGGGAGCATATGTATATGTGTGTGTGTGGGCACAGGGGGTGTACATGTAGCCTGCACACTCTCATGTGTAATCCGTCAACTGCCCCAGGTGAGAGCCTCAGACAGAACCCCAGGGAGGGGGCAGGTGGGAGTCAGCTGAGGGGATGGGGTCAGGAGGGAGACAGGCGAGGCCCAACAGGCCTTTCCCAGAGCAGAACCCTAAACCCGGCAGGCTGGGGGGGTGGGGGGGCAGTGTCTGGGTGGCCCCGAGACAGGGCCTGGGTGGAAGAGAGCCCCCCGCAAGTGGTCTTGTCAGTCAGACAATGACCCAGATGCTGACTGGGGGCAGGGGGGCACCGCTAAGCCACAGCGTCACTGGAAACGGGAGCCACACGCGATGAGAGGCCGCTGGGACCCAGCAGCCCCACCTCTGTCCAGTAAGGGGTCTTCCTGCTCCTCCGAATGCCAGCCTCATGCCTACTGAGGGCCTCAGCCTCGACTGGCCTCCTGCACCTCGGCTGAGAGCCGAGCGGGAGGGGACCCAGCGAGGACGGGGCTGAGGACTGCTCAGAATCCTGCCACGGAGCACACGTGGTCAGAGGCAGAAGCATCCGGGGCTGTGTCCCCAGAGGCGCCCCCACCATCTCACCCATGACCCATTCCTGCAGACGGGCCGCCAGGGCGGCACGGGCAGGGTGGGCAGCACCAAGTCCCTGTGTGATGGGAGGAGGACCGGGAAGCTTGGCGTCGGGAGGAGGTGACCCAGTGCAGGGGCTGGTCGGTTCTGTGGCGGAGGCTGGAGGACCAAGAGCTCCATGCCCGGATACTGGCCACCACCTGTGTCCTGAGGGCACTGACATGACCCCCACTGATCAAGCACGCCCTGACCTCTGAGCGGGCAGGTATGACTCCAGGAAGGAGACCTGGTCCTGGGAGAGGGCACTCGATGGACCCTGAGCCCCCAGCTCAGCGCATCCTGAGAGGCCAGAGGGAAACAGATCCGCTGACCAGACTTGCTGACCATGCAGGAGCTGGCGAGGGCCTCAAAGACACAGCGGGAGCGAGAGAGGGGGAGGCTTGCTCTCCAACGACCCCCTCACTCCAACTGGCCTGACTCTCTGTGCCCCAGGAGGCCCCACATGGACAAGGTCCACGACCCCACACCCCAACCCACTGAGGGGAGCCCCTCGCTCAGGCCCCACCTTCCAGCACCTCAAGTCCATGGGGGCAGACCTGCCTACCTCATAGGGGCCACAGAGCCTGCGCTGTCCTCAGGCAGACAGCCTGCTAACAATGTTCTCAGCGTCCAAACCGCCCGTGTCGGGAGATTCCTGTTCCTCTCCACGTCAGGATTTCTCCCATCTGGGGAACATGCTCCCTGTCTTCAGAGTCTAAGCAAAAACACCCATATGTGGTGTCCACCCAAAGGCCGCATGAGGCCCATCTCCACACAGAAAGGGGCTCTGCCTGGCCGTCTGGAGCCTGATGCCAGACTCCCATAGCGCCCCGGGGCAGGAGGTGGGTGGAGAAGGAGGCCCCAGGAGGCCTCTCAAGAGCCTTTCTAACCTGAGGATGAGACACTGGGGCTGCATCCCAGGACACACGACGGCTGACGCCCGGCTGGGGTCAACTCCGACCTGATGCTTGGTAGATGAAGTCCAACGGGACAAGAGTGTGGGCGTAGAGCAAGACAGCACGAGACCCCAAGGGGCTGGGCTTTCCTTCAGACTGAGGGGGCCACTCGCTCCCCACCCCGGCCCAGAGGAGAGTCAGGCTCCCAGGTTGTCATCGTCCCGCCCTCTGCTCCTCAGAGGGTGGCAGAGGGAGCTGCAGAGGCCCTGTGCTCGCAAAGCAAGGACAGAACTCGAGAGCCCGCCGCAGCTCCCCACACACACCTCAGACGCACGCATCTGCACCGCACAGAACAAAGAGGAACGGAAGAACTTAAGAGCGATAACTCAAAACAGCTTATTTTTATTTGAAATGGCATTAAGTAGCAACAAAAACCCCCAAGACAAGTCTGTCAGAGATTTTAGCCCTTCTTTCTGTTTCCCGGACAAAAGGCTAGTTGCATAGCCGGCCAGAACCCGCAAGACATACAGTCACCTGGACCTGCCAAGTGCGCGACTGCAGAGACTCAGCAACGGCTGCTCGGTTCTTAGGGACCCGGGGTCAAGGGCACCCCCAGCTGTGGAGCGCAGCCTTGCGAAGGAACTTGGAAACTGCTTTCTAACCTGGTAAGAAGAAAGATCCTCCAAAAGAAGAGTTTTAAAAGCCCATCTGTTAACGTACCCCAAGTGCATGCAGACGGCTGGTGATGGCGAGGCGATGGAAACTCACGGTGGGGGTGGCTCAAGCCTGCAGAAGCCCCAGACGTCTAAACCAGAGCACAACACACCACACAGGCCGCCCGCCGCGGCCCAAACACAACACAGAGCCAAAGAGCTTTCTGTACTACCAATTCAAACAACAAAACAAGTCCCTTCTTTTTACTGTTGGGGATGCTTTTGTCCAGGAAAGCACACACATGGGCCTTCAAATCCCCAGTCCATGCTGATCACTGACAGAGATGCAGTCGCAGGACCCGCGTGGAGCACCCACCCCACTTCCGGCTGCAATGGCCACAGCCCCTGGATGGGTGTGGCCTGTCAGGCAGGTGCTCCCAGAGGAGGGTGGCCGTCTGCCCCCACCTCCCTCCTCTGGGCACCGGTCTCCTGGGGGAAAGGAGGGGAACTCGACCGAGCCGTAGACACACGGCAAGGCGGAGGAGGTGCAGCCTGGCCCCTCACCCACACCTGCAAGCAGCCCAAAGAAAAAGCAGGGTGACCCGGTGCTGAGGAAGCTGCAGAAAGGCAGGTGTGGGCGGTGGGGCCAGTGGGGTGGCGTGGGCAGAAGAGAAGACACGCTGTACCTGGCAGTCATCCACAACAGAGTCAGACCCTGTGTGGCCTTTCCTGCCAGTGGGACGGGTCCCGGGGGAGCTGCCCCAACTCCGCAGCAGCCTTAAGGGCCCCCAGAGGCAGGTCTTCCTTCCCTGGGCACCGCATGTGCAGAGAAAGCTGACAAGGCCCAGCCTGGCTCTTGAGAGCGTCCTGGCCTCAGCGGCCAGCACAAGGGACAGACCACTTTCTCACCAGCTTCCCGGCCAGGAAGTGGCCCCGAGGCCCCGCCCACGCGGCGGCCCCGCCCACCCAGCCGGGTCTGTTTTGCTTGCTCGGTGCCTCCTCCCCACCCCTCCCTCTCCTGGCTGCGGCAGCCCCGGTTGTTTTCTCTCCATAGAAACCGACACAACACTGAGCCCAGCACCCGGGCCAGCGTGGTGGACGGTGGCGCTGCCCGGCCTTGGAGCAGCTCGGAGCTGGCGCAGCCACTGCCTCCGCTTCCGGGCTGTCACCACGGTGTGTCCCTGGCACATTCCCAGAGTCCGGGCTGGAAGACAGCTCACGTGGAGACGGAGCTGAGAATCCACGGGCCTGTGGTTAGCGCCGACCAGCTCCCAGGAAGGCAGGGCCGCCAGAGTGAGTCCCGAGGAAAGTGCAGGTCACATCGCGTGAAGCACACCGTGTCACTTTCACACTTAGATAAGGGTCTCCCAGGGGGCCTGAACTTTCCTGTCCAAGGTTCATCACTGCCTGGGAGATAGGCTGGGGTGGGGAAGGGGCTGCGTGGGCCACACCAGACCCAGGAGAGCCAGAACAAGGTCAACAAGGTGAGCATGGGACAAGGTTGCAGAACCCACTCCTATCTTTCATCTGAGAAGTGGGGCACACAGGTTCTGCTGCTTCAGAGCAGAAAGCACTGGGGTCACTAACCACACACATCCACCCACGGCAGGAACCACGCCATCCACAGCTGACCCTCAGCTGCAGGATCCCTACCACTGGTGAGCTGGTCAACGACCAGAAACCCCTGACACTCCCCCTCCTGTGGATCATCCCAGCAAATGGAGGGGGACAGGGCCTGGCAGGTGCAGGAGGCCGGGGCCCAGGCACAAGGTTCTCCCAGCGCTGCCAGGCCAGCGGCCGGGTGACACAGCTGCACCAGAGGACCTGACCCCCGCCCCACGCAGCAATGTCTCCTCACTGCCATACGCCCTGCCAGGCCCCCTTCTCCTCGACGCATGAAGCTGAAGAACCCACGGGGAAGGAGGGGTGTGCCTGAAGCCTGGGTGGGGAACAAGGACAGGGCCTTCTGGAGCCTTCTCCTGGGTGTGTGTGGGGGCAGGAGGGAGGACCTGCAGCCCTTCGCAGGCCCGATCTGGCCTTCAAGGGCGAAGGGCTGCAGCCACCTTCAGAGCTGGTGAGTGCCCCCTCACCCGGCTCCAGGCCTGGTCTGCTCACTGAGGCAGAGGGACCAGAGCCCATGGCCCACCTCCCAACCCAACCTGTCTCTGACCCTCATTGACCTGAGACCTGAGTTCACATCATCTAATTAGGAAGACCAGGGTCTCCTGTCTGAGTTTCCAACCGCCACGCTGCGGCCTGTGTTCACTGCTGTCTTTAGGCGGGTTCACCATCACCAAAGGTGCGCCGTGCGCTGTGACGGAACACAATCTCCTCTCTGCAGGCCAGGGCTGTTCTGGGGCTCAGACACACACGGGCAAAGCGGCCAGGTTCCTCCTGCCACATCGGGACACCAGCCCTGCCTCGGTGACGGTGACCTGGGTGCCTCCTGGAGAAGGGACGTCCGCCCACACAGGAGCAGGCTCCACCCTGGCCACTAACGTGTTTCCTCAACAGTAAGGACACGGGGCGTCACCACAGAATCAAACCCCACCTGAAATAGGAAAAGGACATACAGCTCCTAGGAGGATAGGAGGAGCCTGCTAGCCTCCAGCCACAGCCCCCCTGGCAGGGTGCCCCATGTGTGCAGGGCGAAGGTGCGGGGTGGCCTCAGCAAGAGGACAGGGGATGTGGGGAAGACAACTCTCTGCACCCGCGCCCCTCCCCCAGCCCCTGCACTTGCAGCTGGACCGGTCCTTGGAAGGAGGGAGGCATTTCCTGTGTCCCTCTCCAATCTCCATGCCAAGCCCCAAGGACAGGAGGCAGCACGGATGGGAAGGGGCTTGGAAGTGGGGGGCAGGAGGACTGGGCTCCAAGAAGCTGACGAGGTGAGAGGGGCTCTGTGTTGGGGTCTCCCCACCCGGGGCATCCGCCAGACCCACGGCACCCACCAATACAGGAGGCCAGGACCAGGAGCAGTTGCGTGGGGGTCCTGGCACCAGGACTGTGGGAGACCCTCAGGGACACAGAGATGCCAGGGGGCCAGGAGGTAGGTGACTATCAGTCAGCAGGGCTCTGCCACCCGACCCAGGATCTCAGCCTCCCCAGCTAGACTGGGAGAGTTGCCCCAGGGCAGCTCTGTGCTGCTCATGGGGGCAGCCCAGGGTCTCTGGATACCAGGTCTGTGATAACTGCTCCAGGAAACCTGTGCTGTGAGCAGCGCCCAGAATGACCAGAGCCCCGGGGGACGGGTGGACACTCCTCCCACCCGGCTGTGATGACCAACACCCCTAACTCCTGCAGGCCAGGCAGGACTTGGATATCCAAGTCTAACTGTGTAGTCAAGGGCAGGACTAGATTCCTACCCGGCTCACGGAGAGAGGAGCCCAGCCAGGGCTGCAATGCCCCTGGGAGGCCACAAGAACCTTGCTGGGCCACCCTGGGGTCCACACAGGCCACCAGTCCCAGGGATCCACAGACACGTCCATCTGTCTCATGCAGCCAGGCTACAGCCGTCTCAAGGCCCTAGGTGTCCTGGGGACACAAGGCTGTCTGAGTTTCCTGAGGGTCGAGGTTGATGGCTGTCAAAGAAACCCCAGGCCACAACCCTGCGTACTGGGAGCCCCATCTCCAGGCTGGCCCTTTGGCAGGCGCTGGAGCCAGAAGGAAGCCGGATGGTTTCTTCCTTTGGCAGGAAGCCCAGCTTAGATCGGCTTAGATGATCAGGATCCCCACCCAAGGCCAGGCTGATCTCCACAGCCACCCTGGGGCTCATCAGGGCTTCCCGCCCACCGCCCAGGGCAGCAGGCAGAGAAAAGGCCAAAGCCCCATAGGCCAGCATGCAACCTCCATTGTTTACCTGTCAAAAACCAAAACACCACAGTGGCCACTTGAGGCCGTGTCCCTATTGACCATGCATGGCTCTGACTAGCACCCTATTTCTGTTTAGCCTCAGAGCACCTCCGTCTCCCCCTTATCTGCCAGGACTCATGCCTCTGTCTTTAGAACAGGAAGGTCAGGCCCCTGCTCTGAGAAGGGCGGGGTGAAGGGAGAAGGACATGTGAGGACGACGTGATTCTGCTTGAGGAGTGACCAGGTAGAGAGTGACCACGTGGGGACCTCACTGGGAATCATCTTCAAAGCAAGTTTAGGAATCTGCAGGTTGTGAGAATGACTCCATAAAAGCCACTAGTCTGGCCCTGGGGCCCATCTTAGCTGCCACCCTGCAAGGCCTCCCGGCAAGGACAGAAAAGGCTAGACAGGGGCTAGCATGGCTGGACTTGCAGCCAGCACACCCTGCTTAGCTGAAAGGACTCCCTGCAATGACCTAAGGCCACATGACTCCATCCTGCCCTGGGTGACAGCCTCTCCAGGGCATGGGTGTGAAGGGTGGCCTGAACAGCCTCTTTGGGTCAAGAGGCGGCAAGCATGCATAACATCAGTGAGGATAGGGGTTCCTGCCTCCAGGCTGCATTCGCCAGGGAGGTGTGCACACTGTGTGTGCTCTGCATGCGCAGAGGGACTTCAGTTTGAAAGATCTCAGTTTTTTAAGCATGGAAGGTTTTTAAAAGCCTTTCTTCCTAAACAGAATTGTTTTCTCCATGGTCAGTCAGAAACCCTTCCCCCAGCGCAGGGCTTGGTGGTCATGGGCACCCCACCTCTTCACCTCTGGGGGAGCCCAGCTGCATCCACGGCCCACGCCCATCCTTGATGGGGGAGCAGTCGGAGGCCAAGCACACACGTGACACCCACTGCAAATGCACGCGTGGACATGATGGCCCGAGAACCTCCCGAATCTCATAACAAGAGAAACACCTCAAGGCTGGGAACCCTGAGGCTCCTGGGAGGCTTTCCACCTTTTCCATGGAGAATCCACAGAGCTGACAAAAGCACCAGTCCTCCAACAGACGAGAGGAGGTTCGCAGCATCTAGGGCTGGGGCCAGGACCTCAGGAGTGCAGGCCCTGCCGGTGGGCCCTTTTTACCAGAGAGCAGCAGAGCCAGGGGTCCAACATCCCCAAGGGCCCAGTCGCCCAAGCTTCTCTTTTCACCTTGGGGCCTTGTCTTTTGGAGTGAAATGTTGGGCACCAAGAGTACAATTCCTGAGAGCAGACAACGACCGGAGCGCACAGAGAAGGGGGTCGGTGCCCCTGGGGTGTGCTTGGCCCACCGCCTCCAGGGGCGCGAGTGCCAGGACGGACCACTCCCTCCAGCACGCTGGCAGTGTGGGCTGAAACTTGAAACCAGGCCATGGGCACGACAGGCGAAGGAGGCTTGAGCCACAGCTAAGCCAAAGCCAGCTCTGAGCAACCACCCCCTGGCCCAAGGGTAAAGGCCGGAGAGCAAAGGTGCGCACGACCCCATCTCCAAGGCGTGCTCAGGGTCCTCAAGGCCCCGCCACAGCTTCCAACAAATGTTTAAGGACAGATGCAGTAGGGTGCGCAAAAAAAAACCCAAAGACCTGGTGGGTACGGGTCGTCTGGGGGGGAGGGACCCTCAAAGACCAGAAAGCCAAGGGCAGTGAAGCTCGGACATGACCATGGTGCCATGTCCCCAAAACAGCCTACAGACCGTGGATGCCACCCCGTAATGGTCAGAGAGTGATGATGGATGGATGCGGAGAGGGGACGAGACTGAAACCCCATTACCGCCTCCTCCTGGAACTGGCCCAGTGTGTTCACCTTGCTGTCCCTCACACCCTGGGTCCCAGCCGGACTCCCACTTCTAGAAACACGGAGCATGTGGCCGGGATGCAGATGTGGAGCCCCTGGGTGGACGTGAGCACGTGAAAGGTGCGAGAGCAGGGAGGGCGTGCAGGTTTCACTGCACAAATGCCTGGAAAGCCACAGAAGAGACCGGAAAAGATGTGAGAGGGAGGCTCCCCCAAACACATGAGCCTTTCCAGCCTGGAACCACTTCCCTGCCCCCAGTGACAGGGAGAATGAGGGACAGAGCTGGGGGTTGGGCAGGGCAGGAGGGAAGGGCCCCATCCACCCTGCCCTCCCAGGACCCTCAGCACCTCATCCCCTGAAGGCTACTTACCGGGCCCGCCTCCAAGGCCACTTGCCCTGATGCCCAGGCCTGGCACACTCTCAGCCATGTAAATCCAAGTCCCCTCAGAGGAAAAGTCAGTGGGCACTCCCCAGACCTGAGACCCAGGCCCCTGTCACCTTGGCCACGAGCAGAGAGTAATGACTTGGTTCAGAAAGGAACCAGGGCCATCCGGGGAGCAGCACACCTCACCCGCTCCAGGGAGGTGAGGGTCCCACACTGCGGAGACACGTGTGGATGGAAGCCAGAAAAGCAGGGAGTCTTGGGCTTGGCACAACATGGAGCTATGTCAAGGGCGATACCAAGAAGACACAGCGGCAGAGTGGTCACCATGCAGAAACACCAGTTCGCCCACTCGCCCTGGTTTCAGGCACGTCCTGGAGGCCTTTCTCGAGCCGGGCCCTCTCACCCTGCACATCTGGACGAGCTCCTGGTGCGGCCCCCCACCTGGCCTTCCCACCTCACTCTGCTTTAGCAGGTGGTGTCATCCCGAGCCGTCCTGGCTTCTCTTTGTCCTAAACGGAGACGTGTGTGTGTGTGTGTGTGTGTGTGTGTGTGTTTTCTCAGTTTTAACCCCATTTTGCAGCTACTGAAACGTTTCACTTTGGGAGCTACAATCCAGGCCTTTCAGCCCCTGAAAAGCTGTCTGTGCAGAGGGCGAGGGGTCGTGAGAACACACGACATGGCGTAAGAATCAGGGCAGTGACCTTTCGACCTGGCCTCTCCACAGAGCCAGGCTGCTAGAGAGCACTGGGGGTGGGGCGCCTCTCCCCGGAGGGGCCAGCTGGCCCTGCACCTGCCCATGGGGGCCAGTGCCCCTGGGGAGAAGACACAAGCCCATGGGGCTGGCACACCCACCCCACAGCGCTTGTCCCCAGGATGCTGACTGTTTGGGGGACCAAGTCCCCTTTCCCAGAAGACACTTCTGTAAGCTGGGTAGGCCTTCCCCCGGCATCATCCTCTCCAGCCACCTGCACAAAGGTCATCAGCGCCTCCTGGCCCTTCAGCATTGGCCCGGACAGGAAGAGGGGCACCCCAGGGTCCCCCAAGTCCCCATGGTACAGGCAGCCACCAGAAGCCTCAAGGATAAGGGCTGAATCTCAGCCCAGAGTCCTGTGGGCAGAGGGGACCAGGCACTGGTGGGCCCAGAGGAACAAAGGTTCCCGTGGGCAGGACACACTCAGCACAAAGCAGCATCTGGGTCTCAGTCGGCAGCACCAGGCCTTTATGCCGAGGGTCCCGTGGCTCCAAGTGCCCAGACCAGTTCCTCATTCCCCGAGAACTGGGTGACAGAACATAGGATAGGGGCCTCCTAAAAGCCCCTACAGGGGGCGGGTGCCCTCCACCCAGAGTCATGGGGCAGCCGGAAGGCTGACCACACAGGAAGGCACGTCCCTGGTGCCCAAACTCCTGGCACCCACTCTGGACCTGGCTGGTCCCCAGGGGGTGGAGAGCAGGCGGGACATGTCTGTGGGTCCTGAAACTGCCCCGCCTGCGAGGAGTCCAGGGCCCAGGCGGAGAGCAGGCGTGGCGCTGCCCCACCCCCATCCCTAGGGCTGGTGGCCTGAACTTTTCACCCTCAGCACAGACACCAGAGAGCAGGGCTCAGAGGTGTCTGCCCGCGGCAGCGGGAGGGGAGGGGCGACACCACCATCCCCACTCCAGAGCCCCGTAGGGCCCGTTTTACAATCGCCAGATGGCGGCCCAGGGCCCGCAGGCCTCCTCAGTGCTGTGACTGCCCGACCTCAGCAAGGACCTGCGGCTACATCCCCACCTGGCAGGGGCCAGCGAAGGTCACCAGGGCTCCATCCAGCTCTGGCCTCAGGGTGATGAACCAGTGTCTCCTAGACTTGCTGTGTGAGAACCAAAAAGAAGCCAGCCCGCCAGCGGGAATGGGGTAGGAAGAGGCACAGGCCCCACTGCTCAGAGCCTGCCTGACGGCACTTCCATGACCAGGCCACCTCTCCAGGCATGGCCATGGGAGTGGACACGGCAAGACACCCAGGACTCCGTGTGCAGACTGACCCTCATCCCCACCCTGACACGGTGGCTCCCTCAGCCCAGGCCAGGCCAGGAGGAAGCCAGGCACCATCAGTACAGTGACCCCCTGTCCTAGGGGTTGAAGAGAAGCAGTACATCGTCATCCCAGGGACCAGATACCCTGGAGCCTGGTCCTCTCCCGGGGCCAAGGCTGGGAGCCCTAGCACTCACTGCCGCTCCTCCTCCAGGTCATCGACCACCCATGTGAGACCTGGCGTCATCCTAAACAGCCCCGTGGCCTGCGGAGGACTTGCAGGCAATGGGTCTTGGGGACCTGATGTCCATAAGGACACGCCGGATATCACAGCAGGTCCCAAATGGACCACACTCATCCAGAATCCCCAATAGCATAGCCACACTGAGGGCCCAGCATGAAGGGACCCCTGAGCCAGAACTGAGGGGGTCCCAAGTGGGTGAGTACAGCTTTCCAGGCCTACCCCTCCACGTGTTCGCCCACCACCCCTCGACCCTTCTGCCCTGCAGCCTTCATGAGCAAATTAAATTAGGTTCGATATCCCAGGACCAGGGGCCGGATCATGCTCTAAACTGGGCAGGGAACCTCACGCCTACCCCTGGTTCAGTTCAGTTCAGTCACTCAGTCGTGTCCAACTCTGCAACCGCATGGACTGCAGCACACCAGGCCTCCCTGTCCATCACCAACTCCCGGAGTTTACTCAAACTCGTGTCCATCGAGTTGATGATGCCATCCAACCATCTCATCCTGTCGTCCCCTTCTCCTCCCACCCTCAATATTTCCCAGCATCAGGGTCTTTTCAAATGAGTCAGTTCTTTGTATCAGATGGCCAAAGTGTTGGAGTTTCAGCTACATCGGTCCTTCCAATGAATATTCAGAACTGATTTCTTTTAGGATGGACTGGTTTGATCTCCTTGCAATCCAAGGGATTCTTCAAGAGTCTTCTCCAACACCACAGTTCAATAGCATCTATTCTTCGGCACTCAAGCTTTCTTTTCCACCCCTGGAAACGATGTTAAATATGGCTCAGATGGCCCTCCAGTCACTCGGGGGCCTGCGGCAGCTATGAAAAGTCTGCGCAGGGTTGGGGTCTCAGCTGGCCCTGCCTCCTTCCCTCCTTCCTTGTCACCACCAGCATTCCCAGCCTCCCGTTCCACGGCTGCCCTGTGGTCAGCTCAGCACATTGGGCCCTGTGCCCTGGACACAACTTTCCAGGCAGTCATGTGCCCTCTAGGGGTCTTCCTGACTCAGGAAGCAAAATGCCCCTGGCAACCAAGCCATGGCAGCACCTCCCCCACCTCCACCCCTCAGAGGCCCTCCACTCATCAGGTGCCCCGGGGCCTCAGCCCACCCTGAACCTAGCAGGGCTGAGGTCCTGCTGTGCAACGCACTGAGCCGGAGCCCTGGGTCTGAGCCAGGCACCAGGGGATGGGCGTCCAGGGCGAGTGACCCCTGCCAAGGGGCTCCCCACCTGGCGTCCAGGCCACCACAGCAGCCGGACCCCTTGACCCCAGAGCTCAAGCTGCCTGGTGAAGCCGCTCCAATGCACCTCTAGGCAGACACAGGGTAGGGGGCACTGGATGCAGGAGGCCCATGACCCTCTCCCACCATGCCTGGATGCCCAGGGCCCACCGTGGGCATAGACGTGCAGCCCCTCCCCCAGCGAGACCACAGCGCAGTGCTGACCTTCTGGCCTGAGCTCCTCCCCCTCGGAGTCTCAGGAGAACACGGCTCCCCCGTGGTCTGGCTGGACCCCAAACTACTGACCGTGCCTCTAGACCTAAAGGAAGGGCCTGGGCAGATGTGGTGTTCTAGGGTGAGGACACGAGGGCACAGAGGCACTGTCCACAGCCCTGCTCCATCCAGACGGTCACCAGCGTACACCTCCTCCTCTGAAAGGGACCACACCACCTGCGAGTGTCTGAAATTCAGGACTTTCAACTCTGCCTCTGCTCAAGCTCAAGTGAGTGGCAGCTGATAACCCCCTTCCCCAATGGCCAAGGCCTCAACTATGAGCGCTGCCCCTTCTGGGGGGGTGGGGGGAGTCGGCCAGGGGGACGTGGAGACACAAGCCCCTTCTGGTAGGAGCCATAAAAAACGCGCGGACACGAGACTGTTCGTGCAGTCGCCAGGGGAGCGCGTGGACAGGACGTCCCTCTTCTCATAGGCGCTACAGGAGCATGTGGACACGAGCCCATTCACGCAGCCGCCAAGGGAGTGTGTGGACACAAGTCTGTCACTAGGCTGGTTAAGTGCTGGCTCCACACAGCTGCTACTCTGAATAGTCAAAATCACGGCACTTTGTTCATAATCAATTCTGAGTAAAACTGAAAAGGCAGTAATGAAGATGTTAACAAAAACGAATCTAATGTAGCCAAAATTACTGCAGAAAGGAAAACATATCTGCTCACAATGGACATGCCAGTCAGCACAATTCAGAGAGCTTTCAAAGCCTTCTACCTCAGAGCTGGACATGCTCCCCTCCTTCCTGTAGTTGAGACGACCCGAGGCTCTGCTACTCCAGTCTCCAGTCGTTTTTGCTTTTTGTGGGTTCTGGTGGCACCGGGCTGTCGCCCACCAGGGCTCCCCGGGACAGGGGAGCCTCCCGGATGCAGATGCCAGCATCAGGTGAGATAGTGGCAATTTTAAACTCTTGATCTCATTTTTCTAATGCTGTTTATGAAAAGAGAGCCTGATTAGAAAAGCTGGAAGCCAACTTGGAGGCAGTAACCACACCACGGGGAGAGGACGCACCTGTGGCCCAAATGGCATCAAAGGGACTAATTACCCCCTCCAACATCCAGCTAAAACTCAGACAAGATCCAGGAGACAATCGCCCTCATGGCACTGGACACCAGGCGACCGAGGACAGTGACCCCAGATGCAGAAGCTCTCATGGGGAGCTCCCAGCCACCCAGCCCACTGCCTTGAGCCCCCAGGCAGCAGTGCAGGGAGGGGATCCAGGTGGGGCCCAAGGCCCTAGAATCAGAGACAGAGCTGATGATCCAGGGGGACCTGAAGGAGCCCCTTCACACAAGTGTGTGAGGACTGCCTGAGGCTGGGAAACACCCACCAGAAGTACTCGAGGGGACAGGGTGGAGCGACTTACCAGAACAGAGAAGCAAGACCTGTAAGAATTAAATTGCCTCAGAGTAAGAGACCCAGGACAAAGCCGGAGGAGATTCACAGGAATTTAGGACACTTGGCATCAGCACGTCTACAGCCAAGGAAGCGGGAAAACATGAGCCACCACAAGGAGATTCATGAACCCTCCACGGCAGATCGGAACTGACACACATGTACTGAGGCCAAACGCCACACATTCAAGGAGTTAAACAGAGATGCAGAAGGTCTGTGAAGTCAAGCGCCCACGAGATGAAGACAACACTGGATGGTCTGGCAGAGCGGACGTGCTGAGGGGACACGGGTGAGCCCGAGGGGCTGGTGACAAACTGCTCAGAACAGAACAGAGAGCAAGGACAAGGGAGGGGAAGAGCACCCCTGCGCTGGGCTACTTCAAACAGTGACTCAACGGGTGCCTGGAGTTACCGCAGGCGGCGGGGAAGCAGAAAGTCTTCAGAAATACTGACCAGAAACCCTCCAAACTTCAAAACTATGGGCCCCAAAAGCTCAATAAACCCCAAACACATGCAATCTAAAGAAAGCTACAGCAAAGTGCATCAAAATCAAGATGCTCAGAAGCAGTGCATGCATGCATCCTAAGTCACTTCGATCAAGTCCAACTCTGCAACCCAATGGACTGTAGTTCACCAGGCTCCTCTGTCCATGGCATTCTCCAGGCAAGAATACTGGAACGGGTTACCGTGCCCTCCTCCAGGGGATCTTCCCAACCCAGGGATCGAACCCACATCTCTTACATCTACCTGCACTGGCAGGTGAGTTCTTTACCACTAGCACTACCTGGGAAGTGGCTAATAAAAGTGAAAATCATAAAGATATCCCAGAAAGAGGAATGAAGAACCACAGCATATCAGTATTTTCAAAGTTGTTGTTGTTCAGTCGATAAGCTGTGTGTGATTCTTTGCGACCCCATGGACTGCAGCATGCCAGGCCTCCCTGTCCATCATCTCCCAGAGCTTTCTAAAACTCACGTCTACTGAGTCGGTGATGCCATCCAACCATCTCGTCTTCTACTGTACCCTCAATACTTGCCTTCAATCTTTCTCAACAACAGTCTCTTTTTTTAAATTTTTTTTTCTAATTAGTTGGAGGCTAATTACTTCACAACATTTCAGTTGCTTTTGTCATACATTGACATGAATCACCCATAGAGTTACACGTATTCCCCATCCCGATCCCTCCTCCCACCTCCCTCTCCACCCGACTCAACAACAGTCTTTTCTAATGAGTCGACTCTTCTAATCAGGTGGCCAAAGTATTGGAGCTTCAGCATCAGTCCTTCCAATGAATATTCAGGACTGATTTCCTTTAGGATTGACTGGTTTGATCTCCTCGTTGTCCAAGGAACTCTCAAGAGTCTTCTCCAACACCACAGTTCAAACACATCAGTTCTTCAGTGCTCAGCCTTCTTTATAAGTCTGTCACTATTTCCTCATCTATTTGCCATGAAGTGATGGGACCAGATGCCATTATCTTTGTTTTTTGAATGTTGAGTTTTAAGCCAGCTTTTTCACTCTCCTCCATCAAGAGGCTCTTTAGTTCCTCTTCATTTTCTGCCATAAGGATGGTATCATCTGCATATCTGAGGTTATTAATATTTCTCCCAGCAATCTTGATTCCAGCTTATGCTTCATCCAGCCTGGCATTTCGCATGATGTACTCTGCATATAAGTTATATAAGCAGGGTGGCAATATACAGCCTTGACATACTCCTTTCCCAATTTGGAACCAGTCTGTTGTTCCATGTCGAGTTCTAACTGTAGCTTCTTGACTTGCATACAGATTTCACAGGAGGCAGGTCAGGTGGTCTTGTATTCCCAAATCTTTAAGAATTTTCCAGCTTGTTGTGATCCAGAGTCAAAGGCTTTAGTGTAGTCAATGAAGCAGAAGTAGATGTTTTTCTGGAATTCTCTTGCTTTTTCTATGATCCAGCAGATGTTGGCAATTTGATCTCTGGTTCCTCTGCCTTTTCTAAACGCACCTTTAAAGTCTGGAAGTTCTCGGTTCACAAACTGTTGAAGCCTCGCTTGGAGACTTTTGAGCATTACTTTGCTAGCGTGTGAGGTAAGTGCAAATTGTGCAGTAGTTTGAACATTCTTTAGCATCTCCTTGCTTTGGGATTGGAATGAAAACTGACCTTTTCTAGTCCGGGGGCCACTGCTGAGTTTTCCAAATTTGCTGGCATATTGAGTGCAGCACTTTCACAGCATCGTCTTTTAGGATTTGAAATAGTTCAGCTGGAATTCCATCACCTCCTCTATTGTTTGTAGTGATGCTTCCTAAGGCCCACTTGACTTTGCACTCCAGGATGTCTGGCTCTAGGTGGGTGATCACATTGTGATTATCTGGGTCATTAAGATCTGTTTTGTATAGTTCTTCTATGTATTCTTGCCACCTCTTCTTGGAAAAAAACTATCAACCTAGAATTCTACACCCACTGCAAATATCTTTCAAAAAAGAGGCGGAAGTAAATGCGCTTTATACATACAGAAACTCATCACCAGCTGTCCTATACCAACAAAGAATGTGGAAGGACATCCTTCTAGCAGAAGAAAAACACCCCCAGATGGAAACTTGTGTCTACACAAAGGAAGAGCAGAGCAAGAAACGATTACCACATACATAAATATATTGATTCCTCTCATTATTTAGATGACTTTGAAAAGTAATTAGAAGAACTTTAAACAGAATGAAAATGAAAACAATGCATCAGAATGTGCAATTCCCTTAAAACAGGTCTCAGGAGAAAACCAAACATTTAGATCACAAAAAAAAAAAGAAAAGAAAAGTCACAAACAAATGGCTCCACATCCACCGTATGAAACTAAAAAAGGACAAACTTAACACAAAGCAAGTCAAAGAAAGGGAAACATATAAAAACTAAAACAAAAATCAATACAAACAGACAGCAGAAAAATAACAGAAGAAAACAGTGAACCCAAACTGGTTCTTTGAGAAGACCAGTAACACTGATAAACCTCTAGGCAGACTGATCAGGAAAATAAAAAAAGAAAATTGATCAGCATCAGGAATATGAGAGGTGCCATCGCCCTGAATTCTACAACTATGAAAGGGCAACAGGAAAACACTGTCAACAGCCCATGCCAATAAATTTGACAATTCAAATGAACTGGGCAATTACTCATTAAAAAACAAACAAAAAACCTCTCAACCAAGAATAGATAATCTGAATAGTTAAAAAACTTCCCACAAAAAAAAAAAAAAAACCTCCAAACCTAAATAGGCTTCAAAAATACATGCTACCAAGTATTTCTAAAAGAATTACTAGTTCTTTCAGAAAGTTTATGGAGGGAATACTTCCCAAATAATTATGTGAATCCAACATTTCTCTGATACAAAAACCAGACTATTACAAGAAGAAAAAAAAAACTACAGCCAAATGTTCATAATGAATACAATTGGAAAAGCTATAAATGAAATTTTATCAAGTCAAACTCAACAACATGCTAAAAGTATGAGACACCACGACCAGGGAGGTTTATCCTGGGAACGAAAGGTTCACTGGACAAGAATTAGCCAGTGCAACTCGCCATGTTAATAAACTAAAAAAAGGTATTCACCATGTTAATAATATCAATAAATGCAAAGAAAAAAAAAGCACTGGACAAAACCCAACATCCATCGCTGGCCAAAATAAAGGACAGAACTGCAGGAACTTCTCCAGTCTCCTGAAGAGCGTCTACAAAACCCAGCAACCTATTAACAACATGCCTGACAGTGAGACACCACGCCTCCCCCAAGGCCAGCAGCAGAGCTGTCTGCTCTCAGAACACTGGAGGCTCCAGCCAGTGCAATCAGGCAAGACAAAGAAAAGGCGTCCAAATCAGAGAGGAAGCAACACTGTCTTTACTCACAGATGGAAACCCTGAGGGATCTATAAAAAGGCTACTAGAAGGAGTTGCAAGACGCAAAATCAATATACAAAAATCAATTGTACCAGCTACTTATAATCAGGAAATGATTTTTTTTAAAAAGCAAGATGCATGTACACACTGCTCTATTTAAAATGGGTAATTAACAAGGACCTACTGTACAGCACTGGGAATTCTGCTCCATGGTATGTGGCAGCCTGGATGGGAGAGGATTTTGGGGGACAATGGATACACGCATAAGTATGGCCGAGTCCCTCTGCTCTGCACCTGAAACTATCACAACATTGTTAATCGGCTATACTCCAATGCAAAATAAAAAGGCTTTTTAAAAAAGGATTTTAACGTTTCAGTGTTAATTATGGCAACTATTTGCTATAGATATTTGGTAAACCCCCTTTATTAGGAAACAAAATTCTAGTTCTAATTTGACAAGAGTCTGCACCATTAATTTGATGGTACATGTGTGCTAGATCACTTCAGTCATGTCTGACTCTTTGCAACCCTATGGACTGTAGCCTACCAGGCTTCTCTGTCCATGAGATTTTCCAGCCAAGAATACTGGAGAGGGTTGCCATGCCCCTCTCCAGGGGATCTTCCCAACCTAGGGATCAAACTAGTGTCTCATGTCTCCTGCATTGGCAGATGGGTTCTTTACCACTAGCACCACCTGGGAAGCCCAATTTGATGAACAGTTTTATCACATATTCTTGGATCAACTGAGATGATCATATGATATTTCTCCTTTAATATGGTCAAGTAGATTGATTTCAAAACACCAATAATCATCACAATAACACCAAAAAAGAAAAAGAGAAAGCTTAGAGATAAGTCAATGAATCTGACCAAAGGCATCAAAGACCTATGCCCTGAAAACTACAAAAATACTACTGAGAGAAACAAAGAACAACTCAAATAAATGCAGCAATGTAACTTGACTAGGAGATGGAAATGAAAAAGTGTTAAAATCTCAGTTCTTCCCAAGTTACCTATAACTCAATTCAATCCCAATCAAAATTTCAGCAAGATGTTTTTCATAGAAATTGACAAACTGATTCTAAAATTCACATAGAAATGCAGAGGACCTAAAATAGCCAAAACAACTCTGAAAAGGAACAGAGTTGGAGAGCTAATGTCACCTGATTTCAAGAACTATAAAGCTATAATAAGCAAAAACAGCACAACATTGATACAGACACATCGACTACAAATGAACATAATACAGTCCAGAAATAAACTCACACACACAACTGATTTTTGACAAAAGTGCAAAGATAACACAATTAGGAAAGTATAGTCTCTATGACAAACAGGACTCGAATAGTCATCCACATGCAAAATGTGAACTTGGATGCGGACCTTGCATCAAATGTAAATCTTAAAGCCACAAAATTTCTAGAAGAAAACAGAAGAGAAACACCTTTGTGACCTTGCACCAAAGAAGATTTCTCATCTAGAACATCAAAACTCCAATCTAAAAGAACCAATCGATACACTGGAGTCGATGAAAACGTTCAAATTCGACTCTTCAAAAGAGCAAAAAAAGAAAGCCACAGACAGGGAGAAAGCTTTGCAAAGCATAAATGTGAAAAGGGACTTGCACTCGGAATACATATAGAATTCTCAAAATTCACCAATAACAACTCCACTCAAGTAACAGACAAAAACTTCAAGAGACACTTCACCATGGTACATAGACGATGGCAAATATGCCCATGAAAAGATGTCCAAAGCCATTAGTCATTAGGGAAATGCAACTTAAAACCACAAAGAGAGATATCTCTCCACACCTGTTAAAAGAACTGAACCCAAAGAGAGCAACAGTGCCGGTGAGGATGCGGGAGCCGATGGGGATGCCTAGGCCAGCTCAGCATTTCCAGAAAAGCCAACCTGCACACACAGGACCCAGCCATTCACATCGAGGTGTCTACAAGGGAGTGAGATGTGTGTGTCCCAACAAAACTCGTAAGGAGTGTTCACAGCAGCTTTGTGAGTAACAGCCAAGAACTGGGAAGGATCCCATCAGTCCACAGGTGAATGAAGAAAGAAACCATGGCAATTCCCACAGTGGGCTAAAAACAAAACAAACCAAGCACTGACACAACCACACAGAAGAATCTTGAGATAATTGTGCTGAGTGGAAGAAATGAGACCCCAAAAAAAAAAGATTTCCTTCCCACAAAGCTCTAGACAAGGAAACCCATCTAGAGCGAAGGAAGCTGGCTTGGCAGCTGTTTGGGGTGGGGGTGGGGGCGGGACCAAGGGGCACGGGACACCCTGCGGGTGACGGACAGCTCCTCCTCCTCGACTGCAGCAATGGCTTCACGTGTGTACACATTCGTCAACGTTATCAAACTGTATGTTTTAAATGTGCACAGCTTATTATGTTAATTATACCTTTAAAAAGCTGCCTTTAAAATAACTATACAGCAATTATCCCAACCAGAGCCTTTATATTCCAGGACTCATTTGTTCCACGGTTTGAAACAACCCCCACAGGTCAGTGACATGTGTACACGAGCAGCACATGCCGCCATTTCTTCTGAGGTCGATCCCAAACACGCCCTTTTCTGTCCCAAAAAGATTCACAAAAATGCCGTCGCCATGCATTCAAGTCATTTCTTTGTCCAGATCAGAACCAGCACGTACTCCCTGCAAAGGACAAACTGTCTTTTTGGCTCTTTTTTTTTTTTTTTTTTTTGGCTTTTCAGGGTGTGCATTCTCACTCCAGCTGCTCCAGACTCCCACAAAAGCAGCCACAGGCCAAGTGGACGCTAGGGGCGAGGAGCGAGTAGATACAGCTTTATCTACACAGACGGTGGGGGCTGGCCTCGGCCCAGGGCTTCTTCTGGGGCCGGGGTGGGGGGGCCCAGCGGCATCCTCACCTGGGAACTTGTTAGAAATGCAAAGTCTCAGCACCCACCCCAGACCCAGGAATCTGAAACTCCAGGGTGGAACCCACAGGCTCATCACTGAAGAATTCTGAAGCTCAAGCTTTAGAACCTCTGCCCTAGAAAACCAGCAAGACAGAGGGACTGATCCAGAGCCAAGAATGAGCACGTTACAGCTGCATACCACGGTCCACAGAGAGCCAAGGTCTGGGGCAGTCTGTGATAAAACACGTGTGCTGACTTAGAATAACCAAGGGAGAAAATTTCAAAAAAAAAAAAAAGAGAAAAGAAAGCGAGATTCATCCTGACAAACCTCTATTACTAAACAGCTCCTGCTGGTTCTTTTCGCTTCTTGACAAAGAGTTTTCAACCCATTTTTAAAAAGCAGTTCTAAAATTGTCCTGGTTCACATTCTCCCTTGACTGCACTCTGCTCGGCAGGATCTGGAACTTAGTCATCCTTCAGGAATGATTAAGTCTTAGAATAAGGGGTCTGAGTCATTTGTCCAAACATCAGTCAAGACCACACTCAGCCAGAGACGCTGAGTGTGAGACCTTCAATGGCAGTGAACCCTGTGTGGACACGCGCGCACACACATGCACACATACACACTAGCAAGAAATAAAACACTTTGAGAAAATAAATCTTGCTTATTTGAAGGTTACTTCTCGTTAAGATCACAAATAACTGGCAACAACGCATCCTCCTTTTTAAAGCAGCTCTTTATGCCCTTCCTTCCTGAATGCTTAAAATGCCAAAACCTTCTACAAATTCAGAGAAACACATCAAGACAGAATAATTAAAATGCTAACGAAAGAAAATTCATTTCAAGATGGAAGAACAAAGATACTTCAACCCTGCTCTCCTCTCAGAAACTGCCAAAGCCCCCGCTCTCCAGCAAAGGCACACATGTGGGGGTGGGAGGGGGCTGGGCGGGCAGCACAGAACAGAGAAGGACCAGGGACCGAGTGGACAGGCACAGGATGCAGGCGCCTGCGACCACAGGAGGACGTTTCTTGAGAACATCACCAGGGGTTCATCTGCAAGCGTGCCCCAGAAACAGTTCAGTGGACTCTAAGTGCCCGGCCCTGCCCCGCCCTGCTGCCCACTACGCTTCCCCATGATAAAACCATATGGTTGAGAACCACCATCCAGGGAAAAGCAGGCCCTGAAAGCTGACTTCAGAGGAAACCACAGCCAATACCCCTGGGGCTAGGAGACAAGCCATGGAACAGAAGAAGTGAGCACTTTACAGAAGAAACAACAACAACAGTAGTAGTATTACAGATGAACACCACAGGACTTCCCTGGTAGTCCAATGGTTAAGAATCCGCCCGCCAATGCCAGTTCGATCCCTAATCCAGGGATATTCCACATGCTAGAAGCAACTAAGCCCATGAGCCACAACGAACCTGGGCTCTGTGATGAGAACTCTCACAATGAGAAGCCCTCGCAGAGCAACTAGAGAGTAGCCACTATTTACCGCAACTAGAAAGCCCCTGCACAGCAATGAAGACCCAGCACAGCCAAAAATAAATTTAAAATATAAAAATTAGAAATAAAATAAAAATGAACATGACAATAAACTGGAGGAAATCTCCAGAAAGTGACACTAAGAGACAGAGAGGCCGACATCCAGCCAGAAGGCTCTCCAGGTCACCGGAGAGCAGTGGACCGACATCTGGGACATGCCATCAGGCACCCCAAAAGGGGCAGGCATCCGCACCAGGCCTGCGTAGCCACCTGTCGGATGCTGGGCCCAGGAGGAAGAGGCAGGGCACACACCAGGTCCAGCACCTCAGCCTCCGAGAGGGGACAGCACCGACACGGGAGCAGGAAACAGTGACTGACCAACCCAAGACACACGACAGACAGACAGAAAGTGATGTCAGGATGTGGAAAACAGAGCAGACAGGAAGTGAGGTCAGAATGCAGGACCTAGAGCAGACAGGTCAGAACCAAGGGACCTGCCAGGATGGAGGACGCAGAACAGACAAGAAGGGAGGTCAGAACGTGGGACCTGTCAGCATGCAGGACCTAGAGCAGACAGAAAGTGAGATCAGAACTGTCCACCAGCTCAGGGTAAACAGTCCCACAGTCACCGTGATCAGCATGAAGGGTCGATTCATCCAGACCTGAGACACACAGGCTTGGGCAGGCCTGGAGGTGACTGAGAAACATGGAGTCAACAGGGGATAAGCTATGAACCACAGGAAGCCCCTGCCCAATGCCAAGTGGGGAAGACACAATGGGGACACTGAGTTTGGGCCTTCTGCCCTTTAGCTGTAAGAGGACACCTGTGTAATGGTAAAAATAAGTAGCAAACCCTCAAACCCCAGGCAGATGAAGAAATGATGCCCCTGTGCCTGGGGAGTGTGGGTACAAGCCTACACCTCCCACCACTTGATAAAGTGGGCCTTACCGGGCAGCAAGGGGCTAAAGGTCCCACCTGTGCCCCACAGGGGGACAGGGCATCTGGAGGAAGAAGAGCCGCCATGGCCATGCCCACCCAGGACATCACGATCCCACCTGCAAAGGGTGAGTCACAGCCAGAGTCGGCTGGCCTAGACCCTGAGGACATCAGAAGCAAACAGAAGGTCCTAACCCCGCTCCCGCCCAGAGGCCACAGTGACAAGCAGGAGCGCACACAAGGGTTGTCTGACAGCCAGAGCGTGCACGTCAGCATGTCCAGACTGAGCACCACGTAAACCAAAATGGACAGCAGCCGACAAGGATCCTGACCTTTCGGTCTGGCTGTTCCTGGGAGGAGGCAGTTCCACTGCAGGGTGACTCAAGGGACAGAGCAACGAGACAGACAGCAGTGGTCCTTGCAAGGGGTTCTTGCACCCTGGTGTTTCCCTGATGGGCAGGAGAGCCTGGGTCAGCCCTTCCATCAGTGCCAAAACTGGAAACAAGTCCATCACGGCTGGATGGTGCTTCATCTAAGGGTAGAGGGGTCGGCAAGAGGCCGGCCAGCACTCCAAGCAAGTGCACCTCGCAGAATAACAGCCCAGTCAACACGGCAGGCCCTCCCGACTCTACAGAATCAGCATCTAGAGATGGACGAGAAGCTCCCACGTGTCTCAGAAAGTCTCGGAGACACAGAGAAGTTCCCCTGGACCCACCAAGGAACATGCCTGGGGTGCCTGAAACACCGTACCACAGTTCAGGACAGCTCCTGGCCACAGGCACTCAGACCTGCAGGACTGCAGCCCAAAGGCTGCTCACACGGCCCTCGACCTCCCCTGCCACTGTCGGGGTCCTCCAGGGCACAGGGACATCTGGTACCTCCAGCCCTTCTCTTGACTGCAGGGGCGGGAGGCAGAGGGGATCCAATGAGCACAGTCCAGTCCCCTCGCATGGCAAGGGCTAGGCGGCACCGCCAAGGTGGCAGGCATGTTGGGTGTACATGGGGCCTGGGGTGGCTCCCCATCAGAGCAGGCCTCGCAGGGGATGAATAGGGCAGGTGTGAGGCATCCAGAAGGCAGCACCGCCCTGCAGCAGTCCCTGGGGGTCCACTTCAGCCCACGACAGACAGGGGCCACCAGCGCCACGCCTGGCCAAGGCCTTGGCTGACGGGTCGCCCCCACCCCTCTGTACCCCTCATGCCACCGGGCAGCTGTGAGACTTCTTCCCACTCATGCTGGACTTCCCAGGGCCACATATCCTCCAGCTTCCGAATGAAGGTCCCTCAGCTCCACGTGAGCCACACAGAACCTGACGCCCAGGCAAGGTGGGGGCAAGGCCCTGGACTAATGGCTCTGGGGCCTCAGGCGACAGAAAGCGCCACAGGGAGGCCCTGCTCTGCCCGCTGCTCACACACGCCGCCCCCTACCCCCATGGGCCCCGCAAGCGGCAGGCAGGCCAGGCCTGCACATGGCACCCAGCTGGAAGCACAGCCAGAGCCAGCTCATCCTCATCCCCAAGGGGCCTGTCTCAGCCTCCGCCTCACTCCCAGGCTTGGAGTATGTGCTCACTTACTGACAAATGCACGATCCCATGGACAGAGGAGCCTGGCGGGCTACAGCCCATGGGGTCACAGAGAGTCGACACAACTGAGCGACTACACACATGCATGCTGGGAACAAGTCCTCGTGAACAAAAGCAAGGCCCCTGGTGGAGGCGGCAGCCTTGGTTACCAGGCACGTGTGCAGAAGGTTTGAGAGAATTTGGCTTCACAGGCTGTCTCCTCGAAGGGCCCTTCTAAAGACAGACACACACACACAATGTCCCTCTCCCCTCCCTGGAGGCCTGGACATAGGGATACACACAGGGTACGTGGAAAACAAGCACACATGCTGCTTTGGGAGCCTCGCTGGGGAGGACCTGAGGCCCCCAGCCCCACGAGGTCCATGCTCACTGATCGTGGCGGGGGGGGGGGGTGCTGGCGGAGTGCTTGTCTGCAAATCGGGACGGATGAGGCTGTGACTCATGGTGCACAGTACCCCACAGATTGGCCAAGGCAGCTGTAATCACATTAGATCCTAAACATTCATTCCAATCAGGCCATCCTTATGTCCCTGTGAGGCTCAGTATTTAGAACCTTCTGCCGATAGCTAGACCCACAGGTACTCCTGGCAGAGCCTGGCACTGGCGCAACACTGGCCTCACCAAGGAACCAGCCTCAAGCTGGGAGGGGCTGTGGGGACACGGGCTCGGTCCTCTCTGGAGGGCCATGGACTATATGGGAAGACTGGAGGGCAAGGTGGCCATGGCCCAGTGTGTCCTCAAGGTCTGTCTTCTCTTAAGTGTCTGTCCTTGCATTCAGGCTCTCGCATCACTCTGTGGTCAGCAGCTGACAGAGACAGAAGCTCTCAGCAGGTACAGAGCACTGGAGCCTTCAAGGACTCCACCCACGCTCCCTGGGAGGCTGTGTCCCAGCACAGGGCCCAGAATTTGGGGTCACCTTCCCAGCCTCAGAGGCCTTGGGCCACCTGTTGGGATAGTGACCCCCAATACCCCCCCCCCCATGACCCAGAGGACCTTCAGACCATCAGGTCACACCAAAGGCAGGACCTCATCCCAGAACAGTGACTACTGCTCTCAAGACACTCGTATTCAAAGCTCTGGTTTTCCTAGTAGTCTTGTATGGATATGACAGCTGAACCATAAAGAAAGCTAAGCACCAAGAACTGATGCTTTCAAATTGTGGTGCTGGGGAAGATTGAGAGTCTCATGGGCAGCAAGGAGATCAAACCAGTCAATCCTAAAGGAAATCAACCCTGAATATTCATTGGAAGGACTCATGTTGAAGCTTCAATACTTTGGTCACTTGATGTGAACAGCTGACTCATTGAAAAAGACCCTGACGTTTGAAAAGACTGAAGGCAGAAGGAGAAGGGGTGACAAGAGGATGAGACGGTTAGACGGCATCACTGACTCAATGGACACAAGTCTGAGCAAACTCCGGGAGACAGTGAAAGGCAAGGAAGCCTGGCATGCTGCAGTCCTTGGAGTCACAAAGAGTCGGACACAACTTAGTGACTGAACAACATCTTTCTTATTAGGGCTGCTAAATGAATCAACCCTTATTATTATTTTTTTAACTTTACAGAGCTTTCAGAGACTTGAGGTAGAATATTCGTTTTTAAAATGGAAAAAGGGACAGTTTTCAATCCTCTCCATTTCACCTCAAACTGAAGTAACAGGCATCTGGAGGGCGTGCAGCCCGCCAGGCGCCCTCCCCTCCTGACCCCATGTGTCACATGGGAACCTGGGAGCACTCCAGGCAGGAAGAGCGTGAGTGATCCCAGGGCAGGGCACATCCAGGGCGGAGTGAACAGAGGCACAGACATAGCCTCTGGGCTCAGAGTTGAAATTGCAACAGATGTAGACCATGGGAGGCCCAGGACAGAAATCAGGGGAAGTGGCTCAGGTCTCATCCATGACCCACAAGACTCAGAAAATGGCCCAATTTTTCACAGGCAGTGAGACCCTCTACTGTCAGCAGCCACTGACTGCTGCCCCACCGTGACACAACCCTGAGACTGGAACCCATCCACCCCCCAGGGGCTCCTGCTAGGGGGCAGGTGTGACCACATTAAGGGGCTGCATCTGTGTCTAACCCCCAGTGACCAGCTGCCTTACTGTCAGGAGGGGATGGGCCACATGCTGCAGGGAGGTGTGGGGGCGTCGGGCAGGTGTCGGGGGTCAGAGAAAAGCCATTGGGAGACACTGAGTCCCTAGCAGGTGGCCCAAAGAGGATGACTGAGGCATCAAATAATGGCAGGAATGACCGCAGCACTGTCTGGGGCTAATCTGGTGACACCAACCAGCCCGAGGAGGAGGGAGGGGAGGAGGGAGGGGGAGGGGAGAGGAGGGGTGGGGGGAAGGGAGGCAGGAGAGGAGCAGCAGGCCGGTCAGGCAGCATCCTGGAGGGACAGCCAACCCACCAGGAGAAAGTTCACGGGGACCAGACATGGCCAGGGTCTAAAGTCTGCCCACAGATTATTTATTAACCACAGAGGGAAGAAACAGACTCACCCACGAGTGTGAGCGAAGCTGCCATCTCCGAGGGGAGGTGGGCTCGCTCCCAGCCTGCCACCGACACCAGCCAGAAGACACACCAGGCACGTGCCCACAGGACAGCCCCTCGCCCTCAGGACCACAGGTGGGGGGATCCCAGCAGACAGGCTCAGACAGAGACGCCGGATCGCAAGGCCCATCCTAGTGGGGCCTGGGCAGAAGCAAACTGGACAAGAGGGCTAAGGGGGCGAGAAGCATGACGGTGCTGCAGCCGGGCCCCCACGGTCACATACCAAGGACCACAGCGTCAGACACTCTCCCTCCAATGCAGCAGGACGATGGCAGTGAACCCTCGGGAACCTGCCTCAAAGCTTCACTGCAGGTTTGAAAATTTCTTATAATAAAAAAGCCCCAGGGACTTCCCTGGTGATCCAGTGGGTAAGATTCTGTGCTCCCAGTGCAGGGGACCCGGGTTCGATCCCTAGTTAGGGATAGATCCCACACACCACAGCTAAAAGATCTTGAGTGCCACAACAAAGACTCGGTGCAGCCAAGTACACAACAGATTAAAAAAAAGCCCTGAACCAAGGAGAGGCGGCAGATTCACCAAAGGGTGACTGTCTGCTCCTCTGTCTGCAGGGGCATGGAAGCTGTCCGCAGGGGCGTGGAAGCCACCCCCTGGCATAAGGACACAAGAACATGTGCCAAGAAGGGACATGGGCGCTCTGGGGACGCCCAGCTTGGGCAGGGCAATGACATCTTGCAACATGCAAGCCACGCTGAGTGGTTTTTCTAAATCGGACCCAAAAGCATCAGAAATGGAACAATACCATGAAAAACCTCTCAAAATTCCAAGTTTTCCTGAACAGTAACAAACCCTAGTTTGAAAAACAGATCTCCAATTCTGTTCAACTCTCTGCAAGGGTGATGCATAATCCAGCATGTGAGGACCTGTAGCGACAAGGAGCAGGTGGATGGGACCCTCCCCTCGCCAACCCCCAGCCAAGACCCTGGACCCTGGGCGCTGCCCCTGGGCTCCTCCCTCCTGAGGCTCTGCCCCAAGAGCAGGATGGGAATGAGTGAGCCTCCTAAGAGGGTTCTCAACACACTGCCTTGTTTCTGCTTTCCAGAAAACCTCATCTTTCTGGGTAAGAACGGCTCTGGGATCAGTGCTGCTCCACTGAGACCAAGGCTGCGGATGAAGCGCTAACCACTGTTGGCTGTTTACCCAAGTCCCCATGTGAAGAGTTACCCCCAGTCTTCCCATCTTCCCATCTGAAAACCCGAACCACCTGCCCTGCTCTAACAGGATGCAGGTCCTCCCTCCGTCCAGGGGGCCACCTGGAGGCTGCACCTAACAGAGAAGGGACTCTCTCGGCCTGTCAGCAAGCACCATGCTGCAGTGGACACCTGGGTCCGCACTCACACGCCTGGCTGCATACAGAGCCCAGGGGACCCAGGACGGGCAGCTCCCAGCATTCCAACAGGACCCCAACACAGGGGCCAAACGCACCAGCACCCGCCTCATCTGGGGCCCAGCATGGAAGTCGGCCGAGACTCTACGAGTCCATCAGGGCAGCCAGCGTGGGCACACTGACCACGCACCACACAGGCCCAGGCTACCCGGAGCTACAGCTGGCACAGGGAGCCTGGCTGCCCAGCTCCGCTCAGAGCACCTGCTGGCGCCCATCCGCTGACCCGCTTGGCTGCAAGGAGGCCACTGTGCCAGCCTGCAGATGCCCACATGTGGGCCCGGCCGGGCTCCTGGGATGGCCTGTCCGGCCTGCTGCCTCCTGTCAAATGCCCCGGCTTAGGAAGGGAGAGACAGGGCTGGGTACAGTGCTGGGCCTTCGTAATGACCAATGAGAGGAAGCACCCCACTCCCCCACCCACTTTACAGACGGGGACACCAGGGCCCAGGGAGCTGACGAAGCCTCTAACACAAGTGAGAAGTCGGTCGAGTCAGGATCTGGCCCCAGGAATCAAGTGGGCTATATCTGGTTTTTTTACAAAAAAAAAAAGCCAATGTTTTCTCTTTTTTCTTTTTGTTTTTGTCACACTACGTGTCTTCAAGCATCTTAGTTCACCTGACCAGGGATCAAACCCATGCCCTTGGCAGTGAAAAGGCTACATCCTATCCACTAGACCGCCAGGGAATTCCCAGGAATCAAGTTTAAGAATCCCTGCCCCTACCCATTAAGCAATGTTGCCTCTCTAGACTTCTAGAAACTTGGACTTCACCAGATACCAAAAAATTACGCTTGCTAACATCTGCACAGAGAAAATGGGGGTAAGAAAGAGGTTAAAATTAGATCCAAAGACAGTGCTTTCTGCTCACTGTGGGCAGCAGGTGGGGCAGAGGGGGGCCCTCCCACCCCAAGTGGTTTCCAACTCCTCTTTCTTTCTTCAATCAGAGCACAAAGAGCCACCCTCACTGAGGTCCCTACAGGCCCTTCCCAGGTTCCCACTACCAGGCCTTCCTTTTGAATCCAACCAGTGGCGTCACCCCCACCCAGCAGGCAGACCTGGCAGTATTTGCAAAACAAAAATCGAGGACCCTCCTTTCAAGAGCTACGCGGCAGGGCGCCCTCACATCCCAAACGCTCATCAATATTCAACAGCTAAGACAAAGTGGATACAGAAGCAGAGGGTCACTTCTCCCGGACCCTGGCCTTCGGGTCCAGGCCCACTCCTGCTCCTGCAAGAGGCCAAGATGGGGGTGTCTGGAAACCAAACATCTGGGTTGGTTCAGAGGCCGCTCAACTGCTCTGGCAGTGCAGGCACAGCCCACCCTGGCCAGGGCCACCAGTTAGGGCCCGGAGCAGTCTGGTCTGCCTGGACAACCTGTGTCTCCCGGGCCACCTGTCACTGTGGCCTCCTGAAACCAACGGAGACAGACTAATGGAAATCATGGTTGGATGCTGGGCTGGACCCAAAGCCCATGAGAGGGGCGCACGCACCCGTCATTCAGGAAACTATGTCCAAGGCGGAGGGAGAAAGCCAAGTGGCCGGCAGTCCTGGGCGTGGGCTCCTGGCTGTCCCGGAGCCAGAGGGAAAGTCCACATCCAGCCGGCAGGCTCTCCTGCCCAGAACTGCCTGCCCTCAAGCTATCCAGGACACAGGTGGGTGTCTCCCTGCTCTGGGCCCAACATGCAACCCTCGTGTGGTGACAAGATTAAAAGGCAGAGACTCGGGTCTCTCCAAGGGGGAAAGCATGACTTCTGGTCTCAGTGTGGGGAAAAGCATGAGAAGACTGCCGCTTCCTCTCTGAAGAACTTTCTCAAGAAACAGGGGCAGGACATAAACTCCAGAGAGAATAGTCTCACGTCAAGCTCACTGGCCACCCCTCAGAGGTCAGCGTACTCACACAACCAACAAGCCCATGACAAGATGCTCAACATCACTGATCATCAGGGGACACAAATCAACAGCACAGCAAGACAGCCTCACACCCGTCAGGACAAATACTGTCAAAACCAGAAACCAGTGCTGGCGAGGACATGGGGAATCTGGGACGCAGGGGCACCACTGCCGAGGAAGCCAGCACAGAGGTTCCTCAAGGAGCAGACACAGAACTACCGTGCGACCCGGCAATTCCACCTGTGAGGATGTGCCCAGCAGAACTGAGAGCAGGGACTTGCCCCGTGCACAGCAACCGAAACACAGAAGCAACCCAGGTGCCCGTCGTCAGACGACGGACAAACAGAATGTGGTCCATCCACACAACAGAACAGGATCCAGCCTTAAACAGGGAGGCGGTCCTGACACTGACACCTGCTCCAATGTGGACAGACCTTAGGACATGACGCAGAGTGAAACAAACCAGACCTAAGAGGAGACATCCCATGTGATTCCACTTCTCTGAGGTCCCTGGAGGAGTTAGAGTCACAGAGACACAAAGCAGGAGGGCGGGGGCGGAGCTTCAGTTTGGGAAGAGGAGAAAGTCCTGGAGATGATGGTGGACATGGCCGCCCAACAACGATAATGTGCCCGACGCCACTGAGTTATGCACTTAAAAAAAGGAGGAGGGTGGACTTTATGGTAAGTGTCATTTTACCACAATAAAGAACAACATACATAAGGAAAATTAGAGGAAAAAAAAATACTAAAAATAATAAAATGGCCAACTCCTTTAGGAAAAAATGGATCAATGAGATATTCCCCTTTAACAAGGCTATTTTGAATGACAGTGAGTAAGGCTGTGAGGCTGGAGGAAGGTAGGCAGGCACCTGATGCTGTTAAGAGGGAGAATCTTGGCAACAAAATCAAGAATCCATGAAGATGACCTGCCTCTCTGGGTCAGAGTCTCCCAAGGGAATACCCAGAGAAGTACAGGCACCCTGTGTGTGAGCAACCAAATGGAACAAACGAAAATGTGACCAACAAGGTCAGGAGCTCTCTCTGAGCCACCAAATCTACTATGAGAGCCTCAGCTCAAGTCTTGGTCATCGGAGGAGATGTGCCCGCGGTGACCACTGACCTGAGGCTCCTCGGGACACAGGTCCCACTCTCCCTGCAGAAAACAATTGAGCGTGACCTCTGACCCAGACACACATGCACACGCCTGCAGCAAGGATGCACCACAGTTCCATCCATAGGCACCCGCACGGGAGGTCCGACACCCATCACACAAGAGCAGAGACCAGCCCCAGGTACGAGGTGGAAGTGAGGGCCACACACACGCTGGACACAGGTCCAGACACAGGGACGTTCAGGATGGTGGAGTCGGGGGCGGGGGGCGCTGGAAGCTGGTGGAAAGTGTACTTGACCTTCCGCACTGCTGCCCTGAGGCTCCTGGGAGGAGTCCACATTAAGACACTCTCTGAAGACTCTCGCATAGTAACAACAACACAGCCCAGTCCCTGGATGTGAAAGACATTCCAGGACCCTCAACACTACAGACTGCTCACCAAAGTGCTCCGTGGCTGCCCACAGGCACAGCCGTGCACATGACACACGTGTACACAGGGGCGTGGATGAGGGAGGCCTGCAGAGCCATGTCTGAGACGTGGGATCTGAACACAGGCTGGGGACCCGCAGGCATTCAGACACTGTTGTCAACTTTGCCAGACACGCTAACAGCCCCAAGGTAATGATTTCCCACAAAACCGTATCTGTTAGACGGATACTGAAACACTCACGTGTGAAATGATGCTTGGGGTCTGCTTTAGCGAGAAGGCATTAGAGGAAATGAGTGAGATGAAAGCAGGTGTGGAACCAGGAACGTGTCTGCATGAACCACTTCCCCACTCGCAGGCACCTGAATCTGCCGTCACACCACCACCCACTGTTAAGTCCACACACATGCTGGCCCTTTGGGGGTGCTCACCATTGGGCAGGAACCTGGACTGGGATCACCCTTTGGGCCCACTCTGCTCACCCCTCAAAGCTTAAGCAAGCAAAGGCAGAGGCCCAGGTGGCTCGGAGCTCCACAGCTCTCCCTCGAGCCCCTCAGAAGGCCTGCGCCCCATCCCTCCCCAACTCACAACCGCCTGCTCTGCAGGGTCCTGGCCGGGGTCCCTGTCACATTGACTGCTGAGAGAAATCACAACGTAGTTCAAGAAAACACTTAAAATCCTAACTGCATATGTGAAACACCCAGAGCTCAGATAATAAAACCTGGGAGGGGCACTAAAACCCACAGAAGACCCCTGGATGACTTGAGACTACCTCAACAACAGCAATAGGAAAATTAGAGCAGATCCTCCCCAAAGGGGAGAAGAGTCCAACACAAATCCGAATCCAACAAACAAGCACACATCTCCTCTCCCTCAGTAGAAACTGGACACCAGGCTGGGTGGGCTGCATCATCAGAAGAATGGAGTGGGGGTAGGGGGTACGCGGCAGCAGGAGTGGGTCCTCCTTCCTGGAGGTGGGGAAGGAGCAAGATTGGGAATTTGGGAATTCCAGGTCCTCGGCAGCAAGGGACCAGGGCTCTCAGGGCGGGACTTTGGGACTGGGCCACACAGTGCACGTGCGCCGCTCACGGTGCTGGGCAGGGGCTGCAGCCTCAGTCCTCTGCGGTCCCACGGTACACTGCCCAGCGCCAGCTCCACTGCAGGCAGCCAGACCCCAGCTGGGAGGAGGGTCCCAGGTCCACCACCCAGGAGCCCAGGACCCCTCAGCCACACAGAATACAGTTTAACTATTGGAGCCGCATGGAGTCAGCCCAGGGCCTACCTTGTTTTCACAGTTTAAGGAGCTTTGTAAATGCAGACAAGACCCACTAGGGTCAGGCAAGCTGGGCGACACTTATTACATACAAGGATGTTAAAAAAAAATCACAGTTTTGATAGTTCTGCAAAAAAAAACTTAGCAAATTTACAACAAAACTGTCAAGTAATTAAGGCTAGGCACTTCACACATGAACTTAAACTGCTAATTAAAATCCCCTCGCTTAATTGACTACATTTGCATATCATTCAGCATGGGAGTATAATTTTTTTAATGGTTTGGGCAACATGGTTCTAACACCAGGAAGTGGGAGGCGGCAGGTGGGGGGAGCCAGCAGCCTCTGCACGTCCAGCCTGCCCTCCCTGGACGTGCAGAGGCTGCACCCCAGGGACCACGCCAGACTCAGGGTCCCCACACCAAGTGGAGGGAGAGGCAAGGCCAGCAGAGACTCCCCCCTGCCTTGACCTGGAGGGGGGGGCTAGGCAGGAGTTTCCAGAACCACCCGTGGACACACGCACCTGCCCTTCTCCCAGGGCGGCACCGTGGCCCCAGCCCCACCTCCTCCAGGGACTCAGAGAACACCTGAGACACTTGCCCCAGTGGGGGCAACAGTCAGACCCAGACAACCACAGCGGCTGGGCTGGGAGGCACAGGGGAGGACAGTCAGGCCCCAAGGCTCTCTGTGAAGATTCTGCAGCTCTCTGTCCATGGCCGGACCCATGGGTCCCTGCAAGAGAAGCCCCAGCCCCGCTCAGGGTGAGGGGGTGCCCAGGACCAAGGGCCCCTCTTGTTCCAACAGTTGAAGGGCAGCAAGAGGAGACCGTCAGGCAAACAGGAGGTATCCACGGGGGCGGGAGGGAGGAACCATGACAGCCATAAGAGAACCACCAGCACCATGGGGACCACAGTGACCCCAGTCAGCAAGCAGGTCAGGCTCTGAAGGCAGCTCACGTGACCAGAGGACCGCAGCACGGCGCGTGGATGCCACACCCACCCACCAGACCTGAACCACAAACCAGTGCCGTGGGGTCACGACAGAGCCAAGGTGACAGACGTGCACAGAGAAAGCTGGCCACACGCAGGCCCAGTCACAGCCCCCATCACCCTCCAGGCCAGCAGGGCCGCCAGGCTCCCCGGGGCTCAGGGCCCACGTGGCTGTCACTGGCGAGCGCCACGCATGGGGGGGCTCTGGTATTGGGGGTTGTGTACTGCACACGAACCTGGACCCTCAGCCCTCCTGGGACACTATGCAGCCCAGGAGATGCACGAGGTGAGAGTGGGGTGCAGAGAAGGCCCAGGTTCCAGCCAGGTCCTCAGACACCAATCACACCGCCTGGCTCCTGTGAAGACGTGGCCAACAGCTCCTGGGGCAGAGGGAGGTGAGCACAGGCACACAGGGTCACCCACTGGGTGGTGGGTCACCCAACACGCAGGTGACCCCCACCTGCAGTCCTGAAGCCCAGCCCCATTCCTCACTGCCAGCCCTGTCCCAGGGGTCCAGACCCTCCCCATCACGTGATGGTCACCTCCACTCGGCAACACCCCTCACAGGGGCTCAGGGGTTGAGTGAGGTCTCACGGGTGCCCGGGGCCCTCAGACCCCCTCCGCACCAACCACCCGTGGTCCTGTCAACCCTGAGGCCCAGTGGCTCCAGCTTCCTTCCCCCAGAGCCACAAAGCCCCCTCACCACCCGTCACCGCGTTTTCTGTGACAAGCAGCATGGTAGCCCCCGAGAAGCCTGTTTTCAACAAGAGACATTCCTTTCAGAGTAGCCAACCAACATCCAAGCGGAAGCCACGTCGGGGCCTGTCCAGGTGAAGCCCTCTCTGAACCCCCAGCAGCCCTGAGGCCCCACAGGATGGCTCCGTGCACTCCAGGGAAAGCGCTCGCTCTTTCCGTTTCTAGCCAGCGAGCGCCGAGCTGCCAATAAACCTTGACATTAGTGATTTCATGTCTCCGTGAGTCATTTGACAAGTATTTATTCCGGGCCCGGAACTGGGGGCCCACACGAAGCCAACAACACAACCACAAACACACAACCCCCAGGTCGGCCGCGAAAAGGTCTCCCCGGAGAGCCCAGACCGCGGGGCAGGCCCGACCGCTGCGGGCTGTGCGGCCACAGAGCCACGCCGAGACTTCCTGAATTATTATCTGTAGCTGCAAAATCAAGAAGTCGCAGCGTTCTTTGAGTCTTTCTAAGTGAAAAACGTAAAATCAGAGGAGACTCAAACGCCACAAACCCGACAGCACCCCGGCTGCTCCCGGGCCACCAGAGAAGCCAGCCCTGCACTCACAGAGGTGGGTCACAGTGCGGGCTCCTCCGCCCATACTGGGACCCTGCAGGGCCCGAGCCACGCTGGCCACACTGTGGACACACAGCCTGAGTCCCCACCCGCCCCACTCCACTCACATGAACACACAGACACCAGTCACAGCTCTAACCCAACACCAACAGGAACCCGCCTCAGAACCCGCTGCGACAGCTTCACACTCCCAGAAATGACTTCCCATCCCTTCTTGGGGCTCTGACAGGCCCCTGCTAACCCATGGACACGTGTGGCCAGGAGCTCCCACTCGTGACCTCAGGGCCCAACCTCCCCCGAACACGCCCCATCCCCTGTGACGGGCAGTCGGAGGGAAGGAAGGAAGGAAGCAAGCAAGCAGGGCCCTGGGAAGAGTGGAGGGTTCTCCCTCTCCCGAAGCTCTCACAGATTTTAAGGAAATAATTCAGCCTCTGTATTTTGACTCAAAACAAAGAAACTTTTTAAAAACATTTCAGTTGAAACTTGCATAATTCTTCCAGTGGAGAAATCCTCCCCAGCTTTCGCAATCCTTAGAAAGAGACACATTATTGCTGCTTGTGTAACAGTCTCTGGGCCACAGAGAGTCCGGCCGCCGGCCACCAACACCTCCCGCCAGACAGCCGGGGTGCAGGGCCCGGAAGCACCACCTCCCCCAGGCCCTCCCGGCGCCCGGCGGTCACCTCCCCAGACTTCCTCGTGGGCCTCGCTTGGCATCTCAGACAGACAGTACTTGGACGGGCTGTGAGCAAGGTTGGGAGCCAACGGCTCTACTCTCAAAGCCCTGCATTGGTCAAGGGTCCCCAGACAGGCAGCAGGGACAGAGGCAAGGGCCACTCAGGGAACTTGCTGCCCCCGGCAAGCCGACAGCCCTGCCCAGTTACAAAGAGAAGTGCTGGAAACTAGCAGGATGGCTGAAGACGGGCTGATGGGCTGACAGCCTTGACCGGGAGGACCACCTACCTCAACGTGGCCCTGCTCACCACACACAGATGAGGGCACTCGGCCGGCCCCCCACATCCTCCCTCATTCACACTCAGCTGACCAGAGGCTGCTGTTTCCCGTTTGATGAGTCCTGGGCCTTCGCTCTGGGGCCTTCACTTATAACCAGCCCAACTTGCGGATTCCATTCTCCTGCACGCGGGGCTGGGCCCATCCAGGAGCCTGGCTGCAGAGCACCAACAGCACCCCACCTTCTCAGCAAAGCGTCAGGAGCCAGGAAATCACAATGGGGCCCACAAAAACCTCGAGCAAAGCCAGTGGACAAAGGAACAGCCAAGCCTCTACACCTGTGCCCAGACTGAGGGCATCTGCGAGCCCAGCCCCACGATAAAGAAGTGGTCCTAGGAAAGGCAGGCTGGCCAAAGTCCCTTCCAGCCCAATGGACGTTCTTGACACCATCTCTCCCATGGCCACTTGAGCTTGACCATACAGCACGTGCCCCCTTAGCAGAATCCCTATGGCCTATCTCCCTCACCAAAGCCTCAGCTGTTGCCCAGCAGGGACTATGAGAGTCCACGCTCCTCCACACCGATGGCCTGGCCGTTCCCAGGTGACAGGGGAAACCGCTCCACTGCTGGGAGTTCACACAGACTCCACTCTAGACGCTCACACAGCATGGGGACCCTCAGTCCACGAGCCCCTGCCAGGCAGGCAGTTCTGTGGAAACACTCCTGCAGGGACTCAGCGTTGAAGGATGAGGGCCCATGAACAAACAGCATCCCCGGTCTCCACCCTGGGAAGCAGAACCTTCGGAAAGTGAGCAGTTCCCAACGGCCTGTTTCTCAACCACACAGGGTCTGGGCCAGTTCCAGCCCAGGGCGGGCAGCGCACCCCCACCGCCCACCTGACCCATGAGCAGCCATCCCTCAAAACGAGGGACATATCCCAATGCCCCTTCCATGAATGACAAGTCCAGCTTAGTCCAAGGGCCATCAGATGAGGGATGGAGTCAACCAAGCAGAAGACAAGGGAAGGGGGCGTGGGAAGGCTGAGATTCCCACCTCACTACTACACGATCCAGCAGCAAAAACACACATCCTTGCCCACCTACAACGTTCATCACCCAAACATGCCCCCAACACACCGCCAACAACTGCTACGCATACTGTCCCTGTTTTAACACGCAGAAACTGAGGTGCATGCTTGCTCAGTCAGGCAGCCAGGGAGGGACAGAGCAAAGACACAGGAGCAGCCCCGAGGACTTCCACGGTCAGACCCGCCCAGCGCAGGTCACCAGGGCCCGGCAGCCCTGACAGCGGCTGGATGACCAGAGGCACATCCTGGGGGCCCCTGTGGTGTGAGGGGCATCACTGAGGAGCAGCCCCCCCCCAGGCCAGCACGCACAGACACACCACCTTCAAGGGTTTCCAGGCTCAGGCTGGAGCCCTGTCCCGATGCTGGGGCGACCACAGGGACCACCACCCCGCTGTGCTCAGGCTGTAGGCACAGAAGGGCAGGTGAAGGCAACTGGACCCCAGGAGGCCTCCTTGCGGCCCCCCAGTGCTGGTGGCAAGAGAGCCAGGTGGCCCCTGTAGCCCTCAGTACCCAGGAGGAACATCAGCTCACTTCATCTCACCAGAACCTGAGGCCCCCACAAAGAGCAGTTTCAGCACGTCTCTATTGCTTTCTGTTCTGGGTCTCAGGAGATCAAAAATATTAAAATGAACTACAGAAAGAAGTGGAGAAATCGAAACGTATCCCATGAATAATCTGTCAGGAGTGGGTGGAGCAAACAGAGACTCGCAGCCTGGGGAGGGGGTCTTCCCCTGCAGCTTTTTCCAAAACTCCCCAAGAATTCCCCACCCTGAGGTTGAAATTCCCTTCCCACTCTTGGGGTGGTGTCCCTGGTGCACAGACAGGCTGTGTTGGGGAGACCGGAAAAGGACCACACACCCCAGGACTCCCAAGTGCACGATCACAGAGCCAAACCCATGGGCAGAGGCCAGAGAACAGGACAACTGAGCTGGGGGCGACAGGAGGGCACAGGAGCCAGCGCGGACAGTGGCACAGGCGAGGCCTGGACGGAGGCACATGGGACCACCGGCCCAGACCCCACTGTGATGACACATGGTACTGACACACAGTCTGGAGACCCCAAACTCTCAGGATGATCACATCACCATCAGCATCCCAGGGGAGCCTTCTGAACCAATGAGAGCTCTGAGCAGCGCTGGGGGGGCACAAGAGGAAAGAGCGGCACTGACCATCTGGGGAATCACTAGACACCAAAGCTCGCTCTGAACCCCTCTCTGAGACTGGGGCTCAGGGGGCCGTCTTGCCCACTTGCCTGGCAGTGCCTGGGCCCACAAGCTGAGGCCAGGCCTTCCCGGAGCCTACGGACACTCATGTCCAGAACAGCAAGGCCTTCTGCAAGGGAGCCAAGGCCCGGGCCTGCAGCTGCCACAGTCGACCCCAAGAAGACAACCACAAACACACGTGACCCAGATTCGGACACAAACACAGACACGCCCTGGCAGACAAGACCGTCTCCTGTCCACCCTGCACTAAGTGACCTGCCACAGTCTTTCAACCACAGGCTTATTCAGGTGGCCAGAACCCACCACAATCCTGCACATGGGGTGCCCTCGGGCCATGATGGATGTTGTGGGGGCAGGCACCCCAAACAGAGAGGCCTCCAGTTCACTGGGAATACCCCTCATGCCACACACGGCCAACACCCAGTCTGAAACCAGCTCCCAGTCTGAAACGAGGGGCCCCATCAGCCTGCTGGGACCTGCCACCGGCACCCTCCCCCACCCACAATGCCCACTCAGACCGTCCCTCCGGCCCAATCCCAACCCTGGTCTGCAGACAGCTGCCACCTGGGCGCCAGCCGAGCCGAGGGCAGGAACACCAGCACATCCACGAGCGCACAAGGGCCTCCCGAGCGCAGTGACAGGCCTGGCTTCCCTCCCCTCCTCCGCTCCCAGAGACTCTGACACTCCGCTGGAGGGGCGCCCAGAGAAAACCGGGCGGGAACATCTATTCACAGATTCGGAAAAAAAAGTTTGATGCAATAGCTGAATTAATTAGGCCTCCCAAGAATAGCAGAGCCAATGCAGCATTCTGTGTGTGCAATTTAATAAGCCTGGATACTCAAAAGAAAAGTTACAAATACTTGGGGAGGGGGGAGGTGCCAGGCAAAGCTGGTGTGGACCCCAGTGAGTGGCCAGGAGCTAGCAGGCTGGATCACATGGATCCACTGTCTGGGGAACGCCGGCGGCCCTCCCCACTTCGCCCTTTGCGTCTCAGAGGAAAGGACAAGAGAAAACGTGCACATCCAAAACAAACCACAGGCCAATGGCTCCCCTAACACTCAGATCCTCAGGCGCCCGCTGACCAGTCCCCGAGCCTGGTGCCAAGTGGCCCTCGCCCCCACACGGGGGACTCTGAGACTCACTCTCTGGCAGGCCAGGCACACACACAGAGCTGGAGTCACCGAGTCTCGGCCCCCGGCCACCACAGCCCAGACACCTGGCTTCGCTTTGGAGTCTGTCTCCCAAGACTTCAAGGCACAAACAGGCCCTGCCTAGCCAAGTTCCGCCTGCTGGGGACACGGGCAGGCGCCCCTCTGTGTGCCAGCCCGGGAGTGGGAAGGCCAGAGCGGTTCCCTGCCCCCCACTCAGCATGAACACCCCCCTGGTCCCCAGGAAGGCCTGGGCTGGAGGCTCCAGACTGGAACTGGCCAGGATCAAACTTCCTGGGGCTAAGGGCAGAAGAGGCCTGCCCCTCCCGACCCAGCTGGGCAACAGCTGTGGGCCTCAGGAGGGCTTCACCCCCCAGGCCTGCCCCCCAGGCTCCCAACCAGGCAAGGAGCTAATCCTAGGAGTCAGACCAAAGGACCTTCCTCCCGATACGGAGCAGCGTACAGGGACGCCAACATCACCACCAAGTTTCCACAAAACAAAACCTAGCCCTGAAACGTATGGGGGAGGCTGAGCCCCCAAGCCAGGAGGGCACCCCGCCCTCTCCAGGCCCCGCTCCCACTCCCCAGGCACAGCTGCCAAGGGACACTCACCCGGGGCACCCGCCGCTTGTACTTGTTGCCATAGTCGAACTTCTCCTTGACGTCGTCCAGACAGCGGCCGAGGCGCGCCTGCTCCTCCTTGCCCGTGTAGTCCTGGCTGAGCAGGATGTAGGCCCGCCAGTTGGCCGAGTCGAAGCCCCAGTGGCAGGTCCGGTTTTCCAGGGCCTTGTGCGAGTGCACCACGAACTTGTGCGGCGGGTACATGAGGCGGCAGTCGAGGCACTGGATGCAGGCGGCGCTCGGGCTGCTGTAGAGCTCGGGCACCAGCAACCCCTTGCACTTGCCGAAGCACTCGTGGTACACACGCACACTGCGCTCGCTCAGCTCCAGGCCCAGCGCCAGGCTGGCCGCCAGCTCCTTCTTGCAGGGCGGCGGGTAGGCGCCGCCGTACAGCAGCGCGTTGCACAGGCGCTCGGCGTCCGTCTTGGTGATGAGCCCGCACGAGGGCGCCGAGAAGGGCAGGATGCCCATGACTTTGAGGATCTCCAGCTGGTCGGCCGTGCAGCGCGAGCAGTAGATGTGAAGCTCGTCGCACACCGAGTTGATCTGCTGCAGAGAGAAGTCGCGCAGCACGGAGTTGAGGATCTGCGGCAGACACAGCCGCTTCTCGCCGCCCACCACGAAACACGAGATGGTCTCGCCCTCCAGCACGGTCTCGCAGCGCTCCGTGGAGCGGTCGGACGGCATGAAGAAGGGCCCGGGTAGCACGGGCGGCGGCGGCTGGATGGCGGGCAGGTGCAGCACCGGCGGGGGTTCGGCGGCCGCGGGCACCGGCGCCGGCACCGCGGCCGCGCCCGCCTCCTTGGCGCTCTCCTTCTTGTAGGCCTCCTGCGCCCAGCGCGCCGAGAAGGCGGCCGGGCCGCCCAGCGAGCTCATGGAGCTGAGGTGGAACTGCTCCAGCGTCTTCTGCAGCCCCGGGTGCGGTTGGAAGCCGCCGCGGCCGCCGGCCGCCGCCTCCATGGTGCGCTCCGGCTCCCCAGGCCGCTCCCGCTCCCGCGTGCCCGGGCCCCCGCGGCCCCCGCCGCCGCCCCGCGCGCCCCGGCGGCGCCCCCGGCCCCGGCCCCGGCCGCCCCCCGCCGCCGGCTCCCGGCCGATCACGGCCGCGGCCTCGGCCTCGCCCGGGGGCGCGAAGGGGAAGGCGGGCGGGGCGAAGGGGTCCCGCCGCTGGAGCCCGCCGCCGCCGCCCGGGCCCGGCGCCACATCCACGCGCCCCGCGCCGCGCCCGCCGCCGCCCGGGCCCCCCGCGCGCCCCCCGCGCGCCCCCCGGGCCCTAGGCGCGGGGCATGCCCCAGCGCGCGCCGCCAACGCCAACGCCAACGCTCGCGGGCCCGGGGCTCGCGGGGGGCGCGCGGGCAGGTGCCGGCGCCGCGAGGCGCGAATCGCCGCGGCGGCCGAGGCCGAGGGGCCCGGGAGGAGCGGGGGCGCGGGCGCGGGGCCCGCCGGGCCGTCCTCGCGCGGCGCGCCGCCGCCGCCCCGCTCCTCCCACCGCGCGGCGCCCGCCCGGCTCGTCCCGGCGGCGCTGGCCGGCCGCGTTGCGCCCACCGCCGGCCTCCCGGCCCGGCCCGCGCCCACCCCGCCGCCCGCGCCCGGCTCCGCGGCCTGCCCACCCGCCCGCCCGCCCGCGCGCGCGGCTTCCGGGGCGGCGGAGCGCCTGTGGGGCGGCCTCAGACCGCGGCGGCGGCGGCGGCGCGGGGCTCGGCGCACATCCTCCCGGCGGCTCGCTCCAGCTCGGACTGAGCGCCGGGCGCTGAGCTCACGCCGCCGCCCCGCCCCGCGTCCCGCCCCGCCCCGCGCCGCCGCCCCGCCCCGAGCGTCGTCTGGGGCCGCGCGTCGGCCTCAGCCGAGCGCCAGCCAGGAATGCGCCCGCCCCCCCGGCCCGGCTCTTCCAGGAACGCGCGCTCCCCCCGCCCGCGCTCGGCACTCCGCCTCACTCGGCCGCGTTCGGGCCCGCCCTCCGGCCGGGGACTCGGATCCGCTCGGCTGATCTCGGGCCTGCCCGGCCGCTACTCGGCTTCGCTCGGCTACGCTCGGCCCCGCCCGTCCGGGACTCAGCCCCGTTCGGCTCCGTTCGGGCCAGCCCGCCGGAAGGTCGCTCGGCGGGGGCGGTGGCTGCGCCCCGGGCCCCCCATCCGGTGGAGGCCGCTTCCTGCGCGGCTGCGAAGGCGCCCGTCCCGCCGCCGTGTCGCCGCCAGAGCCCAGAAACCCACACGGGGCCCCCCACCACAACCGCAAACCAGCTGAGGGGCGGGCGGATGGGGCCTGCGCACCCTCTACCGCACGCCTCCCAGCCCAGCCCCCGGGTTCCCCACGCACGTGACGGGGACGCCAGGCAATATGACCCAAGTCCCACGCAGGACTGGGACACCGAGCCAGAGGATGTGTATTACTGCAGGATGGCAACACCCTAGAGACCCCACACGGGAGAGAGACACCGTGGAGACTGTTCTGGGGGTCCCCCCGAGCGATGCAGGCGCGACACAGCAACCCCCAAAGGATGACTGGCCGCAGGGCCGACCACCCCAATGACCCCGTACCATGGTCTCCCACACAGACACTTGGTGCGCCCACCGCCACTTCCAGGGCAGGGCTTGCGTCCAGGTTACCGCGAGGCCCAGGCTCCTCAGGAACCTGTCTCCTGCCTGTTCCCCCAGCACGCTGGCCCGACCCTTACCCTACAGCCCCCAGGCCCAAAGAGCCATTTATACATCTGCAGGGCACTCAGGGCAGGGCCAGTGTGAGACCCCTCTGTCCATCCTTCTGAACCCTGGCTCTATCAAGAGGGATGGACAGACCAGAAAGCGCTGGGTGGGACAAGACAAGGGCCTGAGGTTGGACAGGCTGACCCGGTGGCCCCCCTGAGGAAACAGTGTCTAGCAGAGTCCTGGGGACTGCGGACTTGAGATATCTAGAAGACAGTTCTGGTTGTGCTCAACTCAAGGGCAGAGGGACAGTCCAGCCCAGCTAGGCAGTGGTGTCTTTTCTTCCACAGGACCAGGGCAGCCAAGCTGGCCCAGGTACTGGAGGACATATGGGGGGTCCACCCACTTCAGCCTGTGTGACCTTCAGCTTGGCCCTTACTGCTCCTGACTCCCCAGTGGAGGCTGAAACTGACCCCAAACCAGCACTCCTGCCCTGGGGAGCTGACTGGGTGTCTCTGCAGGCATGGACAGGTATCCAGAGAGGCAGCAAGAATGGGCAGAGACCCCATACCTGTATGGCCACACAATCTCACGGGGGGACCTTGTGGTTCAGGGTGCATTGCTCCACATCTGAAGAACTGACAGCTCCCTACCATGGACGTGAACTCTCTCCCACCCACATGTCCACACTTCACTCCAGTGCTGCCAACACCAGGTTTTCCTATGGCTGCCAACACAGGAAAACTAGAAAAGGGGTCCACACAAAACAAGCGACGTCTTTGCTTTCACAGACTCCATGGTGCTGGAGAAGATTCTTGTGTGTCTCTTGGACTTCAAGGAAATCAAACCAGTCAATCCTAAAGGAAATCAACCCTGAATATTCATTAGAAGGACTGAAGCTGAAGCTGAAGATCCAATACTTCGGCCACCTGATGCGAAGAACTGACTCACTGGAGAAGACCCTGATGCTGGGAAAGATTGACAGCAGGAGGAGAAGGGAGCATTAGAGGATGAGACGGTTAGATGTCAGCACCGACTCAATGGACATGAGTTTGAGCACTCTGGGAGATGGTGAAGGAGGACAGGGAAGCCTGGCATGCTGCTGTCCATGGGGTCACAAAGAGTCAGACATGGCTTCACAAGTAAACAACAACGTCCAGACCAAAAATTTTCTGTTGTACCTGTGTCTGTTCCTTCTACATGGCTTTGACTCCCATACAATCAGGTGACTTGTAATTGAAAGAAGGTGGTTGGAGGGCTGGACAGGAAGTGTTTTCAGTCAAACGCTTGATTCCTCCTGCTCCTTCAGCCAAGTCAGCATTCTCAGGAGGGCCCACAGCCTGAGGGCCCCTGGATGGGCAGTGCCTGACTCCCAGGGGTCCCCTCCCCTCTGCCCTCTGGCTTTGCAGGGCTCCAGGAAGGGGTCTTAAGAGGGGACCAGGTGGAGGAGCCAACACTCCTGGAGCTTGAGAACCCAGATTGAAGCCAAAGTGACTTTGCACAGGTGAGGGGGACAGGTGAGGAGTGAAGGGCCCTGAGATTCAGGAAAGGGCCTGGACTGGTCTGTGAAACTTCACTGCTTCAGTGGACTTTGAGGTTTCCTTCCCCAAAAGATGTTGGAGTTTCTAGAGCAGCCAAGCCCACCCCAACCACCATGGACCAGGACAACTGTGCCTAGAGAGTCAGCCCAGTCCTGTCTTCTCCACAAGCCCAGCTGGGGCCCCACCTGCTGACCTTCCTCCCATCAACTCATCACCGCAGCTGTCCTGGCCAGTGTCCTACTCCTCCCACTGACCACTGCCACAGGTCACTCACCCCACTGGCAGGTGGAGGGGCCAGGCCACAGGCACAGCCATGTTGGGGGGCAGAGGAGGAACCCAGTGCACCAGGCCACCCAGCTCACTCCCCAGCCCTTGCTGTGCTGATGGGTGTAGGCAGCTGGTCATGCACATGTTCGCTCGAGAGATAAGCACGCACTGCGTACCCCGATGGGCACGAGCCAAGCTTTGGGACCAGTGGGGAAGGAGGTCAAATCCTGCCCTGGGTGGCATCCGTCTCTTGCAGCCAGGGAGGCCGGGGATGGACAAACCTGCTTGTAAGGGAGCAAAGCCATTCAGGCCCCTCAGAGGCCTCTAGCAGTTGGGTGCTGGCTTCAGAGCTGGCAGCGCCCCAGGACCCAGGAGATGAGCATGCTGGTGATGATGTGGTATCCATTGCCACAGGGAACAGCTCAGAGGCCCACCTGGGGGAATGGACTGGAAGACTCAGGTCAGTAGGTCCTTACAGAGACGCCCGCAGACAGCTTCCCCAGAGGACCAACCCTGCCCTCCTTGGTCCCACCTGCTCCCTACTCCCTGTTCCTTGGGAAGAAAACACCTGGCCTCAGACAAGCACAGACTGCCATTGTCAGGAAAGGGCTAAGATCCTGTTTATTTTTATTTTATTTAGTGGTTTGTTTGATTTTTGGCTGTGCTGGGTCTTCGTTGCTTAGCTGCAAGCAGGGGCTACCATTCATTGCAGTGCTTGGCTTCTCCTTGCAGTGGCTTCTTTTGTCGCAGACTCTAGGGCGTGGCCCAGTGGTTGTGGCACACAGGCTTTGTTGCTCTGTGGCATGTGGAATCTTCCCGGGCCAGGGACTGAGCCTATGTCCCCTGCTTTGGCAGGCAGATTCTTATCCACTACGCCACTGGGGAAAGTCTCTAAGATACTGTTTTAAAACTTTAAATTTTAAAAAAATATCACATAAGTAACACAAGTTTAATAAAAACTTAACCCCCTTACCTTAGCTTGGGTTCCACTGAAGCAGATCCTGAGACAAAGATTTGGGTCCAAACAGTGTGTCTGGGAGATGTTTCCAGGTGAGAGGAAGGTGGGCGGAGGGGAGGCATGTGTGTCACCAGCCTGTCACTTCAGGCTCCTGGAACTGGATTGTGGGGCCCAGAGTCATTCCATGGGGCAGTCCTGATTGAGGTCAGAGCCCAAGGAGGAAAAAGACATCTGCTGGGCAGGCAGCTTGATTACTTATGGGATTGAGCCAATAAGGAAATGAATTATTGGTGACAAGTCAGATGGGAATTTAAAAATGGAAAGGAATAAATAAGTGCATGGCATTGGATTGGACTTATCCATGTGGACCCATGAAACTGTAAAAGTGGATGCATGTTTGTACAGGCATCCGTATAACCCCGAGCTCTCCCCAGGGAGAGGCCCTGAGAGGAGAGACACCCCCAACAGCATCAAGCATCCTGAGAAGCTATGTCTTGGCTTGGCTTCTAAGTGCCATCCTCCACTAAAAGGAAGCAGGGTCCTTTGGAGAAACAGTTGGTCATAGGACTTGGGCAGAGAGAGGGAAGAGAGTCTGAAACATCTTACCATGTCAGGAAGTAGGAAAATCCAAAGGATAACAGGGACTGGTCAAGAGAGACTGTGTAGCCGCTTTAAGAGGACGGGCCCCCACTGGCAAGTCAGAGATGCTCACAATGGTAGGTGATCATAACCACAAAACAAAATAGAAAACCAGAGGGCTGTGCATAACCAATGTATTTAAATATGTATTAAAATAATAATATTTGTAACTTGAAAGTTTGGTGAGAAATGGTCTATTTGCCTTGTTTTACAGTTCTTCCCCACAAGATTCCCATCATCTGCAAAGGGAAGATGAGCAAGTTCCCGGGGGGGACACTGGTAGGCACTGCCCAAACCCAGTCATCCAAGTGGACACCAGCGATCATCAGATTAATTGTGACCCTGCACCACCTGACTGTGAGATGGGGGTGGGGGGTAGGGAGTCACTTCCCTCTATCCTGCCAAAGAGGCATAGCCTGCATCTGACCATGCTGAACCTCCAGCACCCACACAGAAGGACTTTGTACAGAAAGGCGGGCCTGGAACCTTCAAAGGCATCAGGGTCCTGACAGAGAAAGGCCGAAGAATATTCCGGACTGATGAAGAAGAAAGATATAAAGGCTCAGGGCAATGTGTGGTCCCTGGCTGGACATGGTTACTGCCAACAATGTTATCAGAGCAGCCTAGAATGTGTCTGAGGAGCATAGGGCAGCAGCCCTGCCCAGGACATGGCACTGCAGGGTGTGATGGAGTCCCATGCCAGCAGTTCACTCTCACATGGCACATGGGGTTTGGGGAGGGTGTGTTCCTGTACTATTCTTGCAACTGCTAACTTCTCTGTTAACCTGAGATTGTTAGAAGACACCCAGTTTATTTCTAAGAATGTCACAGGGAGGAGGCATGAGTTCTCTGTTGGGTCCCATGAGCCTGAGCTGCCCAATGGAGTGGACACCAGCCTAGGGCCACCGAAAGCCCTCCAGTCAGGCAAGGCAGGTGAGACTCCACGAGTGTCTGCTGCAACTCCAGCTGAGATGGCAGATGAGCTGGACCCCTTCCTGGCCCAACATGAACATGTACTGGAGAACATAGGTCTGCTCTTTAAATGTTCTGTGAAAAGACAGAAGGCAGGCACTCTGCAGGCCTGTAGACAAGGACAGAAGGCAAGCCCCATGGTGGAGCAGGGTGGAGACTGAGCAGCCTACCTGGGGCTTGGAGCTGGCCTCACGCCCCCGAGGACGGGGACTTAAGGCCACCATGGGATGCAGCTGAGGCCACAGGCCATTTCTCAAATGGGAGCTGGAACCAGGCTTCCAGCATGACCACACAGGCTCAGAAGGGGCTGTCTTTTTCCTGAACGGGATGAAGAGATTCTTCCCAGCAGCCCAGAGGAGGAGCCCAGAAAGCAACCAGCCCAGAGCAGGACAAGAGAGCAGAGGGTGCCAGGATGTGAAGGACTATAGAATGCATTTGACTAGTTCCAAACTGTATGGAGCGCTTTCCAGGTGGCACTAGTGGTAAAGAACCTACCTGCCAATGCAGGACATGTAAGAGACACAGGTCAGGAAGATGCCCTAGAAAAGGGCATGGCAACCCACTTCAGTACTCTTACCTGGAGAATCCCACGGACAGAGGAGCCTGGTGGGCTACAGTCCATGGGGTCGCACAAAGAGCTGGACATGACTGAAGTGACTCAGCAAGCAAGCAAGCAACTATATGGAGGGCCTGCTGGGTGAGGTGGAAAGTATTAGCTCTAGGCACAAGCTCAGCAGTTGAAAAAGAAAGGAAGGCAAATATTAACTCCAGGAAAAAAAAAGGGAAAATCTAAGTAGAGTTCACCACTTGGCTTAAGCAGTGGATGTATTGACAGAGTTATAATAGTGTAAACAATAACTTGTCACATTTGGGGGGAGAAAGGAAGAGAAAGTTAGGCAGGGGCAGGTGGTGTTGGATCAGAGCTGCTCCAGTGATGTGTCAAAGAGTCCAAAACTTGAAGAAAGGAGCAGCAGGAGCACATAATTCAGAAAAATGGAGAAAAATCAGAGAAGGAACAACTGAAAGAATTGAGAGAGGCTGAGGCCAGGCCACTGGACCCAGGGTCAGGGGGAGGTGGCTCAGTGACCACTACAGACATGTCCAGAGCGTCCTAACCTCTTGGGTTCTTTTTGTTCCTTTCATCTTTGCATCTTTCTTTGATAAGAATTCAAGCAAACAGAGCGAAACTCTAAACTAAAAATAAGTAACAACAAAAAGACGAAGTCGCGTGTTGTTATTGTTGCTGTTCAGATGCTCAGTCGTGTTTGACTCTTTGCAACCCCATGGACTGCAGCACCACAGGCATCCCTGTCCTTCACCATCTCTTTTAGTTTGCTCAAATTCATGTCCATTGAGTCAGTGATGCCATCCAACCATCTCATCCTCACATTCCCCCCTCAAAATGACGCAGTTTGGGACATTAAAGAATACACTTTGAATAAGTCATCAATTAAAGAAGGAATCAAAATTGAAATCACAAGTTTTCAATTGAAAGTCAATGGAACACTTCCAATCATGGGTGCAGCTGACATAGTGCTCAGACATTTATGGTCCTCAGTTTCTGTGTCAGAAGCAAGAAAGTAATTTTTCCCAAGTGGGGGAACCACAGATATTTTAAATTTCTTCTTTGTGCTCACCTGCATTTTCCGGTTTTCCAAAGAAGATGCTTCAGTCTTGTTGACCTTCCCTCTCGTTTCTTTTGGATCATTCTGTCTGGGAAGGATTCTCCCCTCCCCCCATGGAAACTTCCGTAGGGTCAGCCTCCTGGCCTGTGTAAGAACTACTCACCCAGGGGCCGAGGGTATGCGTGCCTTACCTGGGTAGTCGGGGGCCAAGGTCTGGGCTGGGTCCCACGTGGGTCTGGCACCCAGTACTCAGCCCAGACCTGCTTCATGGGGGTCAACTGGAGTGGTGCTTGGAAAGCTGAGCTGAGCACTGGGCCACAGGGCATAGGAAACGCCAGTGGCTGTGAGGGTGAGTCCAGCACACCACCGCAGAGGCTGGCAGAGGGTGGGGCTGCCTCCCCTGGAGCCCCAGGTTCTGCTCACCCCCACTGCAGGCAGCAGCCCCAAACCCTGCTCCCACCCAGGAGCTGTCACCATCTTCCTGGAGTGGGGAGGGACGAGTGGGCCCCTTTCCCATGCCAGACTCAACCACCCAAATGCCCACCCCATGGCCCTGAAGCCCTATCCACTCCCCTCACTGTAGCAGGCCTGGCCCCAGCCTCTGGGCATGTAGCCTCAGCCTGCAGGGTGCTCTGTGGGCACCTGCCCTGCGGCCTTACCCCCGCCCAACAGGACCCTGTCCCCTGAAGCGTCCTGTGCTGCTCCAAGCGGAACGTGCCCCTTGCTGGCCACACCCCACCGATCACAGGGTGGCCGCCTATGGCCTTTAGCCCTGGGCCCTGGGATGAGGAGCCAGGGTGCTGAACTGCAAGGAGCAGGGAGCCAAGCCGTTCAAGGACCCCCTAATGTTCCCTTGCCCAGCAGACACTGCTGAGCGGTGCCAGGTGGGCACCAGGGACATGACAGGTGGAAAGGCAGCTCCTTGCCTGCAGGAAGTTTCCCACCAGACACTCCAAAGACTCCAGGACTGAGCTGCCCGCTGTTGGTATCGACAGTAGAGCCTGGTGGTCAGGATGGCCTCTCCAGACCAGTTGCCAGGGCTGCTGTGATACACGCACCTACACTCACAGCTCTGAGGGCATGATGTCACTTCCTGCATCACGGCAGGGCACACAGGGGCTCTGGAGGCCTGGGGCCTGCCCAGGGCACTGTGTGGGGAGGACATGGGCACCCAGATGAGGCCCAGTCGCCCACAGCAGGTGTTGGACGGGGGATCTGATGAGCCGTCCAGGCAGGGGACTGCTCTGAGGGCCACTCAGAGACCCCAGGGACCCTCGTGGAGCATGGGGCAACAAGCAGCCCCTACCTTAGGACACACCCAGTTGACCTCCCAGCAGCCAGGTAAAGCCTGAGATCCAGAGGGACCCCCGGCCTCTCCCACTTTCACCCCCACATCCCCCAGCACTAGAATAGGTCCTACCTCCCATCTCCTGGGCCCAAGGCCCCTCCAGCTGCCTCCTTCTCACCGTCCTTCCTAGCCACACTTCCTAGGAGCAGGGTCTGCCTACCCTGAGCTCCCAGCCCTCTCCTAGGTCCTCTGTGTACCGCCCCCCCAGGCCCTGGGGTCATGTCTTCTAGCTTGTGACCTACCCTTTCCAGTGAAGAGCAAGCACTCTGGGTACCTATTAGTGGACATCTGATGGAAATTTCATGGGACAAGGGAACTTCCTCCAGTCCAGGCAACCAAGGGGGTCAGAGGTCCACAAGCTGGGTGATTTGGGAGCTGGTTCCTACTGGGGGGGGTGGGGTGGATTGCTCCAGGGCCCTTGGCATACCCTCTGCGGCTGCTCTGAGCCCCTCCCCTCTGGGCCTGAGGTTGCCTCTCCAGGAGACAGGGCTGCTGGGCTGGCTCTGAGGTTTGAGCCTGTCCCGCAGTGGGTGAGGGATGCTGCACACCCCAGAGGGGAGGGGACAGTAGGGGTGGCAGACCGGGCCTCCAGCAGGGAAGAAAGAACAGGGAGACCACATCCCCCTGGCTGAGCATCTGGGGAAGGGGCTGGAAGACAGAGGGCAGCTGGTGCCCAACCCCATCCAAGGCCCCCCAGGCTGCTCCCAGAGAATCTTGGTTACTTAGGGGCCCCTGCTCTGACCACACTCCTACTGGTGCCCGGTGGATGCGGGAGCAGGGTGGATCTCAGTCTGAGAACCCCAGGCCCATCCACAGCACGTGGGCCTGGTCCCCACCTGGCCCCTCCAGCCCCAGGAGGACCTGTGCCCCGGCTTTGCACCCCAGGCCAGCCAGCAGCCCCCTCCTGCCGCCAGGCCCTGGGCCCCTCTCTCCTCGTAAATCGGAGCCACACTCCGGCCTAAGCAGCCCCCCCGCCCTCCTGCCGTCATTCCTGGCAGACTCTGCAGTGAGCTCACCCTTACATAAGGCATCTGAGCTATTTCTTGGGGGAGCGAGCTCCCCCTACACGGGGCTCCATTCCCCCCTCGCTTCTGCAGCCATCGACCGCCACCAGCCAAGGGCATCTGGGCACCAGAGGCAAGACCCCTGCACTCCCAGGGCCCCTCCCATGTGGGGAGAGGGCTCCCCAAACCCTGCAGAACGAAGGTGTAAGAGAAGAGACTACAGGTTCTTCCAGATTCATTGAGGGGCTGTGGGCAGAGATGCAGCCCCACTGCCAGTCTAGGCGGGAGGGGGAGAAGGAAGGGATTTCCCCAGGGCACGGCGAATGGGGTGGATTGCCTTCCCTCTGGACCTGGGAGTGGCCCACTGCTGTGCTTTCAGCACCCCTACCTGGTGCTCTTGGCCCCTCTGAGAGCACCTGGTTCATCCGTGGGCCCTGAGCCCAACATTTCAGCCAGGACTTGTGTTCTTGGAAGGAGTAGCAATCAGAGTCCCCTTTGGTCAGGACAGAGGACCCCTCCCCACAAAGTGCCACCGGAGCTTCCAGCAGGGCAGCTCTGTTTCCTGGAGGTGGGCACCAGTCCAGGAGCCCCTTGAGGCTGCAGGGTCCTCTCAGGATTCAGGGGAGAAGAGCCCAGGGACCTCAGACCTCCTGCCTCATTTCTGTGTCCTGGGACCATGAGGACAGAGCAGGCCCCCAGAGGCTGCAGCTGAAGGGGCGTCCAGACAGCATGTGCTGGGTGTTTCGGAGTCATGCTGGCTCCTGGCTTGGAGAGGAGTAAGACAAGTCCCCTCAGGGAAACTCAGAGAGGGGTAGCCATGGGGCCGGTGGGACCCACTGCTGCTTCTCCCCTGGGATGCCCCTCCCCCACTCCCCCAGGCCTGGGCAACTGAGCCTTGGGGCTCCATGCGGACTGCTCATCAAGGCCTCTGGGCGTCCCGAGCTCCTGCCTCGAGCTTCCTCTGCCACGGGAGGAGAGGGGAGGAAAGTGGCCGCAGCGATGCCTCTGCCACCTGGAGAAAGCGGACTCCAGACACTCCCGCCGGAGCCTGGCTGCGCCACACCCTGCCTGGGGACAAAGCTCTGGGAGGGCAGGCGGCTGGGACCCCAGGACTGCGGACTGCAGTGGGGCCGAGCCGGAAGCCTCAAGGCCCCTCCTGCAGCTTGCAGCCCCGGGTCTCTGTCCTCCTCAAGAAACAGGGAAGGAGACTGTGTTTTCCTTTCTTTTCAGACTCGCGTTCTTGGAACTTACACCCTCTTGGGTTTGCTATTTTTACCCACCCTGAGCCTTCCGGTCTCCATGGCGACGCCTCCAAACAGCAGATTCCAGGCGGCAATGACGTCACCTGTCCCTTTCCTGCCGCCCAGGCCTCCAGGCGCTGCCACGGGGGCCGCCCCGGCCACTCCCCGCCTCCCGCCCGGCTGAGCCCCAGAGCTGTGGGTCCTGCTGCCTCCCCATGCCTGCTGCCCACCAGCCAGGCCCTTCCCCGGGGCCCTAGGTCTGGGCTCCCTGCCACGCCAGTGCCTGTGGGAGCTGCTGCAACCCTGGCGGCCCAGGAGGCAGGCTTCATTGGCTTTGCCCCTGAAACCCTTCTGGTAACCATGCTGGGCCATCAGGATGGCAGGAGCATAGGGAGGCCCTGTGGCCTGGTCTGATACACACCAGCTGTCACACAGCCCCCCTGCTCCAGGGTTGCTGCCTCCCCCATCCCCAGTGCGTGGTCTGCAGGTCTCAGGCTCCACACCTTGGACTTAGTCTGACTGCAGGATTGGGGGGCCATGGTCCCTCCCCCTGGTCGAGGTGTCCTGTAGTTGGTCACGAGGCTGTGTCTCTATCTGGGCCACACTTTACCCAACTGTCCCTTCAACACTCAACCTGAGGGCTGCCCTCAGCCCCGACCGATGGTGGGGGCACTCAGGACTGGAGGCCCACCCCACTCCTGCGGACTCAGACATTTGCCAAAAGGCCCGCGACATCTCAGCAGGGCCTCGCAGAATGGACAGGCAAGGCTTGGAGAGCCCACATTCCCTATGTCCTTGCCACAGTCAGAAAGAGCTTTTTCTTCCATGGAGGAACCTGGAGGGCCAGTCCTGGACCTGCAGAGGGTCTGCTCCTCCCATCACCCCACAGGGCCTGGGGCCAAAGTAATGCAGCCCCACCCCCACCAGCCTCAGTCAGAAAGCAGATGCTGGGTCTGGGGCTGAAGGGAGGGCGGGCAGGCAGGGCTGCTCTGTGAGGGTCAGAGGTGCTGGCATGGGCCAGGCCGAGGGTCGTGGTCACATGCTGTCTTGCCAGCATCTAGAAGGGCAGAGAAGACACTGGGGGTGGCCGTGAGCTGCCATGTCTGCTCCCAGAAACGACAGACACGGCAGGAAGGTAGTTTCAAGACTCACATTCCTGCCCTCCCGCTGGATTTCAGGTGCGAAGTCCCAACTCGCCCCCATCCACACCGGCAGGCACACTCGCAGGTCTGGGCAGGAGGCAGGCAGGTGGGCGGCCCTGTCTCCAGAGCCCCACGCGAACTCGTGCACAAAGGTGTGCAGAGAACTTTCAGGGGGCACAGGTGGGCCTTCCACGGTTCCCCCAGCAGCCTCCCCGTCCTGAGGCTGGGTCCCTGGAAGGGCTCAGGCCTGGAGGAGGCCCCTCGAGAGTGGGCCTAGGCCGGTGCAGACCCAGGCACTGGGTTCTGGGTGCCTGGATCCACTCTGCTCCCTGAGTGGAGGTGGCTCCAGCAGGAGGGACGTGTGGCTTTGTCCAGTTAAGCACCCACCCTTGCAAGCTCCAGAGGAGACACAGGTCTGAGGGGCTTTGGACAGTGAGGGGTGGGGGGCAGGCTTCATGCTACAGGTGTGAAGATTAAGGATGAAAGGCCTGTGGCCCTGGAACACATCAGGGGCAGCCCCACTATTACCACAGGTGACTGCGTGGACTCTGTTCTTCTACTCTCTTTCTTGCTTTTGTTTTTGTTTTTAATATTTTATTTTATTGGCTACTCTGCATAGCTTGAGGGATCTCAGTTCCTTGGTCAGGGTTTCCAGGTGAAGCCAGGAATACTAACCATTAGGCCACCAGGCAGCTCCCTCCCACAGGGTTTTATGTGGTGGCTCAGACTTCTGGGGCAGCCACGGCCCCGCGTTTCCTTTGCACCCTGCGGGCCTCTCACAGGGAGCCCTGTTCGGAGTTCTTGGACCCTAAACTGAGATTCAAGTGCGGGCCGGGGGCTCTGGCCCTGAGAGGCGATGTGTGGCTGTGGGTGAGACCCCCATACCAGGCATGACTGTGGAATCGGTCTCCTCCACCAGGTTTATCAAGGGCCAAACTGTGATACGCATGTCGACAAGCAGAAAGGAATTCCTGTTCTCAAGTGCTTCTGTTTTCATGGGAGACAATGAAAAATGAAACTTCCACATGTTCTGTATTAGTCGAGGGCATATGCTTTTAAGAACAGACCAGGGGGAGGTGGGTGGGGTACGAAGTGAGGGGGATAGTGTTCCTCATGAGGTCCATAGGCACTGTGATGGGTAAGAGGTGAGTGCAGGGCACAGTAGGTGCAAAGGCCCTGAGGCTGGGTGTGGTCAGATACCGTTGGGGTCCACGCAGAGAGTAGAGCAGGTGGTGAGGGGAGGTTGGCCCTGATGACTCCCCCAGCTTTGCTGCCCCCAGAGGATGGCAGTCTGGGGGACCCTGCTCTGAGCCAGCTGGGGAGGACCCCAGAGCTGCAGCCCGTCGCTGGTAGGTGGATGGAGAAGCTGCCAGGGGAAGCAGCTGGTTCTTCCCCAGAGAAGGAGGGGTCCAGCCACCAGACTCCAGTTCCTCTACTTTGCTGCTGGGAAGAACCGAGGGCCAGGAAAGGGGTTGATTTGAAAGAGACAGGCTATTCTTCCTAGTCCCGCCCCCAGCCTGGCACAGGGCAGGAGCCACCAACCAGGAGGAAAGCCATTGCCCAGCCCAGTCCAAGCCCCTCTCAGTCCCTGGGTGGCCCCTCCACGCCCTGCCCTGCCCAGGGACCCACTGCCAGCTCTCCTGCCTGCTCTGGGCACAGTGCAGGGGTTAAGGAAACAGCCCCTTCAAAGGGCGAGGCCGAGGCTGGCGGGCTCCTGGCTGCCACCCCAGCCCCACCCCCAGCACCCACAGACGCCACAGGCCTGGCACTGGCCTCTGCCCAGCACCTTCCCCAGACCGGTCCACCTCCAGGCCAGCACTGCCCAGCGGGCTCGCATCTCGGTGAGTAATATTTAACTTGGACGAGCCGGTGGACAACTGCAGGGGAGACATTCACAACAAGTTTGGATTGCATCTGCTTGCCAGGAAGGAGTGGGGGAAGGGGAGTGAGGGCAAAGTTGAGAGGAAGAAAGGAGGGCAGGAGGCGGACCTGAGACCAGCACCCCAGGGAGGCTCCCAGGAGGGGCCCAGCACCGCCCAGCACACTGGGCAGCCCCTCAGTCTTGGCCTCCCTCCCCGCAGGAAGCACCTCGTTCAGGGTGAGCCTTGGACTCAACTCTGGGGCAGAGAACACAAGACGTACGCATGCAGTCACCCACATGTACCCACACACACAGAGACCCATACACACACACACACACACACACACACAGAGCCATACACACATAGAAACACACAGATCCACACGCAGAACTTGTGGTTTTGAGCGGAATGGCCTGCCTGCAGCGCTGAGGCTTCAGCACAAGATGGAAAAACCCTCAGGCAGGAGCACAATCGAGGTCCAGCTGGCTGGGAGGGCAGGCAGGCCAGGGCCCTCCTGAGGTCTATGCACGCAGAATTGACCACCCAGTGCCCAGCTGGGCAGGGCCCCACTAGCGCGCCCTCCTTTCCCCTGGGAAACGTGGCCACTTTCTGGCAGTGGCTGCCCCAGAGAGTTTGGGAACACAGAACCTCTCCTGGCTCCAGGTGTCCACCCGTCCACACCTAAGAAGGCAGAGGGGACCCTGGCAGGTCCTGCTCTGGAGGACCAAGGAGAGAGGCCCTGACTCCCTCGTCTAGGGGACAGGTCACCCTGGGTCTCCAAGTCACGTGGGGCCTACTCGCCTCAACCAGGACCTGGCCCTGTCAGCAGTCCTGGAGTCTGGGGCTGCTCCATCATGCCAGGTAAAAAGTTGCCTCTGTTCTGGAATGTAGCAATCAAAGTTCTCAGTTTCTTTTCCATAAGCATGTATTTCCTGGGGAGAAATACACTCCTCTCCAACCATGTAGTTTGTCCTGTCTACCCCTGGGGCACTGGGGGCCTGTATCATAAAACCCTGTACCCCACCTTGAGGACAGGCCACCAGTGCTGGCTGGGTGGGCATCTGGCAGCTGGTGGAGTGGAGTGTGCTGCCCAGGGGAGGGACCCTCACCAAGTCACACCATCTGGTGGAAGCACTCAGAGCGCTGCTTTCCCACTTCTGGTATCTGCGCTTGGCTCTGCAACTTTTCTTTCACTAGTGAAACTGTTTCATTTTGAACTTCCTCTTGGGAGTCAGAGTCCGGCCCTGACAGCAGCGTCTCTGTCTGAGCGTTTGGACTCATGGCCTGGCTGGCGGGCTTGGCAAGGAGCCTGGACAGCGTGAGGATCTTCCCTGCAGAGCGTGTGTTTGACGGTGCTGTGCGGGCTTGCAGGGGGACTCAGGTCTCTGGGACAAGAGAACTTGCTTCCCAGGAGGAAGCCGGGCCATCACCTACTGTCTGCAGGCAGGCCTGCAAGGGAATCCATAGGGGCGCCTGTTCCTCCCCTACCCCAGAGGGTGCCTGTGATGAAAGCACCTAGAACGTGGCTGCAGGGTGCCTGAGAGCCACACAGATGCTGAGGCCTGAACGCTTGAGGCCCCCAAATTCCTATGTTGAGACCTAACCCCAGTCGGGGAGGTAGGACCTCTGGAAAGTGTCTGGGTCTCGAGGGTGGGGCCCTCAGTAGCAGAACTAGCACCCTCACAGCTGTGCCCTACCCCATGAGGAACAGGACCTGGATGTGGGCCTCACCAGAACCCAACCATGCTGGCACCCAACCTCAGACTGCCAGCCTCCAGGACTAAGAGAGAAATCTATGCTCTCTACAGCCACCATCTGTGGTATCTTGTTACAATAGCCCAAACAGAATAAGACACCGGGTATCTCTGTCCCTGCCAGTGGGCATCAGACCTCAGGCCAGGCTGAAAGGAAACAGGGAAACCAAGGCCCGTGATCACTCATCTTCCCTGCCTGGAGGGTGTTTCCAAGGTGTGGGGCCAAGGCCAGCCCACAGGTGAGGGACAGAAGGCGGGCCTTGAGGGGGCTCCTGCTGCCCATCTCAGCGTCCTCCAGCACCCTGATGTGGTATCTGGGGGGCAGTCAGGAGAGTCTCAGACTTCCCAGGTGGCACTAGTGGTAAAGAACTCGCCTGTCAATGCAAGAGATGTAAGAGATGCAGTTTCGATCCCTGGGTCAGAAAGATACCCTAGGAGTGAGCATGGCAATCCACTCTAGTATTTTTGCCTGGAGAATCCTATGGACAGAGGAGCCTGGCAGGCCACAGTCCATAGGGTCGCAGAGAGTCGGACACGCCTGAAGTGACAGCACACATGCTCATAGGAGAGCCTCCTGGAGCCTGCAGCCCTGACATGTCAGAGGGAGCCCGGATCTCCATCACGGGCTCCAATGGGCACCTGGCAGGGGCTCTTGTATGCCCAGGCACCTTCCCAGGAGGCAGCCATATATCAGCTGGGCTCCTGGAGTTGTACTCTGAATGCAAAGGCCCAGTGTAAAGAGAAGAATGTGTGAAAACATACTAATAATTTACATACGATTCCATGTTGAAAGGCAACATTTTAGATACGTTGGGTTAAAATGAAATATATTTTTACGATTAATTTCTCTCTCCTTTTGCCTTTTCAGGGATGGCTGCTCTAATTTTGAGTGACCCAAGAGGAGGAGCAGGCAGACAGACGAAGGCTGGGAGGGAGAGGGCAGGTCGGAGAAGGGGACGGGGGGCGAGTTGGAGATAACTGACTGCAGCCCCGGGACAGCACTGGGAGCAGGAGCTGAGGACCTGGTGAGGGCCATGCCATTTGGGTTGATTCATAGGGTCCCATGGTGCAGGGTACCCTGGGAAGCTTTGTGCAGGCCCATCACCCACTACTGCCTGAAGTCCTGGGTGGCCCCAGGTCTCAACTGCATCCTCCCTGCCCACCTGGCCAGCCATTCTCATCATGTGGGGAGGAAAATTTGCTATTCCAGGGGACCGACTTCTCCAGGGCACCTAGTGGGGAACGGCTCCCTCAAAGGATGTGGTGGTCCAGGAGATTTGGGGCAGTCTTTATTAACCGAGGGGCAGGTCAGGTGTCCAGGCCTGGGGACACCAGAGCGACACTGGCCACACACACCATCTGCAGGTCAGCAGACCCTGGCAGTTGGGGTGGCTGCATGTGGGCAGTCAGGTGGGTAATCCTCTCCCCAAGGGTCTCAGGGGGCCTCTCCCAGCTCAGGAACAGCCTGTGGGACAAATGGGCACCCAGGATGGAAGGAGTTGGCTTCACTGTCTGCCTGTTACTGGCCTGGGTCTCCCAGGCCAGAGAAGCTGCCCCTTGTCCCCCTGCAGTGCTGGGAGCACCTGTACCACTTTCACCCCCGAGGTGGCCACTCAGGGGCAACGAGTCAGCAAGGCCACCAGCCAGGCAGCAGCACAGAAGACTTGGGCTCAAGTCCCCGCTCAGAGCTCAGGGCTCATCAGCACAGCTGATGATGGGGGCTGGCAGCCGGGGCAGGCACGGCACCTCTGACATAGGGTGGGTACCCCCAGAAATGAGCCCTGAACTCGGCTGCCTGTGGGCCAGGTGTGGGGGAAGCAGCTCGGGGAGGCCGCCCAGCTGCCAGTCCTGTCCAGTAGCTTCCACAGCTGTGGTCCTGATGCAGCCCCCAAGCCCTGCATCTTGGTGGTCCTGAGCCATCAGGGACCTGCCTCACCTCCACTCCTGAGTGGGTGGACAGTCAATGCCGGGCTGAGCCCAGAGGAGAACCGTGTGGGCTCAGTTGGCCCCAGAGAGGGGTACCCACGTGTGCAGGGGCTGCCAGGAAGGCTGGCCCAGCTGTGCCCAGCCCAAGTGGGGTGACCAGTGATGTGGTCGGGAGGGCTTGGCCACAGAGGGCCCCTGGTTGCTCCCAAGGGAGAGGAAGGACATGGCGGGGGAGGAGGGGTCTGCACCCTTTCTCCAGAGCCTACTGAACCCCTAGTGGGCCCTCACTGCCCCAACTGGGGACCCAGTCATGTTGGGGACAGGGGTACTGCTCTCTCAGCAGGTGGGCACAGCAGCTCAGGGAGGTGGAGAATGGCCCAACACAAGTGCCCTGTCCCTGCCTCCTGGTCCCCTCCCCCACCCTTCTCAGCAGCCAGATGGGCCTGAAGGTGCCTTGGGACTGAGCAGGACCTGCTCTCTCCCTGGGCTTCTACCCCGGCTGGGAACCCTCTCTCCCTCCTGCCAACATCCCACTCAGGACCTGTGGAATGGCTGAGGTGGTGGAGGCCCCAGGAGGAGGAGGAGGGGAGATGGAGGCCCTAGGAGCAGAGGGCAGGGTGGTCTCAGTGGCTGAGAAGGCTTGGGCAGGAGGGGGGCTGCCTGGGTGGTACCTACTGGCCATCTGGCTTGACTCCAGCCACGTCCTGCTTGGCCCCACCTTGGGCTTCAGACCGGAGTGAAGCCTGTTCAGAGAAGTGACTCACAGGGCCGCAGCCACGGCTCTCACTGGCTGGACAGTCCACTGCAGGCTTCAAAAGGGACACTCAGGACCTGGGCTTCCCTCTGGCCTGGGGGGTTGCCAGGCCCCTGGGGACCGTGTGGCAGCTGAGGCTGGAGCAGCCCAGTACCCAGGGCAATGGGAGGTGGGACCTCAGGGTCCTGCTTCCTGCCTTCTGGATGGTGAGGCCAAGGAGTCTCAGGTCAGAGAGCTGGCTTCACCTCCTCCTGCCCCCCACCTCCAGACCAGACACAGACAGCCATGCCCTGACCAGCTGCTGCCCCAAACCTGGCAGTGGAAAGAAGAGACACAGGTCCTCTGCCAGGGGCTAGCGTCTCTTGCAGAGTCTCAGGCTGTGACTCATGACCTGTGGTTGCTGCTGGGACCTCTGGTGGCTAAAGGCTGGGGTCCCTGTGAGACTCAGAAGCAGGTTAAATAACTCCAGGTGCACAGCCGCTTGTGGTGAGGGGCCCCTAACACACAACACCCCTACCCATTGGCCTGCCAGGGAGGCCAAACAACCGTCTGCTGACCCCTGACCTAGCCTCTGAATCCACACAAGGAGGGGCTAAAGCCTTTGTGCCCTTGTGAAAAGAGGAGGGGGCTGTTGGGGGAGGGGAAGGGAGGAGGAGCGGGAGGAGGGGGAGCAGGGAGAGGATGCAGCTGAGCCCAGCAGCACCTCTGGGGGGATGCCCAGCCCTGCCCAAGACGGCCCTGCCCCGAGAGGCCCCGGGGGAGGGGCTCGGAGCTTTCCATGTCAGGCCCCCTGCAGGGGAGATCAGAGATGGCTTCCACAGAAACGGGGGAGGGGAGTGATGCAGTGGGGGCCTAGAAGGCCAGGCTCCGGCCAACAGATCAGCTGTAAGCAGGTGAGAGGCCACTGCAGTGAGGAGCCAGGCCACTCCCGGGTCTCCATCTGGAGAGGCCGCCATCTCTAGGAGGCGCAGGGGGAGGGGAGAGGCAGGGGGAGGGGGAAGGAGGGGGAGAGGCGGGGCAGTGGAGGGGAAGGGAGGGTCCTGCCCTACCCTGGACCCGGCCTTCTCCCCAGGACACTTGCAGAGCTGGCTTTCCTCAGGCCACGTTCTCGGCCACAAGACAGCAGCTTCCCCCGTCCGGGGGATGCTGATGGGACCCTGGGCGAGAGAGGACACCCTGCTGCGCCCTCCTCCTCCGCATTCGGGGTCTTCAAGCCGAATGTGGTGCTGACAGCTTGGAGAGTCCCTGTGTCCGAGTCCAGCGGCTGCTGCACAAATGACCGCCTGGGGGCCTCAGCGACGGGGTCCACCCTAACACTCTGGAGGCCAGAATTCCACACTCAGGGTGTTGTTGGGGCCCCAGCCCCCTGGAGGTACTGGGGAGGACCCTTCCTACCACCTCCAGCCTTTTGCGGCTCCGTGTTTCTGGGTTCGTTGCGGCACCCCTCCGCCCGCTGCCTCCACTGCTGCCTGGCTGGTCTCTATGTGGCTGTGTCCAGCCACACGTCTTCATGCAAGGACACCAGTCGTGCTGGACTCAGGGCCCACCCCGACCCAGCACGGCACTGTCTGAACCTTATTCCAGCTGCAAATACTCCATTTCTAGCAAAGTCACACTCTCACGTTCCCAGGGACACTGTTCGGCCCAGTAGCCTCAAGGCTTGGTCTCTGCCGGACCGATGTTCTCCACAGGAGCTAAGGTGGTGTCCCCGCCGGCTCCCACGCCCCCTCCTCTGGGCCCGGCACTCCTGAAGCTTGGGGACACCGTGGGAAGGACATGGCACCCTGGCCCCATGAGGCCCACTGGGGGGCAGGAGAACCAGCCAGGCGATGGGGTTGGGGAGGGTCAGGAGGGCTTCTCTGCAGGCAGGCCCCAGAGGAGAGCCTGGGGGTCAGTAGGAGGGGAGATGCGGGGACAGAGACGGGGCCGGGGAGCACAGGGCAGCAGCAGAGGAGGGTGTTGGGGCAGGAGCGGCGGGGACCTCAGGGAGGATGAGGTTCGCTATGCAGGCTGGGAGGGGGTGGCTGTCCAGGCGAGAGGTGGTAGCCAGGGTGGACTCCTGGTCACAGGCCACCATCTCTTCCCCGCCGCCCCCTGACTGCCCTGCGACTTTCAGGCTCTTGAGGTGGGGGCTGGAGGCCCAGCTGGTCCTTGGCTTTAGCCTGCTGTCAGTGGCGGCTCCTGGCTACAGAGCCTACCCACTCCTCTGCAGCAGTGACGAGGGGCCCTGAGGAAGCCGTGGTGCCCTCACTTCCACAAGGGTGAGTGGGCCCTGAGCGCTCTCTCTGCCGCCCGGTGGATCCTTCGATGTTTCCCAGGCAACTGTCTCAACCCAGACTGTTTGCCTGGAGCTCTGCATGCCCACGAACGCCACCACCTGGCTCCAGGCCGGCTTGCCCACTTGGCATTCACAGGCCAGCAGGTGTGGCCACCTGGGAAAGCTGGGCTCCAGCTCTCAAGGCCAGGCTGGGCGGCGCAGGCACCAACAGGGCACCCACATGGAATACGGGAGCCCAGTCCCCACTTCCACTTGGCAGTCCGAGGCTGCCGCTGCTCCACAGGGCTGGTTGTGCCCGCCAGCCTCAGGCCCTACTCTGCCTGCCTGCGCCGTCTTGACCCCACTTACCGGGTGCCCTGATGGCAGAACTGGCCCTCAAGCAACCAAAGGAAGGTATGCGGAAGCCAAGTGGGGCTCGGACCTTGCCAGCCGGCTGGGGCCCAGCTGACAGGTCTTACCCTTGCCGGCCTGCCTTGGAGTTGGAGGCCTTGGTGTGGGTCAGTCAGTGGCAAGACCCACTCCATGGAGAAGAGGGCAGAGCAGAGTCACCAGGCTCTGAGGATACCAGGAGCCCAGACACCTGTGGCTCCTGGTTGTCGGAAGGTGCTGGAGAGGTCTGGACCCTGACCAGCTGGTAGCAGACGGCACCCTGATTCTGGGAGGGGAGGAAAAGGGAGAGGGGACTTGGTTCGCCATCACAGACGAAGCCAGAGCACTGGAGGGTGGCAGTCTCTCAGCTGGGCCTTGCCTGCGACTGCAGGGTGGGGTTGTCACCCCTCACCCCCGCCCACTGGAGCCCTTTCTGCTTCATTGGAGGGGTGCCTCCTTCAGAACGCTGAAACATTCTCTGTAAACATGAATTTGGCTTGTAAAAATCTCATTTCCGTAGTGCAGCATCAGTCCCAATCAGAAATTATTTCCCAGTAAAGCCCATGGCCCCTCACTGCAGCAGATGGCTCAGAAAAAGGGAGCCTTTTAATCAAGTTCAACTTTTAAACTTCCTCCAGCCCCCCTCCTGGCACTGCATCTTGCTTATAGCGCCGGGACAGCTGGGACAAGGTAGTCTCCTTCCACCTCCAGAAGGTCCCCATGCAGGCTGGGCAGGCGGCGGGCAGCTGTCAGGAGAGCGCCGGCCGAGGGGCTAGGACTCCTGCCGGGGCCGGCACCTGCCATGTGCTTGGCACAGGGGTCACCCCGGCTCTGTTCTTGGTGGAAGTGTCCCAGGCTGGAGGTCCTGGTGATGATGGGGGAGTTAATCCCCAGCAGCCGGATGAAACCAGAGAGGAGAAGCCCCCGGAGACAGCTTCGACATGTCGCTCTGGCTCTGCCATCCCCACATGCAGGCCCTGAGGGCCTCTGTTCTGCCCCCTCCAGCAGCCCAGGGTAAAGGAGACCCCTGGGGTGGTTAAGGCCAAAGGAGAGTGGGTGCCCGCTCACCTCGTGCTGAAGGCTGGAGCCAGGCTCAGCCAGCCCCTGGCAGCCCCCAGGACCTGCACCTCCTTGGGGCATCTGCCCTCAGGCCTCCCTGTTGTCTTGGGTCCACCTGAGACCCTCCTGGCTCCTTCCTCAAGCTACCTTTCCTGGGTCTGGGAGCTGGCGGTGTGAGGTCCTTAGAGGAAGTGGCTGGGACGCTGAAGACCCCAGGGTTCCTGTTGTGGGGATCAGCTGCTCACAGAGATGTCTCCACACAGCTTCCCAGCATGCCCTGAGAGCTGGGCACAGGCTGGCTGTCTGAGGCCTGGTAGGTCCTGCTTGCCTTGGGGAGGACTGGTATTCCTCCTGGGAGTCTCCAGGAGGGCATGCAGATATGCAGTGACGCTTCTGGGAACAGCTCTGAAGGAGTGGAGACTGAAGCCAGGGAGAGGGTAGTGGGGCTGTGGCTGGGGATCACAGACGCGAGCCATATGGGGGTCCTCAGTCAACCAGTCCCCGAGACATTCCAGGTCCGCCTGTGAATCCCCTCACGTGGGCTTCTCTCACCTGGGAAAGTGGCAGGTCACCTCCTCTGGGGCCCCGAGACCACCCACTGCAGCAGTACCCTTGTTTAGACACGCACAGGCTGTCTCCCAGGAGCTGGCAGGCTCCAGGTGAGAGCTCTGTCTCATTCGCTCCCCCAGGCGTCTTCAGCTTCTAGACCAGTCCCTGGCCCAGGAGAGTCCACTCTGCTCTGGAGGTCTGCGTGGCAGCTGGATGGAGGTCACTTGGGTGGCCTCAGCTTGGGGACTGGGATGCCCAGGGGCTGGAGCGTGCCACAGACCCGAGTTGGAAAAGGCAGTCTGTGATGTGAAGAGGGGCGGAGGTGAGGAGGCTATGGTAGCTCCTGCAGAATGGGGTGCAGAACAGAGTCCCCGAAGCTGTGGGGCTGGAGGGGAGCCAGAGAGAGCTCATGACCACGGCAGCATCTGCCTGTGGCCTGGAGAGGAGCCGGCTGCCACCCAGTACCCCCTGCACCTCTCAGCCCTGATGGGACACCAGGGCACCGACTGCACCAGCGGAACGGACAAGGGTGGCTGGGCATCTGCTGCCACCAAGCGGCGGATTGCAAGGTCGCTGGCTCAGAGAGCGCCCAGGGCCCACGGTGTCCAGGAAGCCCCTCGCAGGCCCTCCGAGGACCCGGGTCCTGGTCTTCTCACTTCTCCGTCTCTTAATTAAGGAAACTAGGCTCCTGCCTCCTGTAAGGAAACGCGGACGTCCTGGAAACGATCTCCCAGGCTCAGGATTGTCCAGGCAGAGGAAGGAGGCAGAGTCAGGACCAGCGGCGGGTGGGGACGCCAGGGCCCCCGGCCGCCTTCCTGCCCAGTTCCTCCTCCTCGGAGGTCTCTGCAGACCCGGGCCTAAGGGGTGAGGTCGGCAACCCCTGGCTCAGCTGGAAAATGTCTCCCTCAGGGCAAGGCAGCCTCGCGACCTCAGTCCTGCCATCGCGAGGGAAGGAGCAACCCTGGCCTCCGTCTACCTCCCTCCGATACTGCCACAAGAGGGAGGTCACCTCACAGTCTGGGGGTCGAGTCCAGCGCCCCGGTGGGAGTGAGAGTTTGGGTCCACAGAGGTCTTTGGGTGGTGCTGGGTCATTGAAGAGGGGGCCCCTGGGACCTGTCTTATCTGGGCGGGGCTGCCCGGGGCGGGGTCCTGGGGGTGTGTCTTGTTGTGGGCGGGGTCTGTGTCGGGGGCGGGGTCTGGCGCGCCGGCCGCTCATTTCCGCCGGACGCGCGGCGTCTGGGCGGATGGAGGCTACGCGGAGGTCGCGGCTGAGTCTGAGCCGTCGGAAGCCACCCTCGAGGGCCAGGTGAGGTCGGGGGCTGGGGCTGGGGACGGCGCGGACCTGGGGGCGGGAAGCGTCCCGGGTGGGGCCTCGTGTCCCCGGCCAAGTGGTAGCCGGGTGTCACGTCCCCACGTGCTCCCTGGAACCCGCCTCGAACCCGCCCCGTCAGCCCTCCTCCCACCCCACTCCCTCCCGGCTGCAGAGCTGCACCCCTAGTCTCTCCCCGCTGAGTCCTCCTTTCGGTTCCCCGAGGGCTTCGCTCCCCGCTTCCCCCGCGCTGAGTTATTATGCCCACCCTCGCCGCCCCAGACCTCCGAGCAATCCCCACGGGTCCCTCCCGGACGGCGGCGAGTGCGAGAAGCTGTGGACTCAGTTGCTGCGCATCGCAAGCGCAGACCTGAACGTGGACGGCGAGCTGCCGCCGCTGCCCGCCTTCCCCGGCCAGGTGCGTGTGCAGTGGCCCCCGCGTGGCCCCGGGTCTCCAGCTGGGCCAGGGCGGGCAGGCGGGCGCGGTCCGACGATCTCTTCTTGCAGGAGCCCAGTCGCACCCCTGAGCGCCCGCCCCCGGAAAGATTCACCGTGGGAACCGAGACTTTCTTCTGGACGCCTTTCCCGCCGCCCCCGCCGGGGCGAGGCGGGGACTCGGGCGGCCCCGATCTTGTGCTCAGTGCGGCCCGGGGGCGCACGGGGTCCCCCCAAGAACACCCAGCGCCCCAGCTCCGCGGAACCCCCAGCGCTGAGGAGCAGCCGTTGGAGGAGCAGCCCTCCCAGCGACAGCCGTCGGCGGACACGGCGACAACCCTGCAGAGCTGTCCCATGTGCCAAGTCGACTTCTCCCCCGGGTGAGTGGCCCCCTGGGCCTCCCTCCCCTCCACTGCCACCCCTGTGGCCCCTGCCCTGTTTGGAAACCACAGGCAATTTCTGAAGGCTAGGGTACTTGAGCTCAACTTTGACTTTTTAAAGTGAAATTTCATGCATAGAAAGTTGGCAAAGTGCAGAGGTGGTGCTGATCAGCCAGAGGGCACAGGGCTGGGTTTGAAGGTCCCCCTGCAGGTACACCGGCCTGGGGCCCTGCTGACAGGCTGCAGCCTCCCAGACGTGGCCCCTACAGTGGGAGGGCAGGGAGGCTCTGGCTCTAATGGGGTCCACACTGACATCCGGGAACTTGGTGGTGACTGGCATCCTCTGGTGAGACTGCCTCCAGGGCCAGTTTGGGCTGTGGGTCACAGAGCAGTTTTTTGTTATGGTTCCTCTGGCAACCTTCCCCGTGGGTGGACTGCCAGTTTTAGAAATGAAGACTTTGTTTCAGTGTCTAGAGATGCCTTTTTTTTGTTTAAGAAATCCAACATATATGCATTTTGTAAAGTAAGGTGATGGAATTTGACTTTGCTAAGAAGTCCCACCTGCCCAGCTTTTGAGCCATGTGTCACATAGCTAAGGACACAGGCATGGAGATCGTGGGGGTCAGGACAGCAGGAAGGAGCTTGGCCGGATGTAGGAGATAGACGGCAGGTTTTGGTAGCTGGTCTTTGTGTGTCCTGTGGCCTGGAGACTGTGTTGAATTACGTGCCTTATCTCTGGTTTTTTGGAAACAAAATCAGCCCTAGTGGTGAAGGGAATGGCAGCTGATGACAAAAGTTATCAAAACAGTTAGCAAAATGTGCAGCACAGACTGCAGAGGGGAGAAGAAACACGGTCTGCATTCAGATATCCAGGCTCCTCCAATGGTGATGTTTTATAGGAACCAAGCCTTTGAGAGGTTGGACAGCTCAGTGTGCAGGGAGTGAGGGCAAGGGGGTGACTGTCCCCAGGAGGACCTGTGGTGAAAACCCCCCCAGTAGGCACAGGTCTGGCATGGTGGGAGGGCAGGTGTGGCAGCTGCGCTGAGATGCCTGTGCTCTGGAGAATTTGTAAAACGTCCTCAGACCCAGTGTTTCACCGAACACACCTCTTGTCCCATATTGAGGCTCTTGGATGGTTGTGGTCTGAAGACACCAGCTCCCTTGCCCGTCCTGAGGAAGCTGTGAACACTTTTGAAAATACTAAGTCCCCTTGATTCGTACCGGTTGAGAGAAACCCAGGGACAGAAATGTCATTGGAAGCCCTGGAGGGAAATTCATTTTCTTGGCAGAAGATGCCCTTGAAGCTTCCCGACACTGTCAGGGCACCCCAGCCCTGCCTCTCTGTTGTAGGGGCAGCTTTTGTTTTTGAATCGCTTGCTTTTCTAAACGTCTAAGAAGGAGTTCCTAAGACTTTGGAAGGATGTTCCAGTCTGAGCTCTTTGAGCAGTCAGATTAAGGCTTGGCAGAGTGCCTCAGCGTAGGTGTTGGTGTGGGCGGTCCAGGTCTCCATGCGGCTGGAGTGCTTCTTACACGTTCTTCCCTTTGATTAAGGATAGCGTGCCCTGGCCAGGCCCCACCCCAAGGCAGCAGAGTGACTTGGGGACCCCTCTCCTTGGGGATAGGCCAGGGCACAAGGGAGCCGAAATGAGTCTTGTTTGCTTTCAGGATTCTGGGCAATGTTTGTGACCAGAGGTGGAAGCCTTGCCACCTTCTGAGCAGCGGGGTGAGGCGGGCTGCTGGTCTGCAGGAGGCATGGGCAGCCTGGGCGCTTTGGGCAGCCTAGTGCTTCCAGGTCACTCAGAACCGGTGGTTCTAGAGCTTCCTCTCTGACCCGAGGGCTGTCACATGGTGGATTCCACAGACTGCATGTGAGCACCCCTCCAGGTCCCTGTATCACGAGCTCCGGGGTGGTCAGGAAGACTGGCTCCACCTGCCACTTTAGACATGAGATGGGTGCCTGCATTTGCACGAGACCCAAGTCGGCCCATGGGGTCTCACTGGTCCCTAGGCCCCTTGCACTGCTGGGTGTCCTGGAGGGTCTGGACCATCAGTCCACGCAGCAGGCTTTGGGCTCGAGTGGGATCCACCTCAGAGCTCTCGTTGAGGGGGTTCTGAGGAAAGCCCAGACGGTGCTCCCCACTGAGGGACAGCACAGGCAATGCCCAGACCCTCATGGGCCATCCTCTCCCCAGCAGGGCTGAGTCTGGCCGGAGGTGTATGCCCATCCTCATAGTGACCGCTCTCCGAGGCGCCACCCTTCACACCCTGTCTTTTCCCAGTGGCCTTCAGAGGAGGGAAGGGTCGCCTGGGGCACGTGTGGAGGCAGAAACACCCAGAGTTTGTCTGATTGATGAGATAGGGCTTCTACCTGGGAGGGGGTGGGGAAGACCCTGATGTCCACCTTGGGGCCGATTCTGCTGAGCCCACCCACACCCTTCACCCGCAGGTGGGTTCTTGGGGTTTTTCAGACACAGGGTCCCAGCCCTCAGATGCAGGTGCTTGAGGAGTCTGGTGCCCTGGGGACCTTGGACCCAGGAACAGGGTTTGGAAAGGCCCTTTTTCATTGGGGGGACCCCTGCCCCGTTCTGCCAGCCGAGGGCACCGTCTCAGGTTTTCATGTAGTCAGCTCCCAGGAGGGGCGTGAAAGTGCAAGACACATACTCTGGCTGGGCGCCCTCCCCGCTGATGACCCTCCCTCTTCTCTGCTCACAGGCTGGCGCAGCTGGATGTCGACAGCCACCTGGCCCAGTGCCTGGCAGACAGCACGGACGACATAGAGTGGTGAGCAGCCTGGCCAATGCCTCCCCCGCCCTGGCTGGGCCACCTCCTCTCTGCTGTGTCCCCAAAAGCTGCATGTTAAAGTGTGTCGGTGTGAAGTGCTCATGTCCCATCTCTTTGTGTTGATACTGAAACATTGAGTCCTTTTTCCTTTTTTGCTGATGCTGAGCGATGTGATGACTGAGGTGGACAGAGCCACCCAGCAGACGGACCAACCCCAGGTGGGTAACAGGGACAGTGTCACCAGCAGTGTGAGTATTTGAACTCAGGGTGGCTTGGGAATGGATGCTTTGCTGACTCCGTGAACTTGACTCGGGCTTCATGACCATGTTTGAATCCCCAGGTAAACCTGCTCCTGCAGCCGCAGGGATGCAGAGCAGCCCCTGGAATTTGCGGAGAGGCATCAGGTCCGTCTGCTGACGTCCTGTGTGAGCTTTGTCTCAGAGGCCCTGTGCAGGGGGGTCTTCTTTCCTATGCCGTCAGTCCACAGGTTCTGGAAGAGCCTCATCTCCAGCTCAGCCATGGCTGCAAAAGTCTAAGGTTACCATCCAGAAGTCAGTATTTTCAAGAAAGGCTTCAGGCAAGCCATGAAAAGACATGGAGGAAAACTCTGTGCACACGGTACACTGAAAGGCTACAAGCTGAGCAATTCCAACTCTAGGCTTTTCTGGAAAAGGCAGAACGTATGGAGACAGCAAAAAGATCAGTGGTTATCAGGGTTTAGTGGGGAGAGGGTATAAACAGGCAGAGCACAGAGGATTTTTAGGGCAGAAAAACACTTTATGACCTGACGTGTCAGTGCAGCCTCTCGTTTGCAACAAGTGCACCCCCTGGGAATGTAACGGGGAGAAGGGGGTCTCTGTTTTCCTCCCCACCAGAAATGGAAGTGAGGGACCTAAAACTGCTCTGAAAAATAAAACTTGTTTTTAAAAATCATCTTTAGAAGCCTTTGTTCCTGGAGACACCTACTTTTAATGAAAATGATGACAGCACGCATTGTCATTAAAGTCTTTAATAATGTGCAAGACTTGAGCAGCCGTGGCCTTCGTGGGCATGCCCTCTGCAGAAGGAAGGCCAGGGCCACGGCCCACTGCTCACTGTACAAAACCACAGGACATGTCTCCTGCTTCACAGTCCTGAAGGCGCCTGTTTCCAAGAACCATATCAGAGGACATGCTGTGTTGTGACTGGAGCCGCTGGACCCACCTGAGCACATCCTTCGCCTTCTAAATTTATAAAAGCATAGGACCACGCACAAAATCACCCTGCCTGGGAGCCCAGGTTACACACAGGTCTGTACACCAGCAACCACACTGGCGACTGGGAGGCTATACCTGGCACCACTGCAGCGTTGACATCAATGCTGTCAGTGTGAACAAATCCACGGCCCCTGTACTGTCTGAGCAGAGGTGTTACCGTCCCTGAGGTGGCACGTGACCCCGTTGTGGGCACACTGGGGTCTCCCTAGGTGACTGCATAGCCCTCCTGATGATGTCACCACAGGGTCAGAACGCCCACCAGGCCCAGGCCACCCTGACTCTGTCCCAGGGTCCTTCACTTCCATTTCCGGGGGCGGCGTGGGGGGGTGGGGAGGGTGTGTGTGTGCAAGTCTCCACGTTCTAGAGATGCTGCTCTGCCATCGGGGCCTGGCTGAGGTGCCCAGGGAATCTGGGGGCACCCGGGGAGGCTGGTGTGTCTGTGCTGGGTCGGGCCAAGCCAGCAGCTTCTTTATTTAGCTTTTAACTGTGATCTGCGCCAGGCTGCTGCCACATTGGGAGAAGTGAGGCCCAAGGATGCATGGCTATGTGGGACCCACACCCACAAGGGACATCAGGGACCGCTGTCCTGAGAGTGGACAAGGCCCTCCTCCCCACTTTGCCTGGCCTGAGCCACACTTGACATTATCAGGGACTTAAAAAACCCACATGATTTACCTCTTTCTAGAAAACCTTGGGTTCAGCTTTTTACCTAAAGGGGAGGGTGGCCGAGTGACTGTGCCCCCTGCAGGTCATGGGAGGGAGGAGGTAAGCCCTGCCAGCAGGGGGGGCTAAATTTACTCCTTTACTTTAAGGCTAGGGCCCATCATACACATACCCTTTTAAAATGTCTAATTCTGAGCATTATTATTCCTGATAAAAATACTCTCCAAAAATCTAATACATAACACAAGACATATGTAGGCACTGCTCAGTGTTTCCAGAAATATATTTTGTGCAGATTTCGCTTTCAACTTTGTGGGGTTTTTTTTTTGGTTTGCGGGTGCTTTGGTGAGCCTTGTTTTAGAACCTCTATGACCCAATTTTCCTGGTCAGTCTAAGGCCCGGGTTGGGACCGATGGAGCCCACCTGGTGAAGGTGTGACCTGGGCGTCAGACCACAGGAGCTGCTGACATGCTCGGTATGAAAATACTTGTTAAATATTAACAACAGGAACTTACCAGGATTTAGAAAATGTTCCGAATTTGTATAAACTCTCCATTGCGCAGGCACTTACATTCCGGACGTGCCTCCTCCGCGTGGGCCGCGCCTGCGACTATGGGCGGGTGCCCCCCGCGGAAAAAAGGCATCAGAGGGAAGCGCCAGCATCAGAGGGACACTTTATTCCTCGGGACATTACAGGCCAACTCCTGGTGGAGCAGGTCAGTTCTGCTTCTGTGGAAAGTGTGCACCTTCGAAGTTGGGGGCAGTTTCTCCCTTGGACACGGTCACCGCGGCCCCTGTGGCGCAGGCGCGAAAAGCAAGTTCCTCTGGGCCTGAGGCCCACGGGCCGCACGGGGAGGCTGTTCTGCCCTGGGCACCCGCCCACGCCCGGCCCCGCATGCATGCGCAGGGGTCAGGGCCAGGGCCAGGGCCAGCGCCATTCACGCGTCCACGACGAGAGCGCGGTGCCTCACACGGACTCCTCGGTGGACAGCAGCAGTGGGTTGATGTACTCGAACCCTTCAAACTCCGACTGGTCGATCCTCTTGATTACGTCCCTGCGGCGGCAGACAGAGAAGACTCAGTGGGCGTGTTTGAGATCAGGCCCTGTCTCGCCCCGGAGCTAAGAACGCCCCGCCCCTGATGCCTGGCCTCCACCTGGGACTCTTCCTTCCCCTGCAGTCCCGGCCCTGCAGCTGGACACCCCGCCCCACCATGCTGCAGGCCTTACTCATCGTCAGGGGTCAGCTGCACCGGCTCGCTGGTGAACTGCGTATCGAAGTTGTCCAGGCCATAGTCATCCGTGATCTGCGGCTGGAAGGGCGGGAGGGCCTGCTTCTTCCCCAGCTGCAGAAAGATACATGGTCAGAGACTCGTGTGCCAACTTGGCGCTGTGCAAACTCAAACCACAGAATCAAACAGAAGAAATGGTGCTTAAGTATATAAGCCTCATTTGATGGCCAATTGTTTTTCTCTAAAGCGTAGAAATTTCCCTCAAAGTCAGAAAAACCACCTGAGCTGAAAAGTGCTGGCAGCACAGGCCATGAGAGACATACCCCACGCCATCAAGGGCCTGCAACCCCGCTCCTTAAACCAAAGGAGACTGGTTTGGGGAGTTTTAATCTTGGAACCCTGGTCATAAGAGAGCTGGAGCTTGGTAGGGATACCTGTGTTCCACTGGTACCCCTCCTCCCGAGAAGCCTTAAACAGCCATTTCTGACTAGTATTCCTAATCCCAAAGGGATGCATGGCATTGAAAGGTTTGTCAGGCAGGAAATGGGGCACATGAGGACCCAGACCCTGCCTCCCAGTTGTCATCTTGGGGGCTGAGACACAGTGGTGTCTAGAGAAGGCAGAGTCATGTGGAGGAGGTGGAGCAACTCAGAGTGACTCCGGTTACCGAGGGGGGGCGCCTGGGCCCCCACGTTCACACATTACATCCTCTCCCTTCCCCTCAGGTGTGTGCTGCACACAGGTGCTGGGCCAGGCCTGCTCCTCAGACCTCAGATAGAGCCACACTGAGGCACGGGGGTCTCTGCCCGGAGGGACCGTCCCAGTCACAAAGGAAGCTGGAGCCAGAGGACAGACAGGGGCCAGCCCTCAGGTTGGACCACTGTGCTCTCACAGCCAGGGCAGCTTGATTCAAGGGGTGGATGACCCCGGCCTTTCATGACTGGCAGCCGCCTTCCCTTGGAGGGTCTGAGTGAGCCAACCTGGAAACCCCCACCTGGGTGGGGCCTCCATGTGACCCGGTTGGAGACATGGAACTGTCCCCAAGGCCCTGTGTAGGGGGAGAGCTCCAACCAAGTCAGGAATAAGCCTCCAGTACACCCCAGCTCACACCCTGTCTTTGTGCTGTGGGGCCAGGGCGTTAGGAACACCACTTATGGCAACAAAAGCAAACTGGGCCTGGAAGGTTGAAACAGGTCCTATAAGTTTGGGGGATTTGGGAAGCTGAACACACAGGTTCTGCTAATGAAGTTGGTGCAGGAAGAGTGAATGTCACAGAGATGAATCCCCCAGTCACGCCCGGTAGTGTCAGGGCTGCGACCAGCACGCCCAAACCACCTGGAGAGGGATGCCCATCACTGTCACCCAGGGGATGCAGGAGGCAGGTGCAGAACAGAGGGGACAGGCTGACCCACTGGCAGAAGGGGGCTATCAGTGTGTGTGCATGTGTGCATGTCCCCACACGCCCATGTGCACGCTGTGATCCCAGGGCTACGGGAGCTGGTGGGCATGGCCACACCCTGGACACTGTTCTGGGGACACAAGGCCTTCCCTTCTCCCCTGGCTTTCTCTCTGTCAGGCAAATTTCCATATTCTTGTCAGTGTGAAATATATTCAGAGAAAAAGGAGCATTTCTCTTGTACTATTTTCCCTACTTTAGGTCTCGGGCTGCTTTAAAGAGATTTAAATATCAAGTCAGAACAGACCATGAGGAAAAGGCAGCCAGCCAGGTGCTGGCCTGGGGTCCTCCAAGCCCACCCCCCATCCCTGGCCGCATGGCCGCCCCCCCACATCCCCGCCCCGGGAATGTCGCACACAGTGTCACCTCTTCTTCCCTCAGTGAAAAGCAATGAACTGGAATGGTACTGCCCTAGAGTGACACCCGAGTCCTGCCACTTAGCCCTGAGGTGTGATGGCAAAGAGGAGGCCCAAAGGGGCTGGGAGTGAGTGCGCTGAGGCAGTCTGAAGGAGGTGATGGATGGAGGTTGGGAGGGGCAGAGCTGTGTCATGGCCCTGAGGCAGGAGTGGGCCCAGTGTGTCGGGGCAGCGAGGGACTCCTACAGGCCCAGTGGAGGAGGTGGCTGCTGGCAGGGCCCAGGCAGGAAGCAGGGGACTGTCTAGGATGTGGGCAGCTCAGACCCAGGTGGCAGCAGTGGGGGGTGAGAGAAGGCCCAGACCCAGAAGGTTGAGTCCCCAGGACTGGGTGGGTCAAGGGCCACTGTAGGGGGAGGGGCCACAGCGCACCTGGGTGTCTAGCTGGGACTAGCTAGATGGTTAAATGGAAGTGTCTGTGAGCTGACCCAGAGCATGGACATGGAGCTCAATCAATGGGTGTATGGCTGGGCTCATCTATCCAAACACACCCCAACAGGACAGCCGGCATAGCATGAATTGGACGCCCCAGCCAAGGCTGCTCTCAGGACCTTCAGGAAGCACTGCCCCCAGGGCCTTGTCACAGCCTGCCTCCTTGTTCTAAATCAGGGTTTCCCAAGGCACCCCCATTTCCACCCATCCTGCTCCCTGGAGGCCCCCCTCCCCCGGGGAGGCAGGTGTCAGGTTCCAACCACTTTACCAGGTCCCAGTCTATACTGCGGAAGAAGGCGTGAGACTTGATATCGGAAAATCCAGTCTGCGGCCGGCAGCCGAGCCTCTCCTTGGGGTCCTGGGGAGGTCAGAGTTCAAATGAGGACGAATCAGCACAGAGCAGGGCAGCCCAAGCCAGTAGCGGGTCTTAAACACCGTCAGCAAACCACCCGTGGCCAGCCCCCTACCCAGGTGAAACTGCTTCCTCCCAGCGGGTTAAGCTCCTTCAGGAAATGCCTCTCTGGCATAATTTCTCCTCATTATCTTTTGTCAAGTCTGAATAAGCATCCACAGGACCACCAAGGAAGGAAGCAGAGTCACACCCATGTCCGGCACTGAACTAGCAGACCAAGTGGTAAAGCCTCAACCCCAGTAGCTGAGGAAGGGCTGCGGCCATGGCCGCTGGGGTGCCACAGGGGGCCACAAGTGTACCTTGTTTAAAAATCCTTTCAACACGTGGGAGGCCTTGACAGAGAGGAACCGGGGGATCCGGATGGGCTTCTCCAGGATGACTGCAAGACCGGAGGAGAGAGTCGTTCCTTCTGCTGCCCCTCCGCCAGCTCCTCCTTCCCTGCCCCCAGCCTGTCAGCTCTGCCAAGCAGCCTGCCAGGCACTGGGAACCTTTTCTGGGCAGGAGGGTCGGGGCAGTCACGGTGGCCTGGGCCTCTTCCTGTACCCCAGCAGGGCCTCCAGGCCTCAGAGGCCCCCGTTGCCCACGGTCAGGCATGCTCATGATCAGGGATGAACCAACAGCAGCTCAGCTGGCCCTATGTCCCCACATCCACAGGTGCCAGACAACACTGTTGGACAGCCTCCCCACGTCCACAGGCCCAGAAGAGCACCATGGGGACAGCCTCCCCACGTCCACAGGCCCAGGAGAGCACCATGGGGACAGCCTCCCCACGTCCACAGGCCCAGGAGAGCACCATGGGGACAGCCTCCCCACGTCCACAGACCCAGGAGAGCACCATGGGGACAGCCTCCCCACGTCCACAAGCCCAGGAGAGCACCATGGGGACAGCTTCCCCACGTCCACAGGCACAAGAGAGCACTATGGGGACAGCCTGGGCCAGCATCCTAGGGGCAGTCAGTTCTGGTCCAGGGGCCCAGGTGGCAAGGAGCTGAGGCTAAGCCAGCCCCTGTCCAGGACTCAGGTGCACACCGGAGGTGGGGAGAAGGGGGCCTCGGCTAAATCAGGACAGATTCTTTCCCGTGGATGTGAAAGACCAGTATCCCCCTGCCCACCATGCTTTGCTCCCTGAGAGCCAGTGGTGGACAGGTGGCCACACCTAGTCTGTGGCAGCCATGGTGACCAGTCAGGGGACCCTTTCACCCCCACTTCTAAAAGGGGAAAACCCGCAGGGCATGGAGGGAGCTTGATGTATGGCCCGCGCACCTTGGAAAAGGTAGTCTTCAGTGTTCATGTCGGGGTTGTCGGTGATGATGTCGAAGGGGGAGCGGCCTGCCATCATCTCGAACATCAGCACGCCCAGCGCCCACCAGTCCACACTGAACCCTGGGGGAGAGCCAGGCTGGTCAGGCCAGGACTCTCCATTTGTGCTGTCCAGTCACGGGGCAACAGCTGTGACCTGGACCTGGACCACAGCTGAGGCTGGGTGTCCCCAGCATCTCCCAGGCAGCCTGGCCTCCCCTCTGTCCACTGTTCTGGGGGTTGCAAAGCTATCTTCATGTCAAGGAAGCCCAGGGACAGCCAGCTGCCCCTGGTGTCCAAAGGTGTGCAGCTCCATCACACATAGGGCCCCCATCCTGGGAGGGCTATAGACTCTGCTCTGGACCACGGCTGCTGTCCATCCTCCTTGTTTGGTTACTAAGCGACTTCAATCGTATTGGCCTCCCAGGTGCCTAGGGATCTGAGGGGGCAAGAACCTGCCCACCCCCCAATTTCAACGGCAAAGAAAATATGTGAAAATATTTGAAAGCGTATTTGTGATGGGAAAACAGAAGAACCCAAAAATGCAGGGGGTGTGCACACACAGACACACATGTACACATGTTCTAATCTCACTTTCATTTCACACCCAGAGAAGGAGAGGGTGGACACAGTCCAGTGTCACAGGGGCTGTGGGTGGTTCTGGTGGGTTTAGGGAACCCACACCTGTGGGTGGCACCAGTGACTTGGGACCCCTGCTTGGGGCCTGTCTTTGCATTGTCTTCTCCTTCCCAAGCCTTTTGGGCTCCTTGACCAGAGGGATCCTGCCCAGTGACCTCCCCAGGGGACACTCAGGTGGACACATGGGACAACAGCTGGGACTGAGGCCATGTGATGACCTGGGGCTGGCGAAGTAAGGGTGTGTATTTTAATGCAGTCTGGTCAGGAAACCCTCTTCCTGGCAGCTGGGCCAGCTCCCCAGAGACCCTGGTTAGGACCCCGGCAGGGTCAGCCCCGCTAGGATTGCCTCCTTCGCTGTCTGCTCCATCACAGAGTCTCTGGCAGAGGCAGCTCCCAGGGTTCAGGCTGTCCTGCTCCACTCCAGACTCAGAGCCAAGTCCCTGGGCAGAGGAGACTCCCAGGCCTCAGAGCATCCTGCTCCACTCCCACCTTGGAGCTGAGTGCCTGTCCCACCCGTGCTCACCATATTCCTCTCCCCGCAGGATTTCGGGGGCAATGTAGTTCGGGGTTCCGCAGAAAGTGCTTGTTGTGTCACCGGGGCCCAGGCCTTCCTGTGGGGACAAAGCTAATTACTAGAAGGGAGGGCACCCCCCAGACATGCCCCCACTAGTGGGAGAACGCATGGTCATGCGGAGGTGCCGGAGACCAGGCATGGGTGAGACGGTGCGGGCGCCAGGCTGGCCATGACCCCGGGAGGCGGGTAGGCAGGAGCAGTGGGCAGGATGCTCACCTTGCACATGCCGTAGTCTGTCAGCTTGATGTGGCCGTCGGCGTCAAGGAGGACATTGTCCAGCTTCAGGTCCCGGTAGATAATCCCTCTCTCGTGTAGGAAGTTGAGTGCGATACAAATCTCAGCAGCATAGAACCTGGGGAGGGGGTGACACTTGTCATCAGCAGAGAGAACCCAACCAGGAACCTGGACAGAAGGACACAAGACGTCGGAATTCTCCACTGATGAGCTCATGGGCCAACAGGACTGGGCAAGACACACGTGGGCCCACAGGAACCGGGAAAGGCATGCAGCATCCCTGTGATCAGGGAGACACAAACCAAACCTACCATGAGACACCACCTCACACCTACCAGGACAGCCACTAGACAACGGGCCCCCCATCCCTCCGAACAGAAAATGACAAGTGCTGGCAAGGATGTGGAGAAACTGCAACCCTCATGCACTGCTGGTTGGGATATAAAATGGTGCAGCTGCTGTGGGAAATAGCTTGGAAGGTCCTCAAAACATTAAAAATAGAATTACCATGTGACTCAGCAATTCCACTTCTGTGAATAACTCGAAAGAATTGAAAACAGGGGCTCAAATGGGTATTTGTACCCCCTTGTTCACAGCAGTACTATTCACAGTAGCTAAATCATGGAAGCAACCCAAGTTTTCATCAAAAGATGAGGATAAAATGTGGCCCATTCCTATGATAGGATAGGATCCAGCCTTGAAAAGGGAGGAGGTCCCGACACTGACACCTGCTCCAACGTGGATGGACCTTAGGACATGACACGGAGTGAAACAAACCAGATGAGGGAGGATGCATCCTATGGGATTCCACTTCTCTGAGGTCCCTGGAGGAGTCAGAGTCACAGAGACAAAGTAGGAGAGTGTGGGTTGTGGGAGGGGGTGTGGAGCGAGTGTTTTATGGGGAGAGCTTTGGTCCGGGAAGAAGAGAAAGTCCTGGCGATGAGAGTCCTAGAGACGGTGGTGGGCATGGCTGCACAGCAATGTGAATGTGCCCAATGCTACTGACTGTGCACTTAAAAATGGTTGAGGTGGGAATTTTATGTTATGTGTATTTTTCCACAATTAAAAAAGGAAAACATGAGCGTATGGGGTTCTTGATTTATTACTTGCCTCTCCCCAAAAAGGACCTATGGTGGTGACTCACAGTGCCACATGGGATTATTTTTAAGTGAGGAAATGAGGAAAATGGAAAAAAGTATGGGAAAACAGGAAAGAGATGTGTATGGGGTGGAAATAAACGCCACACCCACCTGTGAGGCCCAGGCTGCAGCGGGTGGGGGTGGGGGCAATGTGGTCCCTGAGAATCATTTAAAAACAAAGATCGTCCTGCTGAGGCCGGATGGTGCCACTGTGCACACTGCGCTCCGAGGGTCGGGACCAAGGCCAGGTCACTCCCAGGACCCTCCGGACTGTGGCCTGGCCTCCCCTGACCCTCCCCCACCCCCGTGCCCACCCCAGCTGCACCCACCTGGCGTGCTCCTCGGGCAGCTTCCTCTGCCTCTGCATGTGGAACATGAGGTCGCCCCCGTTGACGTACTCGATGACCAGGAACAACCTGCAGGACACACAGGCTGGGGTCACCCTCGTCCTGAGAGGCCCAGGCAGGCGGTGACCAGGCCATCCAACTCTGGGGTCAGTGGCGGGAGCCCCTCAGCTTTGATCCTGATGAAATAAAACTTGGGAGAGAAACTCTCGTCCACCACTCATGTCATTCAACACAGTTATTTACTCTTCCAGTGATGCCTTTAGAGGGCTTCTCTGGTGGCTCAGGTGGTAAAGAATCCACCTGTAATGTGGGAGACCTGAGTTCGATCCCTGGGTTGGGAAGATCCCCTGGAGAAGGGAACCGTTACCCACTTCAGTATTCTGGCCTGGAGAATTCCATGGACAGAAGAGCCTGGCAAGCTACAGTCCATGGGGTTGCAAAGAGTCAGATATGACTGGCTGACTTTCACTTTTCACTTTCAATGATGCCTGGCCTGCCTTTGGGGTAAAAATGTAAAAATAAGGCACGGCTGGGGGCTCACTGGGGCTGGGAGGGTGCTATGTGGCTGGTGGCTGTGGAAGGCCTCCCCAGGGAGCAGAGGCCTGGATGGTGCGTAGGGAGAGGTAGGGGAGGGCAGAGCTGAGGGATCACCCTGCAAGTTGAGGGGCCTGGTTCAGCTGGAGAAGCCAGAAGGGCGGGTGCACCATCTGGGGGACGCCAGTGGCCCTCTGGCCACTGTCTGGGTGGACCTGGGGCAGGGAGATGGGCAGGCCAAAGGGGAGGAGGTGCTCAACCTCCTGGTGTGGCTGGCCTGGAGGGCCTGAGGCAGAGCCTACAAAATGGCCAGGGGGGTGAGCAGTCAGGAGAGGAAGGGCTGGCTGGAACCACGCGACGGTCCCATGCACCCCTCCCATAGGACCCACCCCAAGCTGCAGGTCCAGAGTTAGAGGGTCAGACACACGGACCTGGCCACTGGGAATCTGCAATGCTACCGGCCTCCCAGAGGAGGGTGGGGCTGCTGGCTGGAGGGGCCTGTGATTGACAGGCCTCTAGGAGGGTGGAGGTGCTGGTGGGAGAGGCCTGTGATTGACAGGCCCATCCTCTGGATGCAGGCAGGGCTCTTCGGGTCCCCAGACAATTTACCTTGTGGTTTCCCTCCTTGATAGGATCCTCCTCACAATAAGGTTTCATTTTCAAAATTAAGTTCACACCCAATTTCCCTGAAATGCCCTGCTGAGGCTGGCTTGTGGATTTTTAGGTCAACAGTTCCTCTGGGTATGGAGCGGGGCGGCTTTCAGAGAGTTGAGAGCACAGAGGGAGCCCCTCTGAGCACTGGCAGCCTGTCTGCATCACTGCTGCGATGATGGTGACGCCCCACACGTGGAGCATGTGAACAAGCTACAGACTGCCCACCAAGCCTCTGATCACATATTTACACAAGAAACCATTCCTAAACGCACACAGCAGACATGGAGACTGAGGGCTGAGTACTGGGGGAGCAGCCAGAGCTTTCCATGTGGTCCTGCAGGGTGGGGCGGCTCTCACGCTTGGAGAGGACCCAGTGACACTGACCCTGACACGGGGCGGTCTGCACCGTAGCTAAGTTTTACTCACACATTTGCCTGTGGCTGCTTTCACGCTGTAACAGAGGTGAGAGACGGAATAGGCTTGCCGATGTGGCACAAACAGGACAAGGATGGCTGCACAGCCCCCACAGACCTTCGCGCACTGTTCCAACATGTGTGCACATTGAACCCTGCAGCCACACTGGGGGGAAACACTGTGCAGGTGCTCAAGCCCTGGGGAGAGGCCCAGGGCCTCGCCGCTAAAAAACAAGAGCGCTTATTCAGAACGCTGTACTTCAAAGAACAGGACGATACTTGCCACGGTGAGCAGGGATGCGCTGCCCCAGGAGACGTGTCCACCCTATGTGGATGCTCCCCAGGGAATGGATGGTGGCCGCCCACATGGACACAAAGAAGTGCCATCCTGGTGCTGGAGACAGACACCAACATGAGGCCTCAGGGAGCAGGAGAGATGTTTAAAAACCGAGAAAAGTAGCAGCAATGGTGGCTTCCTTTCTGGATCTGGAGGAAAGCCTATAACGGTGGTTTCAACAGAAGCCATGTGACTGGAGTGAACAGAGGCACCCTCGGCTGGTCTGTGACTGTCACCTGGGGCCCCAGGTCTCAGGTAAGTCACTGATCAAGGAATTCACTTAATCTGCAACACTGATCAGCTATAACAACAGGGCAGAATGGTTTTTTTTTTCTATTTTGGCCACGCCATGTGGCACATGGGTTCCCAGTTCCCTGATGTTTTCTTCCTTCTACAGATAAACATTAACACTACTTTTGACATTTTAAAGAAATGTATATTGGAGTCTAGTTGAGTTACGATGTTGTCTTAGTTTGGGTGTACTACCCTCAACATTTCTTTGGCGCAAACCCCCCAAGAGCCACCAGGGGCCGATTCACCCCAATGATGACGCTTCAAGTGACTCAGATAAGCTGGCTGCTGTGACAAACACCCCAATGTCCATGGCCAAGCACAGCCAAGGGCATGTCTCCGGGCTCCATGACTGGGGCTCTGCCCGTGAGCCCCAGATTGCATGGCTTGGTTGGCACATGTGTGATGCCCGGACAAGAAAGAAGCCCCCCCACCAAGGGCTGAGACAGCAGGTCACGTTTCCTTAGTACTTAACTAAATATAGTTAAGCAGAACATAGTAAAAACTCACAAAACAGGATTCATCAAGAGCTGGAGACAGAAAGCGGAGTAAACACCACAGTCCACTCCTGGGCCAGAGACCAGGGCAGGAGCCAGGCTGCAGAGTGGGGGCCAGAGACGCTACCCACCCAACCTCTCACCCAGGATAAACCTGGAATGCCAGCCCCTCTGAGGGTCGAGGGTGCCAGGGGGCAAGAGGGGACCACCTGAGAAGCTTTCCTCATCTCAGGGCCAAGTCAGGCCAGCCTCCCTATCCTCTGGGGTAGATCACCAGCCTCACTCAGAGGAGACCCAGATGTCATGGGACAGTGCTGAGATCAAGAGCAATGCCACCAGCATCTGACCACACCCACTCCCCAACCCGTGTCTGTCAGTAAGGCTTTACTGGAACACTGCCTGTGTCTGTCTGCACCCCAATGAGTAGTTGTCATAGAGGCCATGTGGCCCTCAAAGGTGATACTACTATCTGGTCTTCTGAGAAAAAGTGCTGACCCCCGGTATAAAAAATAACAAAAACAGTTCCCACAACTCTCACAAAATGTCAGGTGCTGTTCTAAGCACACCTGTGTATGAAACTTAGCCCAAGAACCGCACGGTAGGTTCTAGGAGTTCCCTTATTTTACAGACAGGAACATTGAGATGCTGGGAGGTCAAGGAATTTTCCCAGGACCACAGTTACTGTCTATGAGATCTGATACTGGGTGGCTTGGAGGAATCCAGAACCCACACCTGGAGCACGACTTCCAGTTATAAACCCCCCAATCACAGGGTGGCTGCCCCTGTCCCCTTGGAGGTAGGGGACAGAAGAAAGGAACAAAGGAAGCAGACAAGGGCCCGGGCTTCCGATGATGAAGGACAGACAAGAAAGGAAGTAAAAAACCAAAAGGGCATCTGAGGATGGACCAGCCTTGTTCCCAAAGAAAGCACAGATCAGAAATGCTAGGCAACCCCTGGACCCACGTGATCAGAACCTAGTCCCTGACTCAGAAGGATGCTCACATGATCCTGCTTGCTCACTTGCTCACTGTGAGCAAGCAGACCAGAGACCACGGCTCAGGGACAGACGCTGACAGAGAAGAAACTGATGAACCAGCCCAGAGAAACCTCCTCCTGGATGATAGGACAAAAAGCCCCCACCTCCCCGTAAAGGAGGTGTGCCCAACACACCACTCAACACATGTCCGAGCTCCAAGGCGAGTGCGACTGGGCTGAGTCCAGCTCAAATGCAGGTGCTATCACATGTGAAGGACTCCTGGAACGTGAACCGCACATTCACAGGAGACATGCCTGATGATGAAATCAGGCAAAGTAGGAGAGACCAAAACAGTGAAGCAGTCGCAGGACACTGAGGATATCACTACCTAGAAAATGTGAAAAGTACAGCAAGCAAAACTGGGAAGCAAGGAAGCCACCTTCTGGTACACCCCTCTCCCCACGTGCGCCCTCATGCTGAGACTCTAGCCCATGGGGTCGGGGCTGCACGTGGACCATTTCAGGGGATCTGCATGGAGAAGAGAGGCTGACGTGGCTCCGCCCACACCCGCTGTCACTCAGCACCCCGCTTTCTATTCTGGGTTTAAATTATGACAGGAACAAATGCTCTACCTTTCGAAAGTACCATGACTCATGATCCTAGGGAGGGGGCACCTGTCCTCTCAAGGTCAAAGCTGACTCCTGTTGGGTTCACAGCCTCTTGTGTAGCTTCTTGCATCACGGCTGCTGGTGTGTCCCGTGAGCACCTCCACCATCTCCAGGGCCCCCAGGAACCAGTTCTCCCCAACCCCCATCAGGAGTAGGTGATTAGGCTGGGCCCTGGGTCTGCTCACTGCAGGCCCACATGCTCCCCTTCTGGTAACTGCTCATGAGAAGCTGGGCCTTATTCACCAGGTTTTTGCTGCTGGGAGCCCACGGGCACAGCTCAGCTTGAGCAGGTGTCCACTGTTTGGCAGCACTGCAAGGACTCAGTGGGCCCCTGGCCCCACGGCAGGTGCTCAGGGGCGACAACTCATGAGGAGCCTGGAGGAGATGGTGCAGTAGCTGGCAGGTGCCCCAGCCACATCCCCACAGCCATCCTGAGTGCCCTAGGCCTCGGTGCCCCCTGCAGGATCCACTCTGGTCTGCGTGGGGGTCTTGGTGGCTGCACTTGTCAGATGCTTTCTGACTCGGTGGGTTCTATGCCAAAAATGCCATCCACAGACTTGCAAAGGAGGTCTGCCCGGTGCAGACCCCTCCTGGCCCCCAGCCAGCTCTGCACTGGGTGTCTGTCCACCCCAAGGTCCCTGTCAGCTGACACATATGGGACCTGGAACTCCTGTGGACAGGTCATGACCTCTTACTATTTTCTCATTAATCAGAGAGTCACGTGAACTCTGACACACACTCACTGTGCCTCTTTACCGAGAATATGACTGCACTTACAGAATCATCCTTTAATATTGTGACTGCCCATAAGGTGCCAGGATCAACCAACTGCTTGAAGCATGAGAAAAGCCTGCGTGGCCCAGTTCTTAGGGAGTTCACACTGAGGGGCTGGGTCCAAGCAGGCACCGAGAAAGAGCCCGGAAAGACATTGCTCCAACCATCCAGGTTTCAGGTGCTTCTAGAAGTTACTGCTGGGTTCTGTAATGTTAGAGGCAAGGAAACTAGACACAGACGATAACTGCCCCAGGGTGCCTCCCGGCTATGGTGTTGAAGGCTCTATACGAGTCTTCTCACAGCGGTCTGGAAAGGCAGTATCATGCGCGCCCGTATTGCGGGGATCGCACAGGGGTGATCCTAACTTTAATGTACCTGGGAGCATGTGAACCAGAAGGTTGCCAGGGTGTGAGCTCGGAAGGTGCTGTGCTTCCAGCAATCAAGCTGGAAGTGAGGCTGAAATATCTGACCCCTGTCTGTCCACACTCTTCATGTTCCATGTAGTAAAGTTAACAGAACATCACAGCGAAACCCGTTTTAGAATCCATTTAGGAAGAGTGAAGTCAGGAGGACACCCTCCTTAGGGTCTGTCCCGTATCCCAGAGACTGGTCAGGGCCAAACAGAGGCGTGGAAAGTACACCGGACACAAGCGCTGGGCTCTCCATGCACCCCGGGCTGGGGAAGAAGAGGTGAGGGAAGGGCTGCATGGCAAAGATGGACAGACTGGGGTGGAGCCTGGTCACATGGCCTCATCCACGCGCCTAGGAGCCTGGATGTTCCCCAGAAGCAACTGAGAAAGTGGTCAGGGTCAGAAGTTTCGGATCCGTGTTTTCAAACATGGCTCAGTTTCTGTGTGGGGGAACTGACAACCTGGTGCCCCAGGGACCGGATGCTCCGAGAGGCTGTGGTCAGGATTCAGGGGGAGGAAACAGAGGAGGCTGAGACCCTCTCAGGAGACAGAATCACTGAGCTTGGGAACAGGGCCGGGGGACAACTGCAGACCTGGGGAAAGGCCAGTTCTGTGGGAACAGGGGGGTGGAGATGGGGGAGGTGAGGGGGCACACGGGGGTGGGGGGGGTGACTCACTGCTCATTCACAGGGGACCCTGAGCAAAGACAGTGAGCACAGCAGGGCTGAGACCACCCTGCCACACGCTGACTCCAGTGGAGTCACCGGCTCCCTGCGCTGATGCAAACCCTCCCTAAACGTGAGCTTGCTTCATGCGATCACATTGCAGAAACACCGCATCTGCCCTGGACACCTGCTGCTTACTGGGAGTCTGGGATTTGGCATGTGTTAAGCAGAGGTGCCTACATGACTCACCCCAGTTAACTCCAGGTTTCACGATTCCTTCCAGAGGAATTCAAGGAGTCCATGGGACCCCACGTGAAGGGACTCTGGCCAGTGCATGCTCAGGTTCCTTCCAACTTTACCTCAAGCATCTTTGTCTTTTGCCAATTTTGCTTTATACCCTTTTCCAGCAGTAAGTCTCAGCCTTGAATTCGACAATGTGTTAAGTCCTGCGAGTTCTCCTAAGTCACCGAACCTGGGGGTGGGCCCTGAGGACTCTGACCCAGAACACAGTAATTTTTCAAATAAAACAAATTGTGAGTTAAAGTCATCTGGCCAAGAAAATTCCAAATTGAGTATATCCTGAATATCATAGACCAGTAGTTCCAACCATTTTAAAGCAGAAATCTAACATATACAAAGCTTTTAAGTAAAGCTCCTGGTGTTTATTACTTTATTCCACTATCAGTGAGACCCACAAGCACAGAGATAGACCTCCCACTCACAGGGCCATACCAGCACCCAATCCCATGCTTGTATCCCATGCAGTGGGATGTGTTCAATAAATATTTTATAAATAGAATGAAAGAATTTAGCTTCATTTGTATGAAATTCAAGTTATATGACACCAGCTGAGAACAAAGTTATGTGATGAACTAAAAAGCCCCCACACTTGCAAATGGGAGGGCCCCGCAGATGAGAGCGGAAACCTCACGCCAACTCAGCCTCTCTGCAGTTCAGACTAGAGAGCAGCAGAATCCGAGAAACACCCCTTATCTTACCGACTTGTTGTCTGGAAGCAGGAGTGTAAGCCGACCAGGAAAGGGTTGCTGGATGCCTGTTCAAACACGTGCTTCTCTGTCTGTACCCAGTCAATATCCTGAAATAGAAGCCAGCGAGTGTGAATACTTCACAGACATCCTGGGGAAGGGGAGGCAAGAGAGGAACTCTGTCAACTCTGCTTGAGGGGAAACAATGCAGAGAGGAAAGAAAGTGCCCACTAAGACATTCTCCATCCCCACCATTGTCCCTATTACCATCTGCCACCTTCACTGTCATCACCATCGCTATCAACACTATCACCATCACCATCCTCACCATCATCCTTACCATTATCACCATCACTATCATCAACACTATCCTTATCATCACCACCATCATCATCATCCCCACCATCACCATCACTACCACCACCACCACCATCACCACCACCTTGACCACCATCTCCATCCCCACCATCATCACTATCATCTCCATTACCTTTACCATCATTACCACCACAATCACCATCTATCTCTATTACCTCATCAGCTATCACCATCATCATTTATCACCATTTCTACCAAAGCATCACTAAAGCCACCATCTCCAGCTGTGAGTTGGCCTCATGTGTTGCCCATGGTGCCATGGAAGGTTTGTAATATCATCTCCACTTAAGAAGGGAGGAACAGAGAGTGGAGGATTCCTCAAACCCCACACTCATCTCCCAAGTACCAGCTCCCACAATAGGATTGTCTCCCTCACAGTATACACTGAAACCTGGAGAAAAGTCAGCTTGACAGTCCCAGCTTTGGTTCCATTCCAACCCGAGAAAGAAGAACTGCATGAGGCCCAGGCCCCCAAATTCTCTAAGTTAACCCCCTTCTTTCAGGGAAAGTGAGAGGGAATGAGATGTGTTCAGAGTAGCCTGCCTTCCCCCAAGGTATTTGGGAAAAATTAGCGAACTCTCAGTTAGCACACATTTGGAGGGCCAAAGATCGTCTGGGTTCCTCATCGTAGGCTGGGTCCTGATCCCTCTGACCTCCACCCTCCCAAGGAGATGCTCTGGGAGGAATGGCTTCATCTGACCAGCCCTACCCACCCCAGCTCTGCTTGCTCAAGCAATGGCCAACTGGCGTCTCCACTCGGAGTCTCAGGTGCAAACCCAGCCTTAAACACAGCCAACCATCCCTGTCTGTTCTCCAGGGCACCTGGCCACCCAGGTGCTCAGGAAGGAAACCTCAGTGGGTACATGATACCCCCTCCCCCACACGGAGGCCAAGCCCCCCGGTCTGCCTTCCTCCCGCCTGCTGGACTCTCCAGGTTGTTGTAACAAAATGCCACAGACTACTGGGCTTCAACACTCCAGATTGCATCCTCTCGTTGTTTTGAGGCAGAAGCCTGAGCTCAGGTGTGGCCAGGGCCACGCTCTCGCCCAGGTCCCCACGGAGGGTCCTTCCTGCACCTCCAGGGGCCTCTGGCTCCTGTCTGCCTCCCTCTTAACAGTTTCACTGTGTTTTTCCTTCTTTCGGTCTCAAATCTTTCCCTGCCTTTCTCTAAAAGGACACTTGTCCCTGGATTTAGGACCCCTCCAGATAATCTAGAATGACCATCCCAGGATTCGTAATCACTTCTCGCCAAATAAGGTCCTGCTCACAGGTTCCGGAGATCAGATAAGGGCCACCCCTCAGTCCACCGACCAGGGCCCAGGCCTGGGGCCACAGGACGGCAGAGTTTCAGAATGCAAACAGCTGGCCCATCTGCTGGCTCCTAGTGTCTCATTCTCCTGAGACCACCTCAAAGTCCAGACTCCAGCCCTGGCCCTGGCTATGTGATGATGCCAGGATCAACTACAGCAGTAACCCTCCCTGGAGACCTCTCCTCTCAGCATTTTAGAAACTGCCCTACCCCCAAAGACACCATCAACCCTCCAGCCAGCCGTGCACTGGGCAGAGACTTGGAATCACCTTGCAGGGCTGTGACCATCAGTGAAGATGCTGGCTGAGCCCCTCACCTCCCATCAGTGAAGACGCCGGCTGGGTTCCACACCTCCCCAGGGCTCTGCTTCCTCAGCTGAGAGGCAGGGTTGCACCAGCTCAGTTGTGAGCTCAGCACGTGGGGCTGGTGGCCAACTGCGTGGTGTGTGCACTGCACAAATGCATTTGCTGGGAGGGCAGGTGGGGACTTGGTGAAGCCCTGGCTCTGCCCTCTGAGCTGCAAGCCTAAGCAGCCCTCCCGTGGCCCCCACTCCATGTGTATCAAGTCGTCTCACAGTGACATCATCACTGCTCCCTCTGAAGTCACTCTCTGCTTCTAAGGGATGTAACCCCCGTTCAGGGGTCAAAGAACAGATCAAAAGTACACAAAGACAAGAAGCCCATGAAAAGGTGCTGAATGCCTGTCAAAGCCACTAAACACCCGCTAGAAGAGCAATAATCAAAAAACAGAACACAACCAGTATTGGCAAGAATGGGCAGAAGTGGGACCCTCGTGTGTTGCTGGTGGGGACGTAAAACGACACAGGGGAAGACAGTTCAGTTGTTCCTCAGAGTGAAACACAAGATGACCCTATGACTTGGTAGTCCCCTCCCGGGTGAACACCCAGAGGAGTGAAAACAGGGACTCAGACAACCGCATAGATGTTCACGGCAGCCAGAAATGGAGACAAGCCACGCGCTCATCAGGGACAGACACACATGCCAAACGGGGCCTGTCCATAAAACAGAACACGACTGAGGCCTAGAAAAGAAAGAGGAGGTGCCGCGCCTCGATACACTTGGATGGACCGTGAAAACGAGATGCTCTGTCAGAGAAGCCAGACATAGAAGGTCCCACAGCGCATGGTTCCATTTACATGCAGCATCCAGAACAGGCAAATGCACAGAGACAGAAGCGGCCTGTGGGGCCGGAAGGGGCTGGGGAGGACTGCTCACGGGGAGGAGACGTCATGGGCTGGCGGTAACCGGTTACCCAATACCGTGAACGCGCTAAAGTCACTAAACTTTACACTGGAGAGCGGTAGAAGCACACGTTTTGTTCTGTGCGTTACTTGCATGCAGAGGAGCAGACAGTGAGGCCTGACGTGCTGCAGGCCATTGTCACAGAGTTGGATACGACTTGGCAACTGAACAACAACAACGGGGGACAGATGCAGTCTCACCTCATCGTCATGGACCAGCTCCTTCTTTACCACCTTCATGGCGTAGACCTGGTCGTTCTTCTTCAGCCGCACCAGCAGGACCTTGGCGTAGCTCCCGCGCCCGATGACCCTGATCAGGTCGAAGTCCTGCAGCCCGAGCCCCTGAGATATCTTGATCCCGTCCATCCCGTCGATGACTGGCTTGAGGTCCTGATGGGGGTGGACAAGATGGGAGGAAGCGGGAGGGGACTCATCATCACCCATGCCCTCCCCACCCAGGATTAGACCCCTAGAGCTTCTGATGAAAGGAGCAGAGATCCAGGAGCCATCACCAGTCACAGGTGGCCCCTCTGTGAGCCAGGAGGGATGTGCAGGGCCAGCCTGCCCTGACTGCTGAGGAGGTGACCACGGGCTCACACACCCCAGGGCCATCGGTGCTGGGATCAGAAGCTCACTGGCCCTCCCCGGGGGCCACAAACCATAACCTGCTAATGCCTCAGGAGACCCGCCACAGCAAGCATCACTCTAGTGACCCTCAACGGCAGGGAAAGGCCACGTGAGCACATGCACCCCTCCTGAGGACTCTCTCTGAAGAGGGATCTGTGCTGGAGGAAAGGTAACCAAGTGCTCCTGACTCACTGCACACACAGATGACCAGGGAGAAAGAGCTCAAGTCCAGAGGGGACAAGCACTTTGGGAAAGGCGTGGCCTCGCTAGGTGCTGAGGTTCTGTGGACAGAAGCTCCAGCTGGAACCGCCCTTGCTCGGGACCAAGCTTCTCAAGCCTCATTTATCACCCAGAGTCGAACTGTGATGTTGTGGTTGGTAATACAAAGTCCCTACTTGTTCCAGGGCCCCATTCCTGGCACAGAGCTCCTAACCCCAGGGGGTTCCAGGTGCAGACAGCCAGCAAGTGTCCCTTTGTCATGTTAACGAAGCGCCTAGAGGGAAGCCTCTAGGTCACCTGAGGGTGTGGCTGGTTGCTAGGGGAACCAGCCCGGGATTAGAGGGTCAGTCCCACCTCCTGTTGGGAGATCGCCTCTGTGCTGAAAGTCTCAAAGACTTCTCAGATCTGTGACCCCGCTGCCTCGGTGTACGCAATCCCTGATGCCCACGAGGCCCCCGGACACCCCTAGTTCACCTTTAAGTTCCCACAGTGGCCCCAGAAATGAGCTGATGAACCTCTATAACAGACACAGACACCGACGAGCCATTTTCTACTCACCTCAGAATCATCTTTAATGTTGTCATGTTTCCGGGTTGAAGAAATATAAGCAACTGGTGAAGAGAAAGAAAAAGAGGGAGGGGGGTCAAAGCCATCATCAGGGATGTGGCCCAGGACCCAGGGACTCCCACGGCCTCTGCCCTTCTGTGGACACGCAGTGCCAGGCCAGGCCAGGCCACCTGGTGCTCAGGCGGAAGGCCTAGAGCAGCTACTTCTGCCTCAACTAGAGACTTGGGAGAACACAGCTTCCAGAGCCCACCCCCATCTGCTGACTCTCAGCTTCTGGGGCCAAGGTCTGGAAATCTACATTTGTGACAACTTTCCCTCATGGTTCTAGAAGTGAGAGAGCAGAGGATTTGATGTCAAGCCTCCCAGTCTCTATTCTCAAGGTGTGCAGATGGGTGGGTAGACAGGTGGGCAGGTGGATAGATGGTGGGTGGGTGGTGTGTAGGTAGTAGGGGTGGGTGGAGAGTGGGTGGATGTGTAGATGGTAGGTGGGTGGTGCGTGGATGTGTGTAGATGGTGGGGGTGGGTGGAGAATGGGTAGATACATGTAGATGGTGGGTGGGTGGGTGAATGGTGGGTGGGTGGGTGGTGGGTGGATGCGTGTGGATGGTGGGGGTGGGTGGAGAGTGGGTAGATATGTGTAGATGGTGGGTGGGTGGATGGTGGGTGGGTGGATGTGTGTATATGGTGGGTAGGTAGGTGGTGGGTGGATGTGTGTGGATGGTGGGGGTGGGTGGAGAGTGAGTGGACGTGTGTAGATGGTGGGTGGACAGGTGGGTGGTGGGTGGATGTGTGTGGATGGTGTGGGTGGGTAGAGAGTGGGTAGATATGTGTAGATGGTGGGTGGGTGGATGGTGGGTGGGTGGATGTGTGCATATGGTGGGTAGGTGGGTGGTGGGTGGATGTGTGTGGATGGTGGGGGTGGGTGGAGAGTGAGTGGACGTGTGTAGATGGTGGGTGGACAGGTGGGTGGTGGGTGGATGTGTGTGGATGGTGGGTGGGTGGAGAGTGAGTGGAAGTGTGTAGATGGTGGGTAGACAGCTGGGTGGATGTGTGTGGATGGTGGGGTGGGTGGAGAGTGGGTGGACGTGTGTAGATGGTGGGTGGACAGTTGGGTGGTGGGTGGATGTGTGTGGATGGTGGGTGGGTGGAGAGTGAGTGGACGTGTGTGGATGGTGGGTGGACAGGTGGGTGGTGGGTGGATGTGTGTGGATGGTGGGGGTGGGTGGAGAGTGAGTGGACGTGTGTAGATGGTGGGTGGACAGGTGGGTGGTGGGTGGATGTGTGTGGATGGTGGGGGTGGGTGGAGAGTGAGTGGACGTGTGTAGATGGTGGGTGGGTGGGTGAATGGTGGGTGGGTGGATGGTGGGTGGGTGGATGTGTGTGGATGGTGGGGTGGGTGGAGAGTGAGTGGACGTGTGTGGATGGTGGGTGGGTGGGTGGGTGAATGGTGGGTGGGTGGGTGGTGGGTGGATGTGTGTGGATGGTGGGTGGGTGGAGAGTGAGTGGACGTGTGTGGATGGTGGGTGGGTGGGTGAATGGTGGGTGGGTGGATGGTGGGTGGGTGGATGTGTGTGGATGGTGGGTAGGTGGGTGGTGGGTGGATGTGTGTGGATGGTGGGTAGGTGGGTGATGGGTGCATGTGTGTGGATGGTGGGTAGGTGGGTGGTGGGTGGATGTGTGTGGATGGTGGGTGGACAGGTGGGTGGTGGGTGGATGTGTGTGGATGGTGGGTGGACAGGTGGGTGGTGGGTGGATGTGTGTGGATGGTGGGTGGATGTGTGTGGATGGTGGGTGGACAGGTGGGTGGTGGGTGGATGTGTGTGGATGGTGGGTGGACAGGTGGGTGGTGGGTGGATGTGTGTGGATGGTGGGTGGACAGGTGGCTGGTGGGTGGATGTGTGTGGATGGTGGGTGGACAGGTGGCTGGTGGGTGGATGTGTGTGGATGGTGGGTAGGTGGGTGATGGGTGCATGTGTGTGGATGGTGGGTAGGTGGGTGGTGGGTGGATGTGTGTGGATGGTGGGTGGACAGGTGGGTGGTGGGTGGATGTGTGTGGATGGTGGGTGGACAGGTAGCTGGTGGGTGGACGTGTGTGGATGGTGGGTGGACAGGTGGGTGGTGGGTGGGTGTGTGTGGATGGTGGGGGTGGGTGGAGAGTGAGTGGACATGTGTGGATGGTGGGTGGGTGGGTGAATGGTGGGTGGGTGGATGGTGGGTGGGTGGATGTGTGTGGATGGTGGGTAGGTGGGTGGTGGGTGGATGTGTGTGGATGGTGGGTAGGTGGGTGGTGGGTGGATGTGTGTGAATGGTGGGTGGACAGCTGGGTGGTGGGTGGGAGTCTCCTTTACATGAGGTGCTGTACTACTTTGCGCTCCGTAGCCTCATGTCACCCCTGGGGAAAGAACAAGTGTTTATCGAGTGAGGCCTAGGCCCTCGTACACCCTTGTGACCATGCACAGAACTGCAGAAGCTCAGAGCAGGGCCATCAGTCCAAATGGAATAAAAATTGCTCTCTGAATGCTTCTTAGCAGTAAGAAAAAAAAAAAGAACCAACTCCTCTCCACAACCAAAAAAAAACAAACTTACTAAAACCCAAGAACTATGCAATACTGGGCACAGCAGGCCTTTCCAGAGACGCATATCTGTGGCAGCCACTGCACGAGTGCCTCCTAGAACTCCCGAGGTTGGAACAGAGGGAACCCCACCCTCCACCCCGACTCCCATGGGCAGCAGCACAGAGATGTGGGCGCCCAGGGCAGGCTAGCCCACCCACCCCTGCTCTGGGGAGCCCATCCCAGCCCTGCAGCAAGCGGCCATGCTCACAGGCCCTGGCTTGGGAGGGAGGAGGATCTAGAAAGGGTTCTGGGGGTGGGAGCAGCAGCCCTACTTCCATCGCTCTCCTCGGAGGGAAGGTCCACGTCATCACTCTTGTCATCCACTGCAGGCTCCTGGGAAGGCATGACGGAATCCTGCAGAGAGACAGGCCGAGTGACTAGGCAGCACCACACGGGGCTTCTGGAGACACTGCGTGACCGGGAGTCACCTGTCACACACACTGTGACGTCACAACACACATCATTCACCTGTTACAGCATCGCCCTGAACATGGCAAGATGAGCACTGAAATTACCTGCGTTTCCAAAGGCGGAGGTGGCTGCTCAGCCCTCAGGTTCCACCCTTCCAGCAGGTGCTTATAAAATGTGTCTTTTCACATAGTAACGCTTAGTCCCCTCAGCCCTGCCCTCATCACACAGCGGCCGCAGTCAGGCCCCAGCTCCAGGTTCCATGGCTGACATCACAATTGAGGCAGCTCCCTATTGGTGGGCCCTGGGGTCCCAAGAGTGCTGGGGGGCTCCTGGGGCTTGGGAACAAGGCCCGACCCAACTGCTGACCCAGGCCGTCACTCTGCAGCCCCTACGTCACCCCCTCTTCTCATCTTGTGGGTAGCAGGGACGGGGTTAGGACCCAAGCTGGGCAGGGGGAGGCCGAGGGTCCGAGGGGCAGCAGTGTGGACTGCATCCCAACTGGCCGAGGTGTCCACTCACCATATGCCTGCTGCAGGTCAGTGGGACGAGCACGTAGCAGCGCTTATGGACCAGTAGTTTGCAGTGGATGCACCTGTAGCCCTGCCTCGCGAGGCCCCATATCCTCTCGCTGCACTGGCCGCAGTACGCTCTCTGCATGGACAAGAATAGGCACCGTCAGCCAGGCCTGGTGCCCCGGTGGTTCTTCCACACCAAGGGGACACACTGCCCTGTAACAACATGCAGCCGGGCCTGTGCCCCCGTGGTCCCTCCACACTGGGGGGACATGCAGCCAGGCCAGGAAGAGGCCTCTTTACACCTGGTAACAGGCCCCACCCAGGTCCAGCAGCCCCAGCTTGGGTCTCTCCCAAGGTTGGGGGAGCCAAGGCCCCGAGGGGCTGGGGCTATGCCCCCATAGGACCTTGTGGGCAGATAACAAGACCTCTCTGTGGGCAGGGCCTCCTTGCCTGCAGGACCTGGAGTGGGGTTGCAAATCCAGCCTGGCTGTACTCAGAACAGCTGAGGGGCCCCGCCTGAGTGGACTGACCCAGGTGAGAAGGCTGTGGGGGAGCCTGACCACTGCATGACCCTCATTCAAACCCACTCATAACCCCTGCATGATGAACACAGAGGCGACCATGCCTGGCAACTGAACGCATCTAGATTCTGAACCGCTCTGGGGCTCCATGAAATTCAGTTCATTTCAGTTGCTCAGTTGTGTCCAACTCTTTGTGACCCCATGGGCTGCAGCATGCCAGGTCTCCCTGTCCATCACCAACTCCTGGAGCTAGCTCAAATTCACGTCCATTTAATCAGTCATGCCATCCAACCATCTCATCCTCTGTCGTCCCCTTCTCCTCCTGCCTTCAATCTTGCCCAGCATCAGAATCTTTTCCAGTGAGTCAGTTCTTTGCATCACATGGCCAAGGTATTGGAGCTTCAGCTTCAGCATCAGTCCTTCCAGTGAATATTCAGGACTGATTTCCTTTAGGATGGACTAGTTTGATCTCCTTGCAGTCCAAGGTACTCTCAAGAATCTTTAGCACCACAGTGCCTTTGAGTGTTTGAGTGTCTCATGTGGAGGTACAGGTCAGCAGCGGCCTGAGACAGGGGCAGGGACTCTGGGTGCAGCAGACCTGGGTGCGGTATAAGCCCTCTTGGAGGAGGTCGCCATTAACCCCGCCATAGAGCTGTCAGAACTTACACAGGACTAGGGAAACAGACTCTTGGAGGGCACAAACAAAACCTTGTATGCACCAGGACCCAGGACAAAGGAGCTGTGACCCCACAAGAGATTGACCCAGACTTGCCTGTGAGTGTCCATGCTAGTACTAGTCCACCCTTGTATTTTTCTCAGCATTTTAAAAAGATTTTAAGTAGTCAATCTTTGTTCCTCTTGGTTATAAACACTTGAAACTCATGATCACGACTGGCTCGTTTGGTGAGCTTTTTGTGATTTTGGAAGTCCCAAAATGCAAAGATGAGTGTGTCCAGAAGTGGGGTCACCCGCCCACCACTTGGAGCCCAAGTCGTCTTCTTGGTTACGTGGTGTCTGTATGTTGGCAGTCTCCCGCTTACTTCTGTTCCAGCCATATCTCATTTACATGTTTTACCCTCTTTTGCCATGTTTAACAAATTTCTTTCCTTCGAGAAAGTTTCAAATTACTCCTGGAGAGCAGAAAGGATGCACTGTACCGGCGGCTGACCAGAGCGAATCTTCCCCAAGAGTGAGCCAAGGGTGCAGGACCAGCTACTGGCAGCCAGTGGGCACAAGGAGCTCATTTCCCCCCAAGAAGGAGCCTCTCCCCCACACAGAGCATGTACATCTCAGTCACAGCCACAGCACCTGGGATGGTACCCAGCACACAGTGGGGGCCCAGTAAAGCTCTGCTGAAGACAAGTCCATGCATGTGCGCACATGTGTGCACGCACACACACACACACCCCACTGCTTACTTTAGGAAAAGAAGCATGTATCCCAGTCCCCCACACTGCTCAAATTGTCCCGCCCCAAGGAGGCAAACACGGGTGACGGCGCTCCCTCTGGGAATGGTCCAAGAGACAGTGGATGGCCGTGAAGGCCAGATGGGAGGTCAGCCACAGGGTCACCCCTCCTGAGAGCTCTGACTCTGGCCAGTCCAGCTTAATACTGGCACTGGTGCCTCCACCCAGAAGGGTGACTGCTCATGAGCAAATCCAGGATCCAAGGAGGGAGTGTCAAGTCCGAGAGTGCTTTCACCCCTGTTTCCAGCCCTGTTCATCAGCATTCATGGAACCATTAAAAAAATTTACGTCCTTGGGGACTTTCCTGGCAGTCTAAGAATCTGTCTTGCAATGCAGCAGACGCAGGTTCAATCTCTGGTCAGGGAACCAAGATCCCGCAAGCTGTGTGGCATAGCCGAAAGGGAGTAGTAATAATAAATAAAAATAAATATAAAATATAAAAAAATAATTGATTAATTAAATAATAAAAATAATAACAAAAAAAAAATAAAGCTTCATCTCTCAGAAAATCACATGAATTAACAGACTAATGGGTGAAAGTATTTTTCAGTCTGTCTCACATGCTGCTTGGCTGGCCACGTTTTCAGTCATCAACCTCTGGGGCTGCTCTTATGTGGTCACACTGACCGCAGAGTTGTGCAGTTGTGACAGGGACTGCATGGCCCACAAAGCCTGAAACATTTACTCTCTGGCCCTTTGCAGGGGAGGTGTCCTCAGCTCGAAAAGCCTAGGAGAAATCCTCGATCAGCCTTGCCAGCCCGTCTGGTGTCTTCACCCGGGTCTCCCCGCCTGCCTCTCAATCCATACTGTCCCTCCCCGCAGGACTCTCTGCTCATAATAAAGGCTGCAGTTCCTGAACCATTCACCCAGCCAGTCCTGCAGCACAGGTGGCCCATGTGCCACTAGCAGAGGCCCCTCCAGTTGCCCCAGGATGGGAAGGGGGCATATACAGTGCCGAGGCTCAATGGGGGGTTAAGGGCAGGGGTTCTCACAGCACAGGGAGGGTGCTCAGATGCTGCCCGCCTATGACAGTGATGTGGCCACTCCTCTAGGATGGACTCACTGCAGCAACAGCAGGACAGGGCACCGTAGAGCCACTGAGCTTTTCCCCAACTGCTTTCCAGAAAGCAGGGGTCTGGGTCTGCACCCCCGGAAGTACGAGGACTGTCACTGTGTAAACAGCAGCCTGGGGCACTGGCAGCTCTGAATGTCCTGCGTTTCTCTGGTCACCAACAAGGTAAGGGTGCCTGAATTCATGTGCAGCGACCACTCGTGTTCTACCTGACCACTCACACCCTTGCCCGACTTCTGATTTGGGCATTTAGCAAAAGGCCAGAACTCTTTGGTACTAAACACACATACTGTCTCGATCTCTTATTCCAGGTTTCACTACAAACATCTTCCCTGCGTGTTTCGTGTTCAAGGTTTGGTGGCTGCAGACAGCTGGCAAGTGCCTATGGCTGAGTCTGAAGACCCACTCCCCCTGCTCCCCACTGCCAGGTTTCCCTAGAGCCCCGCAGCGCTTCTAGGTTTTGATTCTGTGTGTGTGTGTGTGTGTGGCACTGCATGGCTTGTGGGATCTCAGTCCCAAACCGGGCCACGCCAGTGAACACCTTCCCTGATGATCCACCCCAACTCACTCAGCCGTAAACCCAGCCCTGGACAGCCCCTCCCTGCTGACCCATACTCAACCAGTATCTCCCTGGGATGGACTGGATGACCCTCCACCCTTACAGGTAACACTCGCATCCTGGGTCCCAGGGCCAGGCTCTGACCATCAGTTCCATCCCACAGACTGGGATCCCCGTCGGCCCCCTCGTGCTTCCTGTTCTGGGGAGGACGTTGCCCCACTCTCCTCTCTCTGCAAGACCTTGGTTGAGCCCCTCTCTCTGCTCGAGAAGATCAGCTGTGTCCAGTGAAGGGAGCTCTGGCCCGGGAGTGAGACAGCCCTTACTTTCGTCCTTAGGTCACCAGCAAAGATGGAGAGACATGACCTCCTTCGTCGGCTAGTCCCTGTGAGGCCTGCTGACCCGGCAGAGCCAGGCGTGCAGCTCCTGAGACATGTGGAGTGACTGCCCAGCGATCATAGGTGGATGGTGTGGCCTCCAGACATGCAGTCTGGGGACCCCAGGTGGGAAACCAGCCTGGGACGAATAGCGACACGCCCACTTCCCCACCTGTGAACAGCCAGCTGCTGAAAGGCTGCAGGTATCAGGGTTGGCTCCCTCCTTGGCCTCATGGTGTTTGTTAAAAGCTTGTTGGTCCTCGGGGGGAGAGCAGATGGGAGAGGGCTAGAATGGGTACCCTCACCCCAAATTCCTGCTCTTCCTTAGAGAGGAAAAGCCTTGCCCACAATTTTGGGGAGGGGGTGGCAGGAAGAGTGCCAGGTTCTGCATCCGATGAACAGAGAAATGCGTTTTCCTCCTAGAACCTGTAGGCAGGAGAGACCAGGCCCCTCCGAGCAGCCTTGCCAAGTGGGTGGGCTTCATCGTGGGCCAGTGAGTCACTGTCAAGAAGGGCGTCCTGAGGTCCTTCAGGGTGGCCTGGCCCATCTGCCTGAGACCATTTCTGGCCAGAACCGAGCTGGTGCCCAGAGGCACAGGAGAGAAGCTGACTGGCCACAGGCTGGTCGGTCATCTGTTTCTTAAATAAACATGGGAGGGCAGGCAGTGGTACCTCATGTCGTCGGGGCTGGAAGTTTCGGTTTCTCCAGGTTTCATCTTGTCTGTCTGGGTGGTTCACCGCAGTCTCACGTCCACACCCATCAGGTGGCCCGTCATCCCTGCAGCCCCCGCCCTCTGTCCACGCGTGGTAATGCCCAGCTTCCCCACAGTATCTGATGCCCCAAGGATCGCGTGTCCTCTTGTCGTTGTCAGAGGCCCCAGGGCCCCCTCCTTCCCAACAGACATGCTTCATTCCTCCCTCGCTCCTGACACAGCCCTCAGGGCGCCCTTTCCTCCAATCATCCATTACAGGGAAGGACAAACTGCCACGCTGTGTGTGTGCCTACTGTGTGCCAGGTGCAGGGGCCAGCCTTCAGGGCAGGGTACCCCGCATGCGTGAGGCCCCAGGTCAGCAGGTGCTTGGCTGCTGTATGGGACTCAGTGGTGTCCCCCAAACTCATGTCCACCCAGAAATGACTGGGTCCTTGTCATGAATGGTGTCCCAGGGGGGAGGAGTTGGGGGTGTGGGGGTGGGGTGCAGAGACAGGAGGTGGCAGAGACTGGAGGGCTATACTCCCAGCCCAGGGCTTCTGAGGATGCCAGCGACCCTAGAAGCTACACAGAGGCAGGAAGGACTCTCCCTGAGAGCAGCCGGCCCTGAGAGCAGTCCTTGTTTTGGACTTCAGACACCAGACTGACCTGCTAAGTGCCTAGTCTGTGGCGTTCTATGTGGGCAGCCCTGGGGCAGGCAGTCTTCAGCCACGGGGCCTCTGCAGGCACCTCCTTTTCCACGTGGCAACAGGACACTGACAAAGCCACATAAGCCCCGTGGTCTACGGGACACAGGGCAGCATGAGGAGAAACACCATATGTATAGCTATAAAGCCTTCGGAGTGAGCTGGGCAGCGGGGCCAAGGGATGGAGGGCCGTTATCGGGCCCTGGGCTTCACAGGACACCCTTGCAACCAGCAGGGGACACTGCGCGGTAACACATGCATCCTGGTTACGGGACAAATCCAGGGTCCCTTCTGAATGCCCATGGAGTCCTAGTGCCAGGACTAGGGTCACATGACGGGACACGGTACCTGGACGGGGGTCATGCGACAGGGACACACAGGTCACGTTTGTCAGAAAAGACCTGAGCTGGCGCCTTGCCGGCTCAGGGAGCTTGTGAAGGGCTTGTGGTCATCCAGGGCTGAGTGTAGAGCAAAGCCTGGCATCTCCTCCCGGGGGGCACTCACCCTGTTAAAGCGCTTGGCCTGGAAGAGGTGGCCGTTGGCGCGGTACAGCTTCCGCCATCTTCTGGCTCCACGGCGGTAGATGGATTCTGGAAAGAACAGGAGAAGAGCGTAAAGAAACGGCCCTGGGCCTGCGAGCCCAGCTCTACCACATGGGGGGCAGTGGGGACAGGCCGCCAGTTCAGGTGGCCTGAGGCAGTGGCCGCGGAACTGAGACGCCAGCACCCTCGTAGCTGTTCCACACTGCCGGGTGGGGAAACGGTGCCCCAGACGACCACAAGGACGGCTGTCTGCAGGGGATCAGGCTGTGAGGCCACTGGGGCCTGTGTACCCCCCATGGGCTTCCTGTCCATTCCCTTCCCTCTGGGCGTGAAAACCAGGTCCCATTCCACATGGGGGCGGGCTCCAAGGGAGCTAAGGGCTCTCCGGACCTTTACGCCCAATTGTCCGGGGAGGGACCCTGGCCGCTGGGAAATCCACCGTCAGCCCGAGGCAGGCGTCCAGCCAGCACTGCCCCCCTCCCCTGGCTCCCCTTCAAGAACAAACCTAGGGGCAGAAACAAAGCAAAACCAACCGCACACTTAATGCTGAGTTGAAAGTCACCAAAAACACCACGTTCTCAACCTGCACCAGACTTGTGTGGAAGCAGCGGCTCATGAAACACGCCGAGCTACACATATGACAAGGGCGGGCGGTTTCATTCCTCCTCAAAAACATTTCCAACTTTGCTCCTTCCCAACGCTTTGAAAGTATGTGAAAACAAAATACTTGGGCTACAACGGGAAGCTTTGTGCTTTTACAGAGCTCTGAGTGAAGGCGACTTTCATGAGAGTCAGGGAGCTGCCAGGAACATACAGAAGTGGAAACTGTAACGGAGTGTTTTTAAAACAAGCAAATGACCAGCTCTGGCTGGAACCTGTGAAACCTGGTCACAGTGACTGCAAAACCGGCTCCCCTCCCATTAAATGAGAGGTGCAGGGGGAAGCCAAGACGCCAACATGCAGACAGAATGGGGCTCCCCTGCCTATATTGCCCTGGGCTCCAAGGGGTTCCTGCTGATGCCCCAGGACCCCTGCCTGATCACAGGGCGTGGCCCTCCCAGCCAGAGCTAGGGGAAGTCTGGCCCCCGGCAGGTCCCGCTGATGTCCACAGGGCTGACTGCCCTGTGTGTGGCATTTAGCAGCCCCAGCCGTCCCTGCACGTGGTGGGGTAAGGCACCGAGTGACAGACCCCGAGACGCAGAGGGAGCCGGGTTGTCAGGCAGGGACTTGGTGGCACAAGGCTCTGGCTCCTTCCAGTGTTCAGCACACACACAGCACAAAAGCCTGAAAATGCATTCATAGGACACCCTTCACATTTCGGTAAAGCCACCTGAAATAAGGAACTCAAAGATGTCCAAGCAGAGTCCAAGGGAGCCCCCAGCAGACCGGAAAGCTAGGCGAGGGGACAGAACAGAGTCCTTCGGGACTCTTATGTGTTGAGCAGGACCGAGGGAACACGGGCGATGTCCCGTTGTCCACAGTGAGAGAAGCCGGGACCCCGCTGTTGTATCTTTCCTGATTACACGTGGAAGCCCTGACCGCCCCCTCCAGCCCCTCTCCCCAGCCCCATGCATGGCTGTATTGGGGAGCGGGGCTCCTGCGTGGGGCCCCCGATGGGATCAGTACCCTCATAAGAGGAGGAGGAGACACCCGACCTCTGTCTCCACTGCACGGAGACCCAGCTGGGGCAGTGTCTATAAGCCACGAAGAGGGTGCTCACCAGGCCCCGACCCTTCTGGCACCCGGAGCTCAGCCGTCCACCCCCAGATTCTGAGAAGTGAGGTCTTGTGGTCTCTGCTGCATCCAGTGTATTGTGACAGTGGCTCAAGCAGACCAGACGCCTGCTTCATTCCACACACAAATCATCCCCTCAGTACATAAGGACTGAGGGACTTCCCTGGTGGTCCAGTGGCTAAGACTCTGTGCTCCGAATGCAGGGGCTCAAGTTCAAGTCCTGGTCAGGGGACTAGATCCCACATGCCACAACCAAGACCTGGTGCCACCACACAAATACATTCATCTAAAAAAAGATAAGGACTGAAACTAGGGGCAAAATGACAAGTCTTAGAAGGAAACGTGGACGATCTTAATTGAAGGTGGGGAAAACCCTGAAAACAAAAGGAGGAGAGGACGCACGTTCACCCTAAGGCCACGTGAGGCCAGACAAACCCCCGTCTCATTATCAGCCATGCCACATGGGCTAATGATTCAGGATACGGGAGGCATGCCCACAAGTCAATGAGGAAAAACGGAAACAGGAACAGAAGACGAGTCTCCCATGACGTCAAATACTATCAAGGATCAGAGTAAACTGAAGTCGCCTATCCTTCTGGGGGAGCTTAACCATGGCCAGAATCAATGGTCGAGGGCACGTGTGCTTCCCCGGGACACAGCAGTCACACTGCTCCTAGACCAGCACCTGACAGGCCTCATATGTGGGCTCACGGCCATCGGAGGATGTCTGTGGCCACCCAGGTCCAAGAGGACAGGTGACCTGGGCAAGGCTGTCTGGGAGGACTCTCAGTCATAACCCAGCTTGAGCCACCTTCGGCCACACAAACGCATCTTCCAAAACCAAATTAAAAAAATCAGTATAAAATCACAGGGGCTTCCCTAGTGGCTCAATGGTAAAGAATCCACCTGCCAATGCAAGAGACACGGGTTTGATCCCTGATCCAGGAAGACCCCCACATGCCGTGGAGCAGCTAAGCCTGTATGCTACAACTACTGAGCCTTGCTCTAGAGCCCAGGAGCCACAACTACTGAAGCCCGAGTGCCCCAGAGTCTGTGCTCCACAACAAGAGAAGCCACTGCAATGAGAAGCCTGTGCACCACAACTAGAGAGTAGACCCCGCTCACCACAACCAGGGAAAAGCCTGTGCAGCAACAAAGACCCAGCACAGCCAAAGGTAAACAAATAAACAAAAAAAAATTTTTAATTATAAAATGACAGACTGATGTATATGAAATGGGCTCTGTAAAACGATGCCTGTTATCAAACTAAAAGGGCTTGCCCGGTGGCTCAGACAGTAAAGATTCTGCACACGATTCAGGAGACTTGGGTTCAACCCCTGGGTCGGGAAGATCCTATGGAGAAGGGAATGGCAACCCACTCCAATTTTCTTGCCTGGAGAATACCATGGACAGAGGAGCCTGGAGGTCTACAGTCCACAGGATCAAACTAAAAATCAAGAAAATGGACAGTGTGATGTTTCAGGATGCATGGTCATAAAGGGACATCATCCTAGTAAGTGGAAGACTGGGACAGTGCGTCAGTGCTGGGCAGGTTGGCTGCTAAGGGTGTGCATGTCCACTCCACTGTATGTTTCATAACACGTGTGATTCCCATGTTCTTGGGGTGCCTCAAAGGCTGTAGTAAACAATATACAATAGGAACTGTAAAAAACACAGGGAGGGGCCAGAGGTGGCAACAACGACATGGTTATAAACGAATCTCAGATCCTAGTAGAAACACTGAGTTGTCTCTGCACAGAGGCTCCAGCTGTTGCTGTGAGCCCACTGCAGGAACCATGTCCATGCCGCTGCTGCTTGTGCCCTGACCAGTGGGGAGCAGTGCCTGCAGACACATGCTCCACATCGTGGGAGGACACTGGCCAGAGGGGTGGGTTCGGGGAGCCACAGGACAGATGCAACACGGCTCCCAGGTGGCAGAGGTTGCAGGTGTATAAGTTCAGAGAGAAGCAGGGAGGAAGTGCTGAGCAGATGGGAGGAAAGTGGCATCCTCCAAGCCCCAGAAGACAACCAGCCCTCCTGGGGGAGGGGTCAGTGTATGTCCAGCACATGCAGGACAGACACATGTCGGACAGAGCTGTGACTGTGCTGTTGTCTTTAGCAGGAGACTGAGTGTGGATTCAGGAGGCACCTCTTGGCAGTGGGGGGTGGGGATGTGATGGTTCATTTCATGTGTCAGCTAGGTGGACCACAGTGCCCAGATTTGTGGTCAAAATCTCTTGGATGTTTCTATGAGTGTGCTTCCAGACGAGATGAACATTTAAATCAATGGCCTTGGAGTGGAGCAGATTGCCCCCCACGGGTGGGCTTCATCTGATCAGGTGACGGCTTTGTTCAGTCGCTCAGCCATGTCTGACTCTTTGTGATCTCATGGACTACAGCATGCCAGGCTTTCCTGTCCCTCACTATCTCTTGGCATTTGCTCAGATTCATGTCTATTGAGTTAGTGATGCCATTCAACTGTCTCATCCTCTGTCGTGATGACAGCCTGAACAGACAGAAAGGCCGCCTTCCCCCAGCGAGAGGGATACTGCGGCAGACAGCTTTGGACCTGGACCACGGCAGCAGGTCCTCCCACATCTCCAGCCTGCAGGCCTGACTTGCGTCCTCCATGACCTTGTGAGCAGGCTCCTTACAATAACGACTCTCCTGGCAGGGATGGGGAGATGTCAGAGCCCCAGCAGGGCAGACCCTGGCCCCAATCCCAGCAGAGACACAGGAGCCCCTAGGTGTCCAACCCACACCCACACTGCCACCTGGAAAGCAGTGCCCCGTGGACTAATAAGGAACCATGAGGGACCACAGGGAATCCCATACCATTTTTTTTTGGAGGGGGGAGGGACACTGCATGGCATGTGGGATCAAACCTGTGCCCCCTGCACTGGAAGGCAGTCTTAACCAATGGACTGCTAGGAAAGTCCCCACTTCACACTTACATTCTGGAGTGCCAAGTCAAGTGGGCCTTAAGAAGCACTGCTGTTAATAAAGCTAGTGGATGTGATGAAATTCCAGCAAAACTATTCAGATCCCTAAAGGATGATGCTGTCAAGGTTTTGCATTCATTATGTCAGCAAATCTGGAAGACCCAGAAGTGGCCACAGGACTGGAAAAGGTCAATCCTCATCCCAATTCCCAAGAAGGATAGTACTAAAGAATGTGTTAATCATCAGACAATTGCACTCATCTCCTGTGCTAGTAAGGTCACGCTTAAAATCTTGCATGCCATGCTTCAGCATTATGCGAACCAAGAACTCCAGATGTCCAGGCAGGGTTTCGAAAAGGAAGAGGATATAGAGATCAAATTGCCAACATTTGCTGGATTATAGAGAAAGCCAGGGAATTTGAGAAAAACATCTATCTCTATTTCATTAACTATGCTAAAGCCTTTGTGTGGATCATGACAAACTGTGGAAAGCCCTTAGAGAGATGGGAATACCAAGACCATCTTACCTGTCTTCTGAGAAACCTGGATGTGGGTCCAGAAGCAACAGTTAGAACCCTGTATGGAACAACTGATTGGTTCAAGGTCGAAAAAGGAGTATGACAGGGCTGTCTGCTGTCACCCTGCTTGTTTAACCTATACGCTGACCACATGTGAGAAATGCCAGGCTGGATGAATTACAAGCAGAATCAAGATAGGAGGGAGAAACATCAACAGCCTCAACAACATCCGCATATCAACAACCTCAGATATGTGGATGATATACTCTAAGCTGAATCTCCAATACTTTGGCCACCTGATACAAAGAACTGACTCATCTGAAAAGGCCCTGATGCTGGGAAAGATTGAAGGAAGGGGAAGGGGACAACAGAGCATGAGATGGTTGGATGGCATTACCGACTCGATGGACATGATTTTGAGCAGGCTCCAAGAGTTGGTGATGGACAGGGAAGCCTGGCGTGCTGCAGTCCATGGGGTCACAAAGAGTTGGACATGACTGAGCGACTGAACTGAACCACTCTAATGGCAGAAAGCGAAGAACGGAAACACATTCAGATCCTAACTCACCTCACACAACAGGATATGTGCAGAACACATGTCTGTGCAGATCCTGACTCACCCCACACAACAGGAAATGGAGCAGGGCACACGTGTGTGTTGTGCACACTTGTGTGTCAACTCACCCAACAGGAAACGGACAAGGGCACACATGTGTGCCCAGAGCACACATGTGTGTGAATCCTGACCCACCCTACACAACGGGAAAAGGAGAAGGGCAGGTGTGCAGAGCGCTTGAGGGCCGGGCACATGGGGGATGACCTGCCCCTCCCCCCGCCCCCGCCGCGGGCCCTGCTTGTCCACCTTCCCGAGCAGCTGCTCTCAGTGGTAAACAGTCCTGAAAACCAGCCAGGGGTGGGTGGGGGTAGCTGGCAAGACCTCCACAAGAAGCGGCCCTGGTGGGTGACCCCAGCTGACCCCGTGGCTGCTCCACCCAGAGGAGCAGGAGGCTCCACCTTAGTCACTGTGTCACAGCTGAGTTCAGAGTTGGAGCTGCTCAAAGCCACAGTCCAACTTGGGAGCATCCAGTCATCTCCAGGGTGCCTGCAATCTGAGTGCAGAGTGGGGACAACTGCAGTCCTCATGGCCCCTGTGCTCGGCCACTCTGGTACCTTCGCTCAGCTTCAGCGACACCCCCAGAGAAGCTCGCTGCTTGTCTTTAGAATTCTATAATTAGGGTGGCTGCAGGGAACTTTAATGAGCTCTGTTTCTATGGCAATCTAGCATCATGAGGGCTCTGACAAGGTGAAAAAAATACACTTTAAAAAGGGAGCTTAGAGCAACAGACGTCGAAACAAACCAGGCAGCCCCCAGATTGGGGGAGGGCATAAGGAGTGCTGAACTTGCAGGGCAGGTCATGATGCTCTCAGAGGCCTCTCTGGCTTTTTGCTAGACATGGACCCACCACCCAGGTGACTGGCCCAGCCAGCACAGCCCCCAGACAGTCCCGTAGACTCAGAACTACAGCAGGAACGCACCTGCAGCAGGGCACTTTGTCAGCTGAATGCCTCCCTGGCAGTTCTAGGCTGGTGACCAGCCCAAGGCAAGGCCAGGGAGCTGGGAGGTACCCGCAGCCGTGGGGCTGGGCTGGGGCTGGGGCTGGGGTCCTTGGCAGAGCAGTGCTGCTGCCTCCAGGCCTGGCTTTCCGCGGGGGAGCCGTGTCCCCCGGGATTCAGGCCCCAGGCAGCAGGGCATTCACTCGGGTTGCCCTGTCCTCACCAACCACATGTTCCACCAAAACCCTCCTACCACAGACTGCATGCGACCATCCGAAAAAAAGAAGTCTGAGATTTAGGTGGGATGCTGGCCTGAACTGGGGGACATGTCTGGAGCTGCTGTGAAACCTGGTGGCCGCACAGGCTGGACATCCCTGAGGGACACAGTGAGAGTGGACACAAGCCCCACGAAGCCCATGGAGCCATACAGCTTGTGGGCCCTCCCCCAAGGGCTGCTGTCACCTGACCATGGATCTGGCCGCCCACTGCTAGGCACACCAGGTGACCTGTCTCAGGAGGGACCTGACACTGCCCCTAGAGCCATACGACCCAGACCCATGTCCCCTTGCAGCCCTGCAGGTCATGACGGGGGTAGGGCAGCAGTGAGCAGGACGTGGCTGGGCTGATGGGGGGGGCACTCCTCCAGGGTCCTCTCTTATATGGATTCCTGCTTCTCACTCTGAACTGTGTCCCGCTGCCCTGAGAGGTGAGTGAAGGGGCGCAAGGGCACAGATGCAGACTGGGAAGGGTCTCGGAGCTGCTATGGCAGGAAGTCAGCCACGTGGGGATGGTAGCAGTTTGGTCCCCTCAGCAGGCTGGCTCCCACAAAGCCTGGTCCTCCTCACATGGTCCTGACGTGGTTCCTAAGCCTTGACATTGCTGGCAGGGAGCTGATCTCACCTGGGTCTACCACAACCCAAGAAGGACAACCCTGGCATGTGAGTGGCTCGGGGCCATCACGTGACCAAAACCACCCAATCAGGCTGCAGGCTTCCTCCCTCCCCCAGGTTGGCCACCCCTGCTGGCCAGAGGAGCAGAGACACAGGGCCCGGCATGGCTGGCTCCGTGGACAAGGCAGGTCAGTCCTGCAATAGCCATGGGAAGATGGACTGACTGGGGCTGGGCTCGGCTGGACCCACCTCATGCCGCCACCTCTGGACACATGCTGTGGGGACAACCTCCATCAGCCGTGGGCCCGGAGGTCTGTGGAGCACCTGCCAGCAGCAAGGCCAGCAGCACTGGAGGGTGCACTACGGAACCTCCCCTGGGAAGCCTGGGGCTAGACCGTGTCCTGTCTCCTGGGGCCTTGTGTGCAGCAGAGAGAAGAGGTGAAAGGGCCCCACCCAATGCAACACCCTGTGTGCCGAGCAGTGGGGCAGAGACATGTCCCTAGAGTTTACCCGCTGGACACTCCCCCCACCCAGTGGCCAAGATGGACATCTGAGTCGTGCCTGTGAGGACACAACAGCTGAAGGTCTGGACTCTAGGTTCCGTCAACAGAAGAGTGGCTGTGGGAGCCCCGGAGCAGCCAAGGGGGGGAGGGGAGGAGGGCAAGGTGGCCCTCGAGGCAGGAGGCCTTCATGTCTCCCTTAAGGGAAGAAAAACAAGAGGAGAGGCCCTGAGAGTGGGTTCACTCCCGCAAAGGTGATGAGAAACCGGCACAGGACAAGGGTTCTGATGTTTGTAAAGAGAAACGCTTCAGTGGAACAAGCCTTCTGCTTCCCGAGGCCAGGACAGTGACCTCCGTGTAGAGCCAGGGCCTGGCCAGCACCGTGCACCAGGGTCCAGGGCAGCCCAGCTACCAAGACCCCAAGGCCCATCCCCATCAGCTCAGTTGCCATCACAGGACCCGATGCTCCATCAAAGAAAAAGACCTTGATGAGGCTCAGGGAGTGGAGACCAGGGTCACAGCCTCGGGGGTCCCAAGAGGTGCAGGCCACCTACCTGGGCTCCTCAATCTGTCCCTCTGCCCCCCGACACCATTAGTGACCATTATGAAGCCCAACCCTGGACTTGCCTGGTGGTTCAGTGGTAAAGAATCTGTCTGCCAATGCAGGGGACAGGGATTTGAGCCCTGGTCCCGGAAGATCCCACATGCCGTGGAGCAACTGAGCCCACACTCCATGAGAGAAGCCACTGCAGTGAGAAGCCCAGGCATCACAACTAGAGAGTAGCTCCTGCTCACCACAACTAGAGAAAAGCCCGCACAGCAATGAAGACCCAGCACAAGCAAAAACAAGGAAGCCAACCTAAGAGGCATTCTGGGGGGTGGGGTATTGTAACAGTTCCACTTTCTAACAAGTTTCATCACAAAGAGACAAATTGTCACGAAGTGAGTTCAGTTTTGATGGAACAGCTGACCAAGACCAGTGTGTTCTCAGAGCTCCTGGAAGAACACAGAGACTTGCGAGTCACCTATTGCCAGTGAGGTCACGCTGAACCAGCCCATCTCCATCTGGAGGCTTTCCGTTACGGACTCACTTTCAGAAAACAGCACAAGTCCTGGAGCTACTCACAGCCCACCTGTGCTGTCAGGGCCAGCGTTACCTGCTGCGTCCATGGCTGGGAGCACAGGGCCAGGCCGACGGAGACGCAGCTCTGGCTGGAGAACATGAGCCCCACATGGCCCTGGGGAAACAATGGGCAGAGACTGGGGATGCAGCCCTCTGAAGGTGAGGGGGAGATCGTTGGGCCACAGTGAAAATGACGCCCACGTCACAGCCAGATGTGCAGGTCAGAGCAGGAGACGAGGCTGGTTCCTGGGAGGCCAAGCGAAGAGGAAGGCCCGCAGCTTGTGGGAATCAACTGTAGATAAAAGCTGGGGTTTATGGGGAACTGCATTTAATACACTATAATAAACCAAACAGAAAAAGAAAAAAAGTATATACGTAAAACCAAATCACTTTGCTGTACATGTGAAACTAACAAGACATTGTAAATCAACTATAGTTAAAATTTAAAAAAAATAAAAAAAACAACTGCGGTTCAGGGCAGCAGAGATAAGCCTCCCTGAGGGGTCACCTCAGTCCACCTAGACGTGTGACAGACCCACAGGCTGCCTCCAGCAGGGTCTGGGGGCTGGAGATCCGGGTTCTGACGATGGCTTCTCCCCAGGGTCTCCTCTCATGGGGTACAAGCCCCCTCCAATCCCAACTATTACCTCCCAAAGTCCTCATGGCCTCACACACATTTGGGGGTGGGGCTTCTGCACAGGACTTTGGGGGTCACATTTAGTCCCAAACAATCTGCTCCTGGTCCCCACAGATTCATGCTTCTCTTGTACGAAAAACACTCTATCCAACAGCTCTGAAGCTCCACTCCAGCAGCAACTCTGACATCCACAGCCTCATTAAAAATTATCTAAATTGCAGGAGTGACACTCAGCTATAATTTGTCCTGAGGAAATCTACCTCCACCCCCACCCCTCATCCAGCCCCAGTTCAGACCTGTTAGACCAGATAAGCTGTGTTTCCAAAATGCAATGCTGGGGGAACTTCCTGGTGGTCCAGTGGGTAGGACTCAGTGCTCTTCCTGCTGGGGCCCAGGATCAATCCCTGGTCGGGGAACTAAGATCCCACAAGCCATGCAGCGTGGCAAGAGAAAAAAAAAAAGCAACATTGGACGGCGACAGGTCCCCAGGGAGCCCACACTTGGCAAGGCAAGTCCACTGGCTCTATGAGGCTCAAGAATGACCCACCTGGTTTGATGCTGTCCCCCAGCCTCACTGGAGGATCGGGGTGACCCCCACTATGGGGCTCTCGCAAACTCCCCGAGGAAATGGGAATGTGAAGAAATGAACCTAAAATCCAGGCTTCCCTTCGAGGCATCTGTCAAGTCCTACGCTGTGGAGTTCAGGGCAGAAGGCCAAGAAACGAAGCTACACAGCTGTTAAATGGGGAAAAAAAGCCCAATACGAGATTTTTGGCTGACTCGTGGTGTTGGGGAGACAAAAGATGGAGACTGGGGTCCTAGTCACCCCCCCAGACTTTTCCAGCTACAATTACTACAAGACATTAAAGGAAAATGAGGAACAGACCAGCATCAGCGGAGTCCAGGTGACCCATCCACAGTCCATCTGCCAGGATGAGATCAAGTCCCTTCAGGAGGAAATAACATCACTCAGAGCTCCTGCTGCTTTGCAAACACAGGATCCGATATTCAGAAACCACCAGGCCGGCCAAAAAGCAGGAGCATTTGGTCCAACAGTCAATAGAAACGGACTCACAGGAGAGCCAGATATTCAACACACATTGAAAAAGATGGTAGAAGGACAGAATTTTACCCAAGAACTGGATCTATTGAAAAAGGAGTCAAATTCTAAAGACCCTAGGATTTTAGAAATTCTCCAAGTGAAAATACAGCATCTGAAAATAATAATTCAGGAGACAGATTTAAGAATAGGCTAGGGCTTCCCTGGTGGCTCAGTGGTAAAGAATCCACCTGACACTGCAGGAGACGTGGGTTCAATCCTTGGTCCAGGAAGATCCCATATGCTGCAGAGCAACTAAGCCTGGGAGCCAAAACTAGTTGAGTCCATATGCCACAACTATGGAAGCCTGCTCACCCTAGAGCCTGTGCTCCGTAACAAGAGAAGCCATCGCAGTGAGGAGCCTGGACACTGCAACTAGAGAGTAGCCCCTGCCCACCGCAACGAGAGAAAAGTCCATGAGGCAAGGAAGACCAAGCACAGAAAAATAAATTTAAAAATTTAAAAAGAACAGGTTAGATAAAATAAGAGACAGTAGAAGATCCAGAACTTCCCTGGTAGCTCAGCTGGTAAAGAATTCACCTGCAATGCAGGAGACCCCAGTTTGATTCCTGGTTTGAGATCATCCCCTGGGGAAGGGAAAGGATACAAACTCCAGTATTTTGGCCTGGAGAATTCCATGGACTGTATAGTCCATGGGGTCGCAAAGAGTTGGACACGAATGAGTGAGTTTCACTTTCAGATGAGAAGATTCAGACTACAGCACACAGAGAGGGGAAAGCAGGATGGAAGGAAGTGCAGAAGAGAGCAAAAGGGCCCGTGGGACCCGGTGAGAAGACAGGGATGCGGATGTGGAGTCTGAGGGGGTAGCGGCAAGCGGGGAGGGGCTGGGCGGCACCTGAAAGGACTGGGCTGACACAGAAGAACGAAGGCTGTTCTTTTCATTGAAATCACTGATAATATTTATTAAGCATTTATATAAAAGTATCCATCTAAGCTTTTTACTAGACTTCCCTGATGGTTCAGTCAGTCAAGAATCTGCCTGCAGTACAGGAGAGCCAGGTTCGATCCCTGGGTTGGGAAGATCCCCTGGAGAAGGGGATGGCTACCCACTCCAATATTCTTGCCTGGAGAATTCCACGGACAGAAGAGCCTGCTGGGCTACAGTCCATGGGATTAGAGAAAGTCAGACAAGACTGAGTGATGTTCACTTTCAAGCTTTTTACAGAAATACCGCATTAAACATGACCCACGCTTACAATGAAGTTTCAAGTATCCTAAAATTTTTCTAAAACTCACAGAAACTAAGGGATAAGGAGATTAAGTTGCTTGACCAAGGCACTCAAGCTATAAAAACACAGTCTGCCTTCCAAGATTTTGAAGCTCATGTGTGTAAGAAGGACAATTATGTAAAATAAATATCATGTCTGACAGATGAAACATGAGTTCACACACTCTGAAGACTAAGTTAAGAATAGGTCATGGGATATGATTTTCTCACATTTATAAATACAAGAAATTTAAATGCAATTTAGTAATTTTGAATATAATTTGGCAAATTTGGCCAAAGACCATTTTTCGGGCAGCCAGAGAAGAAAGAGAAGCACCCCCCTCCTAGGGAGTAACAGAGTGGTCAGGCGAGTCTCCAAGAGACACAGTAACACAGCCACAGCCAAGAGACCAAGCCCCATGCATGCAGAGAGAGCATCACTGTCCCCTGGGCAACACACCCAGAGAAAACAGCCTCAAAAATGAAGGCAGGCAAAAGACATCTGCACGAACCAAAACCCAGCAAACCTCCGTTAGGAGAACTACTAAAAGGAGCACTTCAGGAAGGAAAATGGTCTTGGACGTAAGCACAGTCCTTCAGGAAGAAATGGGCGCGTGAGAAGGGGAATCTGAATGAACGTTATTTAAAACAACATTAATAGTGGTTGTGGGGCTTAAAATATAAGTAGAGTTTACACATAAGACAACAGCATAAAAATCAATAAGGGGATAAATAAGACTAAAGCATTGTAAGGTTCATGCATTATCTGGAAACAGTAAAAGGAATAACTTAAGGTACATTCCAAGAATGTTTTGTATAATTCCTAAGGTAGCTGGAATATTTTTTAAAAAGTATTACTTAGCAAATATAATAAAAGGTGGGGGTGGAGGTGGAAAAATAACACTTGATTAAACCAAAAGAAGGCAAGAAAGGAAGGCTAAAAGAAAGAACATATTGGTCAATTACAAAATAAACAGTAAGATGATAGATTTAAATTGTAATTTACCAGAATAACATTAAGTGTAAATAAACTAATGCTTCAGTTAAAAGATACAGATTTCATGCTAGGTTAAAAACAACAATTAACTTCTGTTTATAAGAGCCATTTCCAAAACATGATACACAGAAGTTGAGAGTATAGGATGGAAAAAATATACCACATGAACAATATGTCTCCCTCACTCTGCCACACACACACACACACAGACACACACAGAGGCATAGTTGTACTGATGTCAGACAAAGGAGACTTAAATGTCATAATACTTTTTCATCTAAAAGAGCAAAATTTCATGATGATAAAAGTGTCGCATTTAAAGGAAGATATAATGATCCTAGGTTTGTATGCACCTAATAAAGCACAAAATACATGAAGGAAAACAAAAGGAAAAAGACACATCTCCAAATGGGTAAAGGGGATCAACTGTATGATAACAAATGAAAACTAAATTTTTGGTGGTGATCATGCTGTGGTAGAAATATAACAAAGTAGAAACATAATGTTATACACATGAAACTTGTAATAATGTTATAAACCAAAGTTACCTCAGTAAGAAACACAGTAGTGAACCAAAAAATAAGTGAAACACAATTAAATTTAAAATGTTAACCACAGAAAACTAAAACATCCGATGGCTTGAACATGGTGGGAGTGGGGGGAAAAAAAAGAACTTGTACATTAAAAAAGAGAGAGAGAGAACACAAATCTGTAATAATTTAATGTCTATAAATAGTGAAGATATTCTAAAGGTAATAAAGATACACACTATGCCAATAAGTATGTTTAGACCTGAAAATCTATAGGGGTTGGAAACAGCTGGACACGACTGAACGACTTTCACTTTTTCTTTTCACTTTCAGACTTGAAAATATCCTTAAAAACACAACTTACTAAAGATGACAAAAGAAGAAATACAAAATCTGAATAATCTGTATTTTAAAAATTAAATCTAGAATTTAAAACATTCCCACAAAGGAACACAGACCTTTGTTGTGAATTCTTTCAAGTAATTAATTTAGAAATAATATTAATCTTAACATAAATCTTCCCAAGAACTAAAAAAAAAGCTCAATTAATTTTTTAAGGCAAATATACCTCAACATTAAAAAAAAAAACTAAGACCATGGCCTCTAGTCCTATCACTTCATGGCAAAAAGAAAGGGAAAAAGTGAAAGCAATGATAGATTTTATCTTCTTGGGCTCCAAAATAACTGCAGACAGTAACTGCAACCATGAAATAAAAATGCTTGCTCCTTGGAAGGGAAACAATGACAAACTTAAAGACAGTGTATTAAAAACCAGAGACAGCACTTTTGCTGACCAAGGTCCAAGCTATAGTTTTTCCAGTAGTGATGTATGGATGTGAGAATTGGACCATAAAGAAGGCTGAGCACTGAAGAATTGATGCTTTCTAATTGCGATGCTGGAGATGACTCTTGAGGATCCCTTGGGCAGCAAGGAGAGCAAACCAGTCAATCCTAAAGCAAATCAGTCCTGAATAGTCACTGGAAGGACTGATGCTGAAGCTGAAGCTCCAATACTTTGGCCACATGATGTGAAGAGCTGACTCACTGGAAAAGACCCTGATGCTGCGAAAGACTGAAGGCAGGAGGAGAAGGGGGCGACAGAGGATGAGATGGTTGGATGGCACCACCAACTCGATGGGCATGAGTTTGAATAGGCTCCGGGAGATGGTGAAGAACAGGGAAACCTGGAGTGCTGCAGTCCACGGGGTTGCAAAGAATAACAAAAATAACCTCCCATGTTTAACTGTGAAAACAAAGCTACCAAAAAAGAAAGAAAGAAAGTGACAGGTCAACTTCTCTCAAACAACTGCAAAAATACCAAATAAGTGTTCGCAAACTGAATCCAGCAAAATACAGAAAATACAACACATTATAGCCAAACAGGATGAACTAAGGGAATGGAAGTTTGGTTAAACAAAGTCAAATAGTATAATTCACCTTATTAATAGAATAAAAGAGAAAAGCATGTCAACAGATGAAGGGAAAAAAACGCTTTAATAAAATCTTATGTCATTCAGGATAAAAATCCTCAACAAGGAACAGAATAGAACCTCCTAAATTTGATGATGGGAATTTACAAGAGAAAGAAGAGTCATTCAGCAAACAACATCCTTAATGGCAAAATTCTGAAAACCTTCCACTGAAATCTAGAACAAGAGGCTGCCTGTGGTCAGCACTTCTGTTCCACAGTGTTTTGGGAAGATAAACAGTGCCAGTGATGCAAGGTAACAGATGAAGGTTTAGAAAGAGAAATAAAACACACTGGTCAACTAGGAGTGTACAGAGGAAACCCAAAGGAACCCACAGATAAAGTCCTAGGATGAATACATGAATTTAACATGGCTGGTGGACAAGGGTTCGACATCAACAGTCACCTGTATTTCTCCATATGTTTCTATAAGCAAACAAATAGGAAATAAAATGGTAAAAGGAACACCATTTAAAGCAGCATAGAAAAGCCAAATGGCAGTGGAGTGCTCCAGCAAAAAATGTGCAGGACAGTTCCACGGAAGACGCAGATGTCACTGGAAAAATCTGAAGAAGAGTTGAGTGTATGTTCATGGTTCGGAAACCTCAAGGCTGCAAAGATGTTCATTCTCCCATGCTGATCTATGAATTCGAATGTAATCTAAGTAAAAAATCTCATTGGGTTTTGGAAAACTTAAAACCAGTTGTAAAATTTGTATAGAAATGGAAAAAGAAAAAAACAACCAAGAAGGACTTCCCTGGTGGTTCAGGGGTTAAGACTTTGCCGTCCAATGCAGGGGGTGTGGGTTTGATCCCTGGTCAAGGAACTAAGATTCCACATGCCAAAAAAAAAAAAAAGAAAAAACCCACAAAAAAACCAGAAGCAATGTTGTCACAAATTCAATAAAGACTTTAAAAATGGTCCACATCAAAAACTGTAGTGTTGGAAAAGACTCTTGAGAGTCCCTCGGACTGAAAAGAAATCCAACCAGTCCATCCTAAAGGAAATCAGTCCTGAATATTCATTGGAAGTACTAATGCTTGAAGCCAAAACTCCAATACTTTAGTCACCTGATGCGAAGAACTGACTCATTAGAAAAGCCCCCGATGCTGAGAAAGACTGAAGGCAGGAGGAGAAGGGGACAACAGAGGATAAGATGGTTGGATGGCATCATCGACTCAATGGACATGAGTTTGAGTAAACTCTGTGAGTTGGTGATGGACAGGGAGGCCTGGCGTGCTATAGTCCATGGGGTTGCAAAGAGTCAGACACAACTGAGCGACTGAACTGAACTGAACTGAACATCCAAAAAAAAAATCTTAACAACCACCACTAAGAAAGATACCCTTGAAGAAAAACAAAAAATACATGATATTAAGAGTTATTATAAAGCGAAGTTAAAACCATGTGATATTGTGCAAAAGGCCAAAGGGACAGAAGTCCAGAAATGCCCCCGCCCCAACAGTAGATAATAAAGACATCACTGAATCATGGCGAGAGGAGGATGCTTTTTCCTATAAGTGGTCCTGGCTCAACTGGCTATCACCACAGGGAGCAGGGACGGGGGAACCTCACACCATACAGTTTACTCCCAAGTGTGGTAGGACTAATGAGGGTTATGATTCTGTCAGGAGGGAAAACATTCAGGACCTGGGGTTCAGGGGCAGTTTCTCTAACAAAAGGCACACACTGTAAAGGAAGTGTCCATTTTTGTTTACCAAGAGTGGAAAGGCAAGCCGCTGAGTGAGATGCTAGCAGTGTCACAAACACACAGAACACACAGAGTTCCTACAAATCAGTAGGCCCATTAAGTTGCTTTAAACAACCTGAATCTGAAACTGAGGAAAAGACTTGGAGGAGCAGCTGACAGCAGTGGGTCTTAAACAGCCTATAAGTGAGAAGACGCTCAGCTTTGGGGGCAAAGAGGAAACGCAGACCATGGCCACGATGTTTTACCACTCACAGGTCTACTCTGATAGCAGAGAGTACTGACAACTCCAGGGCTGGGGAGGACAGGGAGCGGGACCCTGGAGCCCAGGGATGAAGGTGGATGGTCATCACAGCTGGGCTCCTGACACGTGCTTCCTGAGACCCCAGGAGTCTCTGAGCATCCTTTGTAAGCTGAGACTGGCTTCAGGTTGGGGGTTGGTCATCAAAGTCCAAGGCAAGATCAGAAGGTCAGAACTTCCAGCCCCACACCTGACCTCTCAGGAGGTGAGAGGGACAGGTCATGCCTCACTCTGGGTCACAGATGGTCAGTGGGCTGCCTATACAGCCACGTCCCTCCCCTCTCTCCACACACTTTCAACATTGTCTATCCGGACTTCAAAGATCTGGGCACAGGTCCCCATCTCTCTGTCAACATCGATGGCCCTGACCTTCCCTCTCTTCGTCTACACCTCAGACCCACATCCCTCAGAATCACCCACTTTCCAGGCCTGCATCTGTGCTGCGCCCAACTTTCCCTCTGCCCGGATGCCAGCCCTCATCCAACCTCAGAGACCATGACTCTCCGAAACACCATGATCTTATGGACCAGAAAGATAGAAAATGACACTGCCAGGATGCACTAAACAGGATGCACTCAGTTTCAGACACGTTAGACCTGACGGAATGAACCAGGGGTGCTCCCGGCCCCCATGAAAGGGAGCCAGCTTGCCCTTCACCCTGTGCTGATCTCTTCCACTTGGGTGGACATTTAGGAACCTCGATGGACAGATGGTTGGGCAGCAGGTTGGACACAGGCACATGCCAAGTTTTGTAAATCCTGAGTCTGAGGATGAATCATAAGGAATGAGGTCTGGGGAGAGGATCTGCACCTCATGATGCAGGAGCTCAGAAAGGGTCTGGCAAGGGTGGGCTTCATCCAGGCAGGGCTGTGGTCCAAGCTGGGTCCAAGCTGAGCTGGGGAGATTGGGGGGAGAGGGGAAGCAGTGCTCAAGAGTGAGTGTCCCTAGAATGCAGGCTGGGGCCACCCACAGGGGCAGCAGCAAGCGAGCAGCGAGGAGGAGGGTTCTGCTGCATGAACCAGCCCATAGGAGCAGATCCAAAACCAGATGAGGAGGCGGGGGTGTGGGTGTGGGTGGGGCTCCTAACTGGAACTAACCCAGCGGGCTGGGCTGCCTCCCCCCACCCAAGTCCTTTGCCATCACTCCTTCCCGCCCTGGACTCCACACTGGTCACATCTCATCTTCTCTAAACCTCCACATCGCTCCCAGGCCCCCAGACCGTAGCTTGTCCACAGACCCCGAGTGCACCTGCAGCCTCCATGGTGCATCCATTTGCTCCCCTTTCCCTTCCCCAAGACCCTCACATCAGCTCCCATCTCCCCTGTCTGGCTCCCTGGCTCTCCTCTCCACTGCTACTTTTTGGCTGATGCGTGGTCCTCTCTTGACCTCCTGCTGCTGCTGCTAAGTCACTTCAGTCGTGTCCAACTCTGCAACCCCATAGACAGCAGCCCATCAGGCTCCCCCATCCCTGGGATTCTCTAGGCAAGAATACTGGAGTGGGTTGCCATCTCCTTCCCCAATGCATGAAAGTGAAAAGTGAAAGTGAAGTCGCTCAGTGTCCGACTCTTAGCGACCCCATAGACCGCAGCCTACCAGGCTCCTTCGTCCATGGGATTTTCCAGCCAAGAGTACTAGAGTGGGCTTGACCCCCTAGGTGATCCCAAAATACCTTCCTAATCTTTTTCCACCCGATCTGCTGTTATGGATTGAATGTCTGTGTCCCCCTAAATTCCTGTGTTGAAGCCCACTCCAGTGATAATATTAGGAGGTGACTGGGTTTAGATGCGGTCAGGTGGGTGGGGCCCTCACAAAGGGATTAGTATCCTTCCTAGAAGAGAAAAGGCCAGAGCAGAGGACGCAGAAGGTGAGAGTCCCTCTCCTGACACCCTGGCCCTGCAGGCTTCACTCCCACCAGCTCAGTCCAGGCCACCTGTGGGGTTTTCCACCAGTGGTTTGAGATGGACAAGTGACCAAGGGCATGAGGCATCAGTGTGACCCAGTAGCCAGGGGACCCTGATGAGGCACCTGATGGAGGGTGACTGCTCCGAGGAAGTCAGCATGCAGAGAGAGAAGCAGGTCCGGCTGCCCCAGGATAAGCCAGCTCACTACTGGCCATTGGGTTTCCAGTCTTTCCAGATTAGAGATCTGTCTTCAGTTTCCAGTCACTCACAGGAGCCCTAATGAAAGCCCTCTCCTGTCCAGCTCTTCCCCTGCCACAGCTCCCCTGGCAGAAACCTGCCCTCCCTGAGTGCCCAGCCTGCACCCACATCCACTGGTTCTGCCTCCAGATGGCCCTAGATTCGCCCCCGTCCCCGGGGCCCCAGGTCCCAGCCTGTCCCATATGGTTCTCAGCACTGACACAATCAAAACTCAGGGATCCACATGCCCCCCCCCCCCCCAGGCCATGCTGTGGGCTCCCCCCTGCCCCGAGGTGAGTCTGTAAGATGGTGTGCAGACAGGGCTGCAGGGTGGCAGAGCCCAGACCTGGCACCCCCCGTGTCAGCCACCGAGTCAGAGCTGCTGTCACACTCCCCCTTCCTCAGGCCTTCCGTGGGTGTCCTGATGCAGCTCAGCCCAGCGTGTTTGAATGCCTGTGATGACATCTGCCCATCATCAGAGGAGAAAGGGGTGGCTACTGTGACTTCACTTTACAGCTGAGCAAACAGACTACCCAAGGCCAGGGGTCCTGGAGAGAGCCGCAGGGGTCCCGGCTGCCTCCACCACTCCCAGGGTTCCTGTCGATGCCCTCTGTCTGGGTCTCACCCAAGGAATCCCTCCCTGGAGGCCAGAAACCGAAAGCACCTGTGGTTGGCTAAGTATCTGCCCCCAGGGATGTCCCGTCCTAATCCCTAGCCTGAGCCTCCTCACACAGGGGCAGGGACTCTGCTGCTGCTGCAATTAAGGTAAGGACCCTGGGAGGGGGTGATCCTGGATTATCTGGGGGTCAGTGTCATCACAAGGTCCTCCTAAGGGGGAAGCAGGAGGGTCAAGTCAGAGAGAACACTTGAGGACAGAAACCTCAGGGTATGCCCCTCACTCACCCGGCCCCCAGGGGCTCGTCTGCCCCAACCACATCTGGTCCAATAAGGAACAAGAAGGAGGCCTCCAAGAGAGACAGAGAGATGACTGGCCTCCACTTCCTTCCTTCTGCTGCAGTCCTGGAACCATGCTGGGGGCCAGGCAGGGCCCTCCTGGACAGCCCTGTTCACCCCAAAGGAAGGATCTCCATCCCCACTCAATGTCTCAAAGCAGCCAGTCAGCCCCTCCTTGCAGCTCTTAGCCTCATATGACCACCTCATCCCAAATCCATTTGCTCAGATGACCACTTAGGGAGAACTGCACACACCATCCATGCTGCACTTGGTCAGTCCCAGGCCTCAGGGGAAAAGCCCCGTTCCATCAACTGTGAGCCCCTAGTGCACCCACGGCTGCCGTTCCCCCACCCCGCCCCCAGCTCCTTTTAGGCTGTTCATGCAGGTGGCCTGTGGGCCCCATCTCCCCACCCAGGAACAAGCCGGCTCCTGGTCATCTGTAGGCCCAGTTACAAGACCGCCTTCCCACCAATGCCGAGTCCTCAGCATCCTCGCCGAAATAGTGCCACAATGCACAAATGCACACGGCAGCTACGCAGGAGACAGGAGTGACCCAGGGTCAGCCCCAGGGTCAGCCCAGCAGCTTCTGCCGAGGCTGGTGTCCCTGGCTGAATAAGTGCCTTGGACACATCTGTCCTCAAACAGGGACTGTGCGTGCAGAGTCAACACCTCCAATCCCAATGGCTTCTCCCCTCACTGGAGAGACAGGGCTTGCACACCTGTCAATGCCCATGTTAACCTGCCTGCACCAACCTGAACACACTCACCTGTCCACATTCACCTGCCCACACACACCTGTCCATGCTCACCAGTCCACACTTAGCCACCCACACTTACCCACATGGTTCACACAGGACCCACCCCCCAGTTCTCCCTTTCCTGGTCCTCCCAGGTCCTGCCAATCTCCTCTCGGCACTGGACTCCTGCCCCTTTTCCCTTTCCCTGACCCTTGGCCCCACTGTCTTTGGCCTTGTGGGCAGCAGTGGGCCCCACAGGCCTGCTGGCCCCAACCCACTCTGCAGCAGAGTGCCCACCTGGTCCACACCCCAACCATGCAGTTCCACCTCACAGCCACACCGGGCTTCCTTCTCCTCCTTCTCCAGCCACACCAGGTCCCTCAGCATCCAAACTCTGTCCACACCAGGGCCCAGGCCTGCCCCACCCCACCCCCACCCCACCTCTTATCTCAGCTAAAACCGCAGCCCCCTGTGACCTTCTGGCACCTGTATGTCCTCCCCCCTCCAGAGCACAGGCTCCATGTGGACAGGTGGTACACCTGGGTCCCTGAACCAGACACGGGTTACAGGGGCCTTGCACACAGAAGCCGAGAGGTGCGGGCAGCCTGTGAGCAGCGAGGCTGCTCTCCTTGCTGCCCTGCGGGAAGGGTCCAGCATCCATGGCCACTGCACCAGCCCCTGTGGCTCTGAGGCCCCACGTCTGGTTTCAGTCACAGAGAAGGTAACCTGTGATGCTCAGCAGTTGATAGCCTCCACCCCCTGCCTTTCCCGCCACGTTTCGGGGTGGGGGGGTGGTGTTGACAGAAAGCCTAGAGGACGGGGTGGGAGTGGGGAGGTTCACACCCTGAATGCCCCAGCCTGGCTCACCCCTTCCCCAAAACTGAAACCCAAGCTGCCCCCTCCAGTCATCAGGGACCAGCTTGGGAGCCCATGGCTCTCCCATGCGTCTCATGATGTGAACAGGACAGGCACCCTGTAGAGCCGGGGTCACAGGGCGTGCAGTGCCCCCTCCACTGCCTCTCGCTGCTGCCCAAACAGGAACCTGGGAGACACTGGCCCCTCGAGTCCCACATCCTGAGCAGCCCCAGGAATTACTCTCCTCCTGGCCCGTGGGTTCCCCAGGGGCAGGAGCTGAGTTCATGTGTCTTCCAGGTGAGCAGCAGGAGCAAGGGCTAAACGGACAAGCAGCACCTATCAGTCAAGCCCCCTCCCCACCCCAAGAGGGACTAAGGAGCAAACTGCAGCCCCACCCACTGGGGACGGCTTCCCACAGAAAACGACTTATTCAACCGTCATGTTAAAGACTTGTCATGTCGATGTGATGTGAATTGATTTGAGAGACAGTTAGAAAGAGCACCGGGGCCACGTGTCCACAACCACCTCACATGTGTTCGGGAGGGGTGGTGCACTTCCCCACTGGGCGTGAGAGCATCTCCTAGGCCCCAGAGACACACCTGCTTTTTCTCCACACCTTCCCAGCAGTGTACACATCCCCATTCAAGAGAAGCTCTGCCCCCTCCCCAGAAGGAAAGGCCTCTTTATGAGAAAAACAGTAACAGAAAAAGTGATGGTGGGGCCATTTACCCCACAGTTGGCTGCACACCTTTGCTTTATGGCCCTTTAGTTAGGCGAGGAGGGGCTGCGTTTTAGACTCTTTTCTGCAAAATTGTAGTAAAGAAGAGAGCAAAATACAAACAGTTCCTATGAATCTAGAAACAAACCAACAAAAACTTGTAAGCAGACCTTGAAAAGCCCACAGTAGACTCTGAAGGAAAAAAATGTAAATTCAAAAGACTCCTGTGGCAGAGCAAGGGGTGGGGTGGGGAGAGGACTGGCTCTGGGACCACCCCCAACCCTCCCAGCCTGGCCCATCACCCTTCTGACCTTAGGGCCCAACCCAGAAGGATGAGCCTCCACCCACCAGACAGGAAGCACAGCTCTGCTGTGTCTGATGAAAAGGAAAAGGGGGAGAGGGAGAGAAAACTGGATGTTTTCCTAAACTCCCATCACAGTCCTCCCCAGTGAAAAGGATCCCACAATGATGTGAACCCCATGCAGGACATTCGTGATCCACTATGAGCACACATTAATCCTTCAGTGTACGCACCAGTGATATGTCTGCTATAGTTGCATTTCTGCTGTATGTGCCTATGATGTATCTGCTCTGTGTCTACCACGTATCTATTATATATCTACATCATGTCTATGATATGTCTGCTCTGTGTCCACTATATATCTTATATCTACACTGCATCTACTATGTGCTGACGATGTATCTACTGTGTCTACCATATACCTATTATATATCTATTCTGCATCTACTATGTATCTATGATGGAGTTAATCTGTATCTATATCTATCTGTATTTATATCTATCTGTATTTATATCTACCTACTTGAGCTTCCCTGGTGGTTCAGATGGTAAAGTATCTGCCTGCAATGTGGGAGACCCGGATTTGATCCCTGGGTCAGGAAGATCCTCTGGAGAAGGATATGGCAACCCACTCCAGTACTCTTGCCTAGAAAATTCCATGGATGGAGGAGCCTGGTAGGCTGCAGTCCATGGGGTTGCAAAGAGTCGGACATGACTGAGCAACTTCACTTCACTCTGTATGTACTGTATGTCTGATATATCTATTCTGTAGCTACTATATATTACATATCTAATATGTATCTATTATATGTCTATGATGTATATACTCTATCTACTATGTAACTACCACATGTCTATACTGTATCTACTATATGTCTATGATGTATCCATTCTGTATCTACTATGTACCTACTACATATCTATTCTATACCACACGTCTATGATGTATCTGTTCTGTATCTATGAGTCACTCTGCATCTATTATGTATCTACTCTGCATGTATTATATGCCTGTGACTATGCCTGAGACTGTGTCTCTGCTACATATAACCTGGGATGTGTCCACTCTACTGTATCAGATGCTGATCTAGACCAAGGACTCACTGAACCCAGATCCCCCCACAGGCCTCTGAAGGGGCAAGCACTGACATCTGTTTCACAGGCAGGCCTGCAGGACAGCATCTGGACTCCAGGTCAGCCCGGTATTTCCAAACTCGGTTTCATCCTTAACCTCCAAGTAACAGAGCAACAGACATGAGGGACACACAGTGGACAGGAAAACGCACACTAACGGCGGAAGTCCCATCAGCCTGGCCGAGGCCTGTGTCCCTGTGCTTGGCTCTCGTCCCAGCGCCTCATTCTAGGGGGTGAGGGACAAACAGTCAGGGAGCTGTGAGTACCGCTGGGGAGAAATGGCACGAAGCAGGGCAGGGGCGGAGAGTGGGGGCAGGTGCTGGGCTCTCCCACCCGCCCTGCGAGGCAGCCCCTCCTGCACCTATCTCACAAGAAAGGAAACTGAGGCTCAGGGAGCCTTGTCCTGCTTCCTGCAGCCAGAATTGACTCAGGCCAGCTCAGCCCAAGGTGCCTGGCCGTGGTCTTGACAGCTGAGCTGGAATGAATGAGTGAATAAATGAAACACACAAGCTGAAGAAAGAACAAAGCAATCAGCCTCAGACCCCCACGGAGGTCTTCCCGGGGTCTCATGACCAGGTCAAAGGGCGAGAAGGGGAGGGGGGGACAGTGCCCCGGGAAAGCCTGGACCGCCTGGGAAGGGGGAGGGAGGACACCCACCAGCCTCCCTCTGGTCGGAGGACTCAGCTGCTGCAAGTTTCCAGGTTTCTTAAATCACGTCTGAGACTGAAAACAGCTTTGGTGATTAAACACACACATGAGGCCGGCTTCTCCTTGAGATTAAGCCTTCTGAAAGGCTTTAAGAATTTATCAGGGGCAGGGGGTGGGGGGAAGCCCCAAGCTGTCACAACTAAATTTTGATGTGTGATTTACATACATATATAGAGAGAGAAAGAGAGGCCTCGAGAGTGGGGGAAAGAGGAGGGGTGGGGCCGGCACCAGAGGAGCCCCCTAGGGATTCCCCCACACACAACGGAGAACCTTTTAATGTCTTTTTACAAAATAAAGTATTTCCTCCCTGTCCTGCTCATTTTAGAAAGTCAGACCTAAGGAATCCAGGAGCCCAGGGCTTCCAGGAGGCGAGACATCACATGGGGACAGCACGCCAGGAAGCATCACGTATCAGTACAGGCACACTTCAGGGATGCTATGAGTTTGGTTCAAGCAAACATAAAGCAAGTATCATGATAAAGTGATTCACACAAATTTTTTGGTTTCTCGGTGCAAAGTTACGTTTATACTATACTGTAGCCTATTAAGTGTTGCAACAGCATTATGTCTAAAAAGAATGTACATACCTCAGATAAAAAATATTTTATTGCTAAAAAATGGTAAGCGTCATCTTAGCCTTCAGCAAATCTCTTTTTTTTTTCCCACTGGAGAACGGTCTAGTCTCCATGCCGATGGCTGCTGATTGATCAGGGTGCTGGTTGCTGAAGGCTGGGCTGGCTGCAGCAATTTCTTAAAATATGAGAACAATGAAGTTTGCCAAATCGATGGATTCTTCATTCACAACTGCTCTACAGCAGTAATGCTGGTTGACAGTATCTTACACGTGGGAGAACTTCCTTCAAAATGGGAGGTAGGCAACACAAATCTTGATGCTGCTTTTTCAGCTAAGTTTACCTCTTATTCTAAATCCTCTCCTGTTGTGTCAACAATCTTCACAGCATCTTCACCAGGAGCAGATTCCATCTCAAGAAACCACTTTCCTTGTTGTCCACAAAAAACAACTCCTCATCTGTTAGAGTTTTATCCTGAGATGCAGCAATTCAGCCACGTCTTCAGCCCAACTTCTTTTTTTTTAATCAATTTGTTGTTGTCCAGTCACTAAGTCATTAGAGATTTCTTCAAGAAAATCACAACTACCAAGGGAACATTTCATGCAAAGATGGGCACAATGAAGGATAAAAATGGTTTGGATCTAACAGAAACAGAAGATATTAAGAAGAGGTGGCAAGAATACACAGAACTATACAAAAAAGATCTTAATGACCTGGATAACCATGATGGTGCGATCACTCACCTAGAGTCAGACATCCTAGAGTGCAAAGTCAAGTGGACCTTAGGAAGCATCACTATGAAGAAAGCTAATGGAGGTGATGGAATTCCAGCTGAGCTATTTCAAACCCTAAAACATGATGCTGTGAAAGTTCTGCACTCAATATGCCAAAAAATTTGGAAAATTCAGCAGTGGCCATAGGACTGGAAAAGGTCAGTTTTCATTCCAATCCCAAAGAAGGGCAATGCTAAAGAATGTTTAAACTACCACACAATTGCACTAATTTCATATTCTAGCAAGGTAATGCTCAAAATTCTCTAAGCTAGGCTTCAACAGTACGTGAACCAAGAACTGCTAGATGTATAAGCTGGATTTAGAAAAGGCATGGGAACCAGAGATCAAATCGCCAACATCCGCTGGATCACAGAAACAGCAAGAGAATTCCAGGAAAACATCTACTTCTGCTTCACTGACTATGCTAAAACCTTTGTCATGACTGAGCAACTGAACAAGTCACTAAGTCACTTGCAACCCCATGGACTGCAGCATGGCAGGCTCCCCTGTCCTTCGCTATCTCTTGGAGTTTGTTCAAACTCATGTCCATTGATTCAGTGACACCATCTAGCCATCTCATCTGTCACCCCTTTCTCCTCCTGCCCTCAGTCTTCCCCAGCATCAGGGTCTTTTCCAACGAGTCAGCTCTTTGAATCAATGGCCAAAGTATCGAAGCTGAAGCTTCAGTGAATATTCAGGGTTGATTTCCTTTAGGATTGACTGGTTTGATCTCTCTGCAGTCCAAGAGACTCTCAAGAGTCTTCTTCAGAAAAGTTGGAAAGTTCAGCCTTCTTTATGGTCCAACTCTCACATTGGTACATGACTACTGGAAACACCACAGCTTTAATTATATGGACCTTTGTTGGCAAAGTGATGTCTCTGCCTTTTAATATGCCTTCTAGGTTTGTCATAGCTTTTCCTCCAAGGAGCAAGTGTATTTTAATTTGGTAGCTACATTAATTAATTACTATTTTTTTTGGCTGTGCTGGGTCTTTATTGCTGCACTCAGGCTCTCTCTAGTTGTGGCGAGCAGCAGCTACTCTGGTGTGGTGTGGGGGTTTCTCATTGAAGTGCAGTCCCCACTTCTAATTCCAGCTTTCTTGCTGTTTCCACCACATCTGTAGTTGCTTCCTCCACTGAAGTCTGGAACTCCTCAAAGTCATCCATGAGCACTGGAATCAACTTCCTCCAAACTCCTGTTGTTGTTTAGTCACTAAGTTGTGTCCAACTCTCTTGCGACCCCATGGAATGTAGCCCCCAGGCTCCTCTGTCCAAGGGATTTCCCAGGCAAGTGTACTGGAATAGGTTGCCACTTCCTCCTCTAGGGGATCTTCCCGAGCCAGAGATTGAACCAGAGTGTCCTGCATCTCCTGTATTGGCAGGCGGATTCTTTACCACTGTGCCACTTAGGAAGCCCCTCCAAGTTCCTGCGAACGTTGGTATTTTGTTGATATTCCCATGAATCATGAATGTTCTTAATGGCATCTAGAATGGTGAATCTTTCCAGGAGGTTTTCAATTGACTTTTCCCAGAAACAACAGAGGAATCACCACCTATGGCAGCTATAGCTTTATACAATGGATTTCTTAAATAATATGACTTGAATTTGAAATTCCTTCCTGGTCCATGGATCCGGAATGGATGCTGTGTTTGCAGCATGAAAACAACATGAATCTTGTTGTCCATCTCCATCAGAGCTTTGCATGACCATGTGTGTGGTCAATGAGCACTGACATTTTAAAAGGAATCTTGTTCTGAGCAGAAGGTCTCAACAATGGACCTAAAATCTTGCAGGAAACCATGTGGTAAACAGATATGCTGTCATTCAGGCTTTGTTATCCCATTTCCAAAACACACGCACAGTGCATTTAGCTTAATTCTTAAGGGCCCCTTCACTTGTGTGGGGAACTCCCAGGTGGCTCAGTGGTAAAGAATCCACCTGCCAATTCAAGAGACACGAGTTCGATCCCTGGGTCAGGAAGATCCCCTGGAGGAAGAAATGGCAACTCACTTCAGTATTGTTGCCTGGGAAATTCCATGGACAGAGGAGCCTGGTGGGCTACAGTCCTTGGGGCCCCAAAGAGTTGGACATGACTGAGCGATTGAGCACACATGCCACTTGTGGCCCCTTCATGCTCTGAGTTGGATCTTCTGGAAAACTTGCTGCAGCTTCTCCATCAGCACTTCCTGCTTCACTTTGCCCCTTAAGCTGTAAAAATGGCTTCTTCCCTTAAACTTCATGAACCAACCCCTGTGGCTTCAGACTTTTCTTCTGCAGCTTCCTCCCCTCTCTCAGCCTTCACAGAACTGAAGAGTCAGGGCCTTGCTCTGCATGAGGGAACACTGTATTGAGGGAATACTGTAGCTGGTTTGATCTTCTATCGGGGCCACTAAAACCTCCACATCAGCGATAAGGCTGTTTCGCTCTCTTACCATTTCTGCATTCACAGCAGCAGCATTTTTAATTTCCTTCAGGGCTTTTCTTGGTATTCATGACTTGGCTAATTGTTTGGTGCAAGTGACCCAGCTTTCAGTCTGTCTTGGCTTTTGACTTGCCTTCTTCACTAAGCTTAACCGTTTCTACCTTTTGATTAAAACTGAGAGACGTGCGACTCTTCCTTTTACTCGAACACTTAAGAGGCCACTTCAAGGTTCGTTTTGTCCTGGTTTGGGTTTTTTGGGGCCATGCCACATAGCTTGCAGGATCTTAGATCCCTGACCAGGGATGGAGCTGGGGCCCACAACAGTGGAAGTGTGGCATCTCAACCACTGGACCACGAAGGAAGTCCCCCCATTGTCCTGATTTCAATATTGTTGTGTCAGGGAACAGGAAGGCCCAGGGAGAGGGAGGTAGATGGGGGGGATGGCCAATCACTGGGACAGGCAGAACACAGCACGTTGATGAGTGAAGTTCACCATCTTAAGCGGGTGTGGTTCGTGGCCCCGAAACAATGACACAGATCACAGATCACCACAACTAACGCAGCAATAATGAAGCTTGAAACGCTGTGAGAATTACCAAAACGTGACCCCCAGACATCCCCTGACCCCCATGATGGCGACCCTGGGGAGTCGTCCACGGAGAGGGTGCAGCCTGCAAATCCACGGGCAGAGCCTTGGAAGCAAACCACACACCCCGGGGGACCAGGCAGGGCCCGGGAGGAAAGAGTAGCTCGGGGCCTCGGGGGTGGGGACAGGAGCAAGCAGGGTGGAAAAGCAAACGCCAGCACAAAAGCTGCAGCCCCGGTCCTGCAGGTGGATGGCCCCACAATGGGTCTGTTTTTCCAGGGGGCAGATTTTTAAATAATTTTAGCAAGAGAGCCTCTATCACTGCAAAATAAAATAAAACCCAAGAAAAGCCTGGAATGAAGAGTCAGCCCAGGGAGCTGAGACCAGTTCCTCCTTTGCCCCAGGGCCACGATCACAGGAAGAGGGGGTGGGGGCGGGAGAAGACCCTGGAGTGCCTGCATGTTTTGCAGGGACAAGAAGTAACACAGGGTTTTAACCAGCTGGTTCAGAGCAGGTGCACACAGCTCGCTGCCACCAGGGTGCGGAATCCGAGTGTTCTCTCTTCCTTTTTCCAGACTTACTTATTTTTGGCTGTGCTGGGTCTTGGTTGCTGCGCTCAGGCTTTCTCTAGTTGTGGGAGCGGGAGCTACTCTCTCGTTGTGGGCTTCTCATTGCACTGGCCTCTCTTGTTGCAGAGCACAGGCTCTAAAGCACGTGGGCCTCAGCAGCTGCGGTGCATGGGCTTAGCTTCTCTGCGGCATGTGGGATCTTCCTAGACCAGGGATCGACCCCATGTCCCCTGCATTGGCAGGCGAACTCTCAACCATTGGGCCACCAGGGAAGCCCTTGAGTGTTGCATTTTCCCTCAGAAAAAATCCTCATCTCACTTTCATTGCTTTAAAAATGCATTTCAAGGTTTCTCTGCTCCTTGCAAGTCATTTGATTTAGTTGGATGTGGACAAATGATTTTCAGCTTAACTGGAACAGCAAGTAGGTCATAACTGGGATTCAGGGCTATTGAACCAACACCTCACAGGCTCACAAAACATAGGACTAAGGGGTGACCAGAGACTCCTGTGTGGCCCCACCCCCACCCTGGCCTCCCCAGGGGTTCTACCAGCAGGTTCTCCCAGTTCCTCTGAGGGGCCACAGTCCCCACCCTTCAGGAACCTTGCTGGTCTCTTTCCATGGCCAGGTTAGCGAGTCCTCACCTCAGGTGTTACCCCTCCTTCCTGGGTCCCCAGCACCAGCCCTTCCCCATCCGGTGTTTCCATCTTGGTGTCACTTACATTCACTACAACCTGCAACTTTATCTGCTTCTGCACATGTGCTCATTAACCAGGTGAGACTAGGAGCACATCCTCTATGTCATGGTTCTCTCAGTATCTGCCTGGCCTGGAATCTGGGGCCACACTGCTCAGATGTGGGAAAGGAGAAGGGAAAGGAAGGAAGAAAGAGGGAGGAGGGAAAGGAGGGAGGGAGAAGGGAGGGAGGGAAGGAAGGGATGGAGGGAAGGGAGGGAGGAAAACTCAGGCTCATATCAGCAAAACACCTGCTCCGGCTCCATGCACTGTAATTCCATATAGATCTCCTAATTCATTCTCGCAACTCCTGGGGACGGGGTGTCCCTGCCATTCTGGTGCGGGAAGGAGGGTGTGGGGGTGCAGAGGGGGAGGAGTCTTTGGTCTCAGAACAGATCCCCCCACCCCCCCAGAGGCAGCGCCGAGCTGGTCCAAGGCAGCAGGAGCCTTATTATTAGATGAATCTGTGAGTCCAGGCACCGGGGAATCCGAAGTTTAAACCTGACCCTGCAGCTTCGAGGACAGGCATGAGGGGTTGTTTGGAAGCAGAATCACAAGCCACTCACCGCCCCCATCCAGCCCACCCCATCCTCTGAGAGAACCTCAGATGGCAGTCAGCTCCTTAGACCAGTGCTGCCCCCATGATGGAGGCTTCAGGCAGGAGCGCAGTACCCATGGGAACAGAGTGCACCACACATTCATGTTTCCCAGGGTGTTTAAGTAAAGCATCTCCTGAGTTTAGAGAAATGGCCTGAAGACCTGGGTCTCACAGGCTGCGTTTCAGGGAGGAACTGCCAGAGGTCCTGGGTTCAACCTGGCTGCAGCAGCACTGCCCTCTCACCAGGGCTCCCAGGCATGGGGGCAGAGAGCAGGGACCCACCACGCCTCCCTCATCCTCATCAGCTGAGTTGTTTCTTCTTCCTCCCGGGTCCCCAAGAGAGGCCCCCAGGACCCAGAACAACCACTCCTCCAGGAAGACCACATGGTGTTTTACACACAGGCTGTGGGTGTGTCCCCACCATCCTGAGAAGTAAAATCTAATTCCTCCCAGCTCCTGGGGGTGGGGGTGGGGGTTGGTACCAAGTTCACCAGCTCCTGGGGCCAGGGATCCAAGTCCAACAGCTCCTGGGGATGTGTGTATGTCCAAGTCCACCAACGCCTGGGAGGGGGATCCAAGTCCACCAGCTCCTGGGGGGTTGCAGCCTGTGACAGCCTTCCACCCCCCACTAGCGTCCACCTGACAACCAACCCCCTCAACAGGCAGCAGGAATAGCACAGGGTGCTGGATGGGTCCATCCAGGGCCAGGGGCCAAGGCTGGTCAGGGTGCCATGCTCCTTCTACACCAAAGGGTCAAGGGGTGGGCCCAGGACCAGGCAGCACTCTGGACCTCTGTCAAAATCCTACAGAGACCTGCCCTCCTCCATGAACAGTGGAGGGCCAGACGGCAAAGCCTAGATGGAGTCAGCCTGCCCTACTCCTTCCCTCGACCCCTGGTGGGTCCACAGCATCTTGCTGATCCTCTGCTGCTCCCTGGCTGGGCCCTGAAGCCTCCCATTCCCCACGTGTGTAGAGTAGGCAAAGCTCAGAGCCAGCTTGCTGCCCAAGCCTCCTCAGGGCCATGGGGACCTGATCAGTGGTGACATCAAAGGATGCCCTCAGTGACAAGCCAGCAGGACTTGCCTCTGTCATGACAACTGACACAAACCAGTTACTCGTGCACATCAGCTGATCAGTCTTCCTGACAGTCCTCTTCCCTAAACACCGCAAAACACAACACAAGGGCAAGTCATAGCTTCCCTGCACTGCCAGCAGTAGAGCCATTTGTGCAAGGATTCCTGGGTGTGTGTGTGTGTATGTGTGGTGTGCATGTGTCTCTGTGCAGTGTGTATGCATGTGTGTGTCTGTGTCTCTGTGTCTGCGAATGTATGTGTGTGTGGTGTGTGTATGTGTGTGTGTTGTCTGTCTGTACATGTATGTGTGTGTGGGTGTGTGTATGTATGTGTGCATGTGTCTGTGTGTGCATCTGGTGTGTGTGCGTGTCCGTGTGTGGCATGTGTGTATGTATGTATGTGTCTGTGTGTGGTGCACATGTGTGTATGTATATGTGTGTGTGTGTGGTGTGTGTCTCTGTGTGTGCACGCGTGTGCTGCTAACACTCGGGCTGAGGACACAGCAGAGACTGAGGCCAGAGTGGACCCCTGGCTCTGCAAGAGGAGAAGTCAGGAGTCAGAAGTAGACCTGGGGTCTTGCTGCCTCCACGTTTTCTGACTCCCAACTTGCAGTCCAGGACCATTTCTAATTCCCATTGGAAACACCATGGGAGCAGCACAGAAGCCACTTTCCCCAGAACTGTCACCCACTGCTCAGAAATACGTCAACAACTCTAACACACTAGTGTCGCTTTTGAGCACCCACTGAAGACAAGCTTCACCGATACAGAGAAGATTAGCATGGCCCCTGCGCAAAAATGACACGCAAATTCATGAAGCATTCCATATTTTTTACCACTGTCACCATGCCTGTCAAGACACTAGTCCTGCTGATGGGCAGAGAAGGTGTCCATGGCGGTATGGTCAACAAGACATGCTATGAAGTGGCCTCTCACCTGCGGCGTTCCCAGCACAGACCTTGTCTGGCCTCCCCACACCACTCCCCAGTGCTTTGGCACCCCTCTTCTCCCCCCCCGACTCCCTCCCACACACACCATTTTTATTTTGGGGGCCATTACCCCACACCCCTTATTGCTGCCCAAACCACATGGGCTAGGGGCCTGCGCTGCATGGACAGACACCTCTGCCCCCAACCCATACCCCTCCTGTGTGTGGTTGGAAAACATTGTTTTTCTGAATAAAAAAGGCTCTGCTGCAAAAAAAAAAAAAAAAAAAAAAAAAGACAAGCTTCACAAAATCCATGTGACTCCATTGCCTGTGTCTACATCTGCCTTCTGAAGAGGACCAGAAGAGACCCAAGACCAGAGGGGGAAGTGGGGGCTGCTGGACACTGAGACCCGAGCTCTGATCCCTAGAGGTTGGCCTGAGTGCCCCAGACACACGGAAACCCCTGCCCCATCAGAGGGACAAAGCCCCAGGGTCACAGAAAGAAAGGAGCAGCTCTTTCATAGCCACCACCAACCGAACCGAGGGGGTCGTGGGAGACCACAAGAATAACAGGGAGCCCAGGGGAAACTGGGCAGAGCTTGTTATAGACAAGAGACTGAAAGAGACTGAAACTGAGCTTTAAGAAAAATGACTGGGGAACAAGAAATTAATTCAAGGCCAAAAACAGCCAATATGGGAGGTGGGAGCTGGGCTGCGGTGGGGTGGCTGGGGAAGTGCCGCAGCAGGAGCCTCAGAAAAGACCTAATTACCCCTTGGTGACCACTGTCCACGCTGTGGGCCAGCATATCACACACAAGAACACGGCCACATGGGGAGACCACAGGGAGGCCACGGGCCCTGGGACATGCAGCTCAGGCTGGAACCAGGTTTCTTTCACTTCTCACCAAAGACGGTATCTAGAGACAGAAGGGGTGCTGCCCCCCAAGGGTGGAGAGGTGATGGCAAAGGAGAACCCCGACACTGTACATCGAAATGGAAGGACATGTGGGCTCTCTTGGAAGGAGGCTGCCCTGACGTGACAAACCAGGAAGTCACTGGGAAGTCTCTGATGTGACAAACTGGGAAATCACCCACAGCAGTTGCGACAAGGGGGTGTCTGGCAGGGGACGTGGCCCCCAAGTCAGACTGGACAAGGGACGTGTGGACTGGACCTGGCACTGAGGCCCCTCCCTTGTGCCCACATGCAAGCATCTGTGTCCACACCTGTGATTACCTGGTGCACCCCACTCCAAGGCTATCCAAGTGTGGGCAGACATCTGGAATGGAGGGGACCAAGTGCTGCAGGCCCTCTGTCCACACCATCCATGTCCAGCATGTCCACACCTGTCTACCCAGCACCCACGCCCGACCACGTCACGTCCACATGGTGTCTGCACCCGCCCACACCTGTCTAATCCCAGGAGGAAGCACTTTTCAAAGGAACAGCAGCTGCCAGCTCAGCCCATGGGCTGCCCGCCTCCTCCCCACTGGGCAGGGATTGCAGAGGCTCCGGCTTCAGCCTCCCTCCTGGCGGGAGACCCTCGCAGGCATTGCAGCATCTCTGTGCACCTGTTTCCCGAGACCCACCACAAGGCATTCTGGTGCACTAGGGCTGCGTCTACACCTGGGCCACAGGGCAGCACCTGGAGAGCGGTAAGGCCTTCCCCCACTGTTGGGGTTGGTGCGTCAGAGGCTTGGAAGGTTTAAGATGGTGGAGCTGAGTTTAAAGTCTTGGCCGGGACTGAACACAGAGCTACCACAAGCTCTTCCCGACGTCTGGGCCTCTCTCCTTTCTGAGCACAGGGCCCAGACCCCCATCCCGTGCCCCACCCCCCTGCCATCTGCTCACCTTGAAAACCGCGCCTCCAGCTTTCTCAGATAAACCATCCTCTACTGCTTAAAAATAATTAACTTTAAAAGCTCCCTTTGTACAAAAACAGATCAGCTAAAATCCATGAATAATTTATGCTTGTTCTGTTCACTCCCAAGAATGTCACTGCGAAGCTCAGCGAAGTCTCCAGTCTCTGTTGTAAACCCAAGGCCTTCAGATCCACAGGACCCTGGTGAGTCTCCACTGACCCAAAGCTGAGAAAGCGAAGGTGGTCTGCATTCACCAGCAGGTGCTCCGAAGGGGGCCAGAGCGGACGGAGGCGCCCGCTCTGGGCCCTGCTCCCCTGGGCTGTCCCGAGGTGGGACCGCGCCGCCTGCTCTCCTCCCAGCTGAGCGCCCACCGGGTGCAGGGCTCAACCCCAGGTGTGCCCTGTCACCCCATAGACGGCCCAGGGCCCCAGACTCACTCCATCTCACTCTGTTATCCCGCTGGGTCATTTCACGTAACAAAACATGCTGGGGGCCGGGGGATTGCTGACATCACCAAGCATCTGGGGGTTCTGGACAGACAGGGTAGCCGCCACTGGGCAGACCCTGCAGGAGCACGAAGAAGGACGTCCTCATGGGGACGGACTGACTGACTCACGGGCCCCCAAGTACCTTCTGATTCAAGAGTCCCTCCTCCACATGAGCCTTTCTCCTTTGTAATGAATTTTTATGCTATAAAAATAGGTGGTAAGAGACATGGAAAATATCAGAAGGAAAAGAGAAGGAAAACTGGTCCATCTTCACAAAAACATCACAGATGCCCGTCTGTTCTCCACCTGAAGTCAATTCCTTGGACAACCTTGCTCTGACGTGTCAACCAGTGGGTTCAAGTAGAGAAGGTTGAGCCCAAAGTGCACAACAGTGGGTGTGTCGTTATACACCGACCAGGACAATCAACAAACACACAGGCACACAATCCCATTCTAAAATGGGCAAAGGACCTGAACAGATGTTTCTCCAAAGAAGACAGACTGGCAGCCGATGAACATGAGGAAAGATGCTCAACATTACTGACCACTAGGGAAACGCCAACCAAAACCACCATGAGACACCACCTCACACCCAATAGGGTGGCTCCCAGAAAATAAGACCAGAAACCAACTGTTGGTGAGAAAGTGAAGCAACTGGAAGCCTGTGCACTGTTGGTAGGAATGTAAATTAGTGCGGCTCCTTTGGAAAACAGTCTGGTGGTTCCTCAAAGAATTAAAAATGGAATTATCCTATGATCCAGCAATTCCAGTTGTGTGTATTCCCAAAAGAACTGAAAGCAGGGACTTGAAAAGGTATTTGTACACCCATGTTCAGAGCAGTTATTCACAACAGCCAAAAGATAGAAGCAAACCAAGTGTCCATCAGTGGATGATGGATAAGTGAAATGTGGCCCATCCACATGATGGATGATGATTCAGCCTTAAAAAGGAGGAGAGTCTGACACCCACTGAAACATGGGTGAACCTCGAGGACATGATGCTAAATAACACAGCAGACATGAAGGAACACACAGTGTAAGATCCCACTTCTATAAGGACCTGGAAGGTGGGTGTCAGAGGGGAGGGGGTGGGGAGTGTTTAATGGGATAGATAGAGTTTCAATTTGGGAAGAGGAAAAAGTTCTGGAGATGGATCATGGTGATGGTTACACAACCATGTGAATATATAACTACTGAACTGCATACTTAAAAATGGCTAAAATGGTAAGTTTTATACTAAGCGTATTTTTTTCTTGTTGTTCACTTAGTCATGTCTGACTCTTTACAACCCCATGGACTGCAGCACACCAGGCTCCCTTGTCCTTGCCTATCTCCTGGAGTTTGCTCAAACTCATGTCCATTCAGTCAGTGATGCCATCCAACCATCTCATCCTCTGTCGTCCCCTTCTCCTTCTGCCCTCCATCTTTCCCAGCATCAGGGTCTTTTCCACTGAGTCAGCTCTTCACATTAGATGGCCAAGTACTGGAGCTTCAGCTTCAGCATCAGTCATTCCAATGTATAGTCAGGGTTGATTTTCTTCAGGATTGACTGCTTTGATCTCCATGCAGTCCAAGGGACTCTCCAGAGTCTTCGCCAGCACATTTCGAAAGCATCAATTCTTTGGCACTCAGCCTTCAATATGGTTCAACTCTCACATCTCTGCATGACTACTGGAAAAAATCATAGCTTTGGCTATATGGACCTTTGTCGGCAAAATGAGGTCTCTCTCTGCTTTTTAATATGTTGTCTAGGTTTGTCATAGCTTTTCTTCCAAGGAGCAAGTGTCTTTTAATTTCATGGCTGCAGTCACCATCTGCAGTGATTTTGGAGCCCAAGAAAATAAAGTCTGTCACTGTTTCCACTTTTTCCCCTTCTATTTGCCATGAAATGATGGGACCGGATGCCATGATCATGGGATCAAGTGTGTTTTCACCACGATTTTTTTAAAACAACAAAAAACAATGGTGGGCTGGATTTGGTGCATGGGCCATAGTTCTCTAATCCTTTTTTTAAAGTGTGCCCATGTGATGGCACATTGGCTGGTCTTTAAAAGTGGTCTTGACAAAGTGTATTCAATGATCTGCTTAGATCACAATGTCAAGAAAAATGAGGTTCTGCAGACTGTACGGAAAACTAAACTAACATGGTGGAAATATCTGGACAGGCTCTCTCTGACACTTCAGCCACATGAGATCTAAAGAGCAAACCGCATGCTGGACACAGGAAACAAGGTGCAACCCTTCATTCCTACATGTGTGATGGCCTCCCTGGAGAAGTGTCAGGGGTTTCTTCATGACCACATGAGCTCAGGACTCTGCCCAGTGACCGGGCCCTGCTGTCTGGGAAGGGGCAGCTGCAGAGTAGGACGTCACAGCCTGGCCACGTCCTCCAGGTGGTGTGATGGACCCTGGGGACACTGGGCTTGGGGTCCTGGTCAGCAGGGTCCTCTGTGGTCAGTCACGCACTGTTCACTATAAATCCTCAGGCATTTTTCTTGTTCCCAACTGGGAGAGAACGCCAACAACAGCTGACCACAAGGATTATAGACCTGCCAGGCTGTGAGCCTGTGGGGACCCCAGGATTCAACTTCTGCAGGTCCCATTCTGGCCGAATTGCATTCCCCCAAACCCAAATGCTAAGTCCTGACCCCCAGTACCTCAGACCATGCCCTCATTTGGAAATAGGGTCGCTGCAGATGTCTGAAGTTAGAATGAGGTCACAGGGTGGCCCCTGATCCGAATGACTGGTGGCTTTATAAAATGATTCTGAATGATTAAAATACATTGATGTTCCTGGCCAGAGTGATTGCTGGTCTGGGATTCTGCACCAAGGCAATGACGAGTCAACCAGAGGGGCTGACACAGTGCAGCCCAGGGGACCCTGCCGCCCCCAGGGCCACTAGCAGCTGCTACCTGCCTGCAGCCAAGCTGAAGATGGGGAGGAATTTTAACTAACGTGATGTCTCCATAGCACCGCTAGTAAGCACATGAGACTAGATTAGAATTTAAAAGGATCCACTCACTGGGTAGCTCCAGAAAGGGCAATTAAAATTTTTCCTTTCTGTTTTATTGCCTGTTTCAAATTTTCTGCAGCCAACATGTGCTTGTGGTTTCGACCAGAAATGCTGTCTAAATACAAACTGGAAAGTCCTGTCTGACTGATGTGGCCTTTTTGTCCACTCCCGGTCACCACCGTTTCCCCAAGATGGCGAGTGAAGATGCTGCGGTGGCAGAAGCTTCAGGGGACAGCACACGTGACCCAGCCCTGGCTGGCTCGAGGCCCTGGCAGGCTGACCCACATAGCAGGGCTGCCAGTCCTCCCGGGCAGCGGGCAGCATGTACAGCCCATTGCTGACCAGTCCCGGGGTTGGGGGACCTTTGGTGTAAGGAGGAGACATCTTCACAGAAGCCCATCTGATAAATGCCCAGGGAGACTGCACTTGAGATCAAAGCAGGCCTATTCCAACCTCCAGCACAAGAGTCTGTGTACTGGGGGGAGGACAAACTGTGGGGGGTCTTCATGGAGAGGAGGGCAGTATGGAAGAGGTGGGGAGGGATAAGGGGTTGGAAGGGGGTGGGGAGGGAGATGGGGGTGGGGATGGGAGAGGGTGGGAGGGAGACAGGGATGGGAGGGGGTGGGGAAGGAGATGGGGTGGAAGGTGGTGGAGAGAGAGACAAGGGTGGAAGGGGGAGGCCTGCAAACCTCCTGACACGAGCTGCCTTTGCAGAGGGAGGTGGGGGTTGGGGCAGCGAGGGCCCCAGACCCTGGCGAGATGGACGTGGGGAGTCATGGGTAGTCATAGCCCAGGGAGAGCTCATTTACAGGTTCTGTCAGCCTGTAGGGGCAGGGTCATCAGGTAAGGGGGCGGAGCCTGGGCCAGGTAGACCTGGAGAGGCTGTGACTGTCCTCAGGTCACAAGAGAGGGAAAGAGCAGGATGGAGGTAGTAAAGGCCACAGAGAAATGGAGGGCACAGAGAAAGCCGCTATTCAGCCATGGCTCTGCCCCAGCAGAACAAAGGATGCCTTCAGGCCACGTGTCCAGGCGGCCAACACGTGCCAGTCACCAGGCAGCCGGCCCCTCATGCCATCCCCGCAGCCCACCTGCAGCCCCACCTCAAAGCCAGGGCTCCCCCCATGGCTGCCTGGACACTGCCTCCACCACTGCCCCCTGGGCCTCCATGCCAGGCACGAGCTCCCTGGGGGCATGAGCTCCCAGGAGGCTGGCAGGATGGGATGATCCTGCCCCATTAGGTCACACATCCTTCCTCAGGGAGTCATTTCTTCACACACAGGGGCAGAAAGATGGCACCCCAACCCCCTAAATGCCAGCTTCAGAAGAAAAACCACCTCGGCTTATTCATTTATTCTTCCCACGTCCTGATGATGTAACACACACGCTGCTCAGATACCTTGTCAGAGCCCTGTACTAACAACAAGAATTTCTGGATGATGAGATAAGACCAAAAAAATGTCCCCTCCCCTCCCAAAACCCCCAAATTATGCAAGAACAAGGAAATCATTAAAATGCTTTTGAGCAAAGGTCTTACCAGTGGCTTGTAAGTGCAAGGACCACCTGGCATCTCAGGTCCCCGTCAAAGGTGCTAACACCACTGCTCTCTGGGAGGCAGGGCTCTGCCCAACTGTGGGCACGGTCAGCCTATGACAACACCATGACTCTAAGCTATGAGGCGGCAAACCTGTCTTTTATTCTGTTTCTCACAGAACTCTGTTTAAAAGCAGATGAGAAGATGAAAGAGTTCTCAGGCTCTGCTGTACAACATGGGAATACGGTTAACACCCCTGAACCACACACTAAAAGTGGTTAAGATGCCCTGCTAAGATGACCAAAACCCAGAATACAATGGCACCAAATGAGGGTGAGGACTGGAGCAACAGAAACTCTTCGCTGGCCGCTGATGGGAATGCAGATGGTGCAGCCACTTGGGAAGACAGTTCAGAGTTTTCTTATGAAACTAAACACAGTCTTACCAGACAAGCCAGCAGTCACACTCCTTGGTGTTTACACAAAGGAGCTGAAGACTATGTCTGTACAAAAACGTGCCCTTAGATGTTTACAACAGCTTTATTCATATCCGTCAAAACTTGGAAGCAATGAAGGTACCTTTCAGTGGGTGATTAAACTGTTCTAGCCAGACAACGGAAATATTATCCAGCTAAACATAAATGAGCTGGGTTTCCCTGGTGGTGTAGTAGTAAAGGATCCACCTACCAATGTGGGAGATGTTGGTTCAAGCCCTGGTCCGGGAAGATCCCACATGCCACAGAGCAACTAAGCCCATGCACCACAACTACTGGGTCCGTGCTCTAGAGTCTGACAGTGGCAACTACTAAGCCCATGCTCCACAGCAAAGAGAAGCCTGTGGACCACGATTAGAGAGCAGCCCCACTTGCCGCAACAAGAGAAGGCCCATGTGCAGCAACGAAGACCCAGGGCAGCAAAAATAATTTTTTTTAAAAAAGGAAATGAACCATCAAGTCATGAAAAGACATGGAGGAAACTTAAATGCATATGACTAAGTGAAAGATGCCAATCTGAAAAGGCTACATACTGAATAATTCCAACAGTAAGATAATCTGGAAAAGGCAAAATGCTGGAGACAGTAAAAGATGAGTGCTTTCTGCAGGAGGGGTGGCCAGGGGGAGCACAGAGGGCTTTCAGGGCAGTGAAATGCTGTGTGTGATACAACAATGGTGGGTACACATCACTGTACATTTGTTCCAACACATAGAATGCATAACACCGAGAGTGACCACCAGCATAAACTGTGGGATCTGGGAGATGTAACAAGGTACCCTCTGGTGGGGGTGTCGATAATGGGCAGGCTGTGTGTGTGGTGGGGCATGTATGGGAACTCTCTGTATCTCTCTCAATTTTGCTGCGAACCTAAACTTGTCCTAGAAAATAAAACCTTTTCTTTAAAAGAGAATCCTAAACAGGATTGAGACGGTGGTTTTTATGTACTGTGTTAAGCGGCGACGGCTGACTGAAGGAGATGTATGAGGGACGAGGGGGCCATGGGGTGTTGTGGATGCTCTGGAGTTGGCTGCTCCCAGCTGCTCTGCAGGACAGTGACCGGCACCTCCATCCCAGCTTTGACGCATCATCACGTTTATGGGCACAAGTCTCCAGCAGGGCCAGGGGCTGCTGGTGCTTCTGTGTGACTCACTGTGCTTCACACACTTACAGAAATACTGAGTCAAGTCACACACTGTAACCATCTCTAAAAACTACAATGTGAATGAAGGTAACACAAAATTCATGCAGTGTGCATCTATAATGAGGACCTGGACAGCAAAATGGTAAATGCATGATTATCATCTCAAAAAATACTTAAGATGAATCACTGCATGAGAAAATTTGAAATGTTCTAAAATCTTACAAGTCAAAAATGAAAGAAACTGAGGTTTTTTCCAAAATTAGAAAACAATCCTAAAAATAGACGTGTCATTTCCAATAATAACTTTTTTTTATGGTGTAGAGTTCTTTTTGGTCTTTTAGCTCCAGCATGCAAACTCTTCCTTATGTGGGATCTAGTTCCCTGACCAGGGATCGAACCCACACCCCCTGCACTGGGAGTGTGAAGTCTTAGCCACTGGACACCAGGGAAGTCCCTCCAATAGTAGTTTATGGGGATGAAAAACAATTTTTTTCTAAATGGCCCAAAAGTAAACTTTGTCAACTATACCACAGGGAAGTGAAAGTCCCTCAGTCGTGTCTCTTTGTGACCCCATGGACTGTAGCTTGCCAGGCCCTCCTCCAGGTCTTCCCAACCCAGGGATGGAACCCAGGCTTCCCGCACTGCAGGCGGATTCTTTACCTGCTGAGTCACCAGGGAAGCCCAAGAATACTGGAGTGGGTAGCCAATCCCTTCTCCAGTGGATCTTCTGACCCAGTAATTGAACCAGGGTCTCCCGCATTGTAGGTGGATTCTTTACTGTCTGAGCCACAACGGAAACCCTATACAATGGGAAAGACTGAAGTAATTATCTTTGAGGTTTCTCTATAGGAAATATTGCAAAACTGTCATTTGAGAAGAAAAGTAAAGTGTTTTCACCTATAAAATACTGGGAGAAATGTATTATAGGATCATGCCAAGCAGATATTTTAATGATGAGTCTAATTAAGGTGATTTTTTAAGATTTTGGGATGCTATTCATATTTTAAAATTTACCATTTAGCTTTACTTCTCATACTAAATACAAATGCACATACATGTGTAAAAGCAGACAAGTGCATAAAGTATAAGCAAACAAGTATACATGTACCAGACTACTCTTCATACAGCAAAAAAGGGTAAACAAAACACACACTTCCTCCTTGGGAGAAGGAAAAAAGGAAAAGGCAACCCACTCCAGTATTCCTGCCTGGAGAATCCCATGGGCAGAGGAGCCTGGAGGGCTACAGTCCATGGGGTCTCAAGAGTCAGACACAACTTAGCAACTAAACCACCACCACCACCAACACACACACACACACACACACACACACACACACACACACACCCCTATTTTTTCAAAAAGAAACACAGGAAGAATAAGCACAAAAGATGAACGAAATTGGTTGCACATGGGCTGAAGGTACATGACTAGGAATCTATGTGCAGAGTTTTTATTTTTTACTCAATTCATGTAATATCACAGAATTCCTCAATAAACAAAGATAGGGACATACCCTAAAAAGTGAGTGCAGACAGAAATAAATAAACCCAGCTGACCATTGTATCGACAATACCCATGGGGGCCATGGGGCCCAGGTGACCCCCCAGGAGCCACACTTGAACTGAAGCCACGTCAGGGTAGCTGAGTCCAAGGACCAAGGCTGCAAGGGAGGCGTGTTGGCACGTAGGCAGGGCACACGTGTCCTGATGCAGTGGACTGGGGCCGAGGAGCCCAGGAGGCCTGGAGCAGGTGTCTGGAACCAGGGCAGTTCCAGTCCAGGTGGGAGCTCGAGGGTCAGAGCACGAGCCCAGGCCCCACTCCTGGGTGTGAGGGGCACAGAAAGCCCAGACCTGCCTCCAAAAGTCCCCTCCACCCCAAGGAGGCCAGGTCCCCGGAGCAGCTCCAGGCTGGACAAGGACCGTGCCTGCTAGTCCCAGAAGCAACTGTGCCAGAAAGTGGGGACTCCCTTAAATGCTGGGGGAACATGCCCCACACTGGCAGAAGCCACTTCTGCAGGCCCTGCCAGCCAAATGCAGCAAATTGGAGCCTCAAAAGGAAAGATGAAAATGAATTTTAATAAACTCACAATTCAGAAAAATCCCAGTCCACATGGATACAATGTTGGTTTTAAACAGGAAGGCAGGGGACAGCTCTTCCTTACAGCACAAAATGCCAACTAACACTGGTAAGGGCTTCCCTGGTGGCTCAGCAATAAAGAATCTGCCTGTCAATGCAGGAGACATGGGTTCGAACCCTGGGTCAGGAAAGATTCCCTGAAGAGGAAATGGCAACCCATTCCAGTATTCTTGCCTGGGAAATCCCATAGACAGAGGAGCCTGGGAGCTATACAGTCCATGGGCTTGCGAAAGAGTACAACACAACTGAGCCACTAAACAACACCACCACCAGGAAAGGGAGTGACGGAAAGAGAAACCGGCTACATGAGTGCCCCAACAATAACAACCCTCCCACAGAGGTCGACACCATGTGCGGCAGACACACAACCCTAGCCTCCATCCCAGACCTCCCCTCATTCCATGGACCTGAGACACTGGTGCTAGAAGCGGGACCACAGAGTGGGTGGCACCGGCTTGGAAAGGCTGCTCCGGATAACAAAGGATTTGGAAAAAAATGTGATAAACAGCACAGTGTGGCGAGTACGTGGTCCACACGGTCTGTTCTGAGACTCAGTTCTTTCAGGAGAGCAACACGTGGAATGCTAGCCTGGTAATGGGGTGTTTAAAGCTGGTCTCTGCAGTGTGACAACCCTCACCATGGCTTCAGTCAGTCCTGTCACCATGCAGGCGCTCTGCCCCTGCGCACGTCCTCAGGACTGCTCCAGGGAGTCACCCACCACTAGGCTCACCCATCGACTGTGAACAGCAGTGGGTACTGCTCTGAAGTGGGCAGCCTGGGGAAGTGGCATTTCTGAGCTTTGGGGATCAACCAGCTGGGACCCAGTGTCCGAGTTGCCCTCTGACCTTCTCTGATGACTGTGCATCTCCTGCCTGCAGTCAGGTCACCGGGCAGCTCGAGGTCGGCCGCAGCAGCAGCATTGACAGCAGGGAAATGGGCAGGAACGACATTGGAGAGCAAGCTTACACATTCCGAGCACTCAGCCACCTCCAGTGCAAAACCGTCACTGATGCTTAGTCAGCTACCCCCACAGTCTCCTGCAAACTCACCCCGCACCAGCCGAGGGACACATGGCACCAGAAGAAAGGTGCCCCTGCCTGGTTGATCCTGGATGACTGCTCGGCAGCCCCAGCTCCCCACAGGGTTACCCGCGCAGGTTCCCTCCCCAGATAGCACCAGAGATGGAGGTGGGGGAGGCAGCCAGGGTTGAAGGAAGCCACATGCAGCCACTCTGGCTCAGGCCAGAATATGCCTGGGCTCTCCTGGGGCAGCACTGCAGCGTCTGACCTGGAGACTCGCCTGGAGCCATGACAGCCAGATCAGCCTGTGTCACTACCACCACTTAACAGGAGGACAGGTGGAAGAGAACTGACCGTGCTCGCTGGGAAGACCCTGTGTCCACGGCTGTAGCTGTGCTGCCCTCCACACCCTCGAGCCCTGGCCACCTCTCCCAGACGATGGGACTTAAGGGAAGTCTGTGTCCCTGCCTGTGGGGGTTGGAGAGCCCCCTGCCTTACCCATCCATGGGGGGGCTCCAGGACCACCACCCACCACTGAGCACCCAGCATCACCCTACTGGCCAGCGTCTGGCCCTTCTGCTCCCCAGGCCCATCTGACAAGCTCCCAGTGGTCAAAGTTGGAATAATGCAGACAAGAAGAACAAAACAGGAGCATGAAATTACCATCTGTGAGTCCAGACAGATCAACATAAATAAAGAAATGGGCGTGACATCAAACACCTCGAGTAGGAAAGTCCAGAAAATCCATGTGGATACCCCGTCCCCTCATGGTGGCCTGTACTGACAACCTTCCTCAGAAAACAGGGTGAGAAGGGGAAAGTGGGACTCTACAAGGGGACACCTGACAGAGACACCTCAGCCAGGTGTGCAAGGCCACGTCGCCTGGTGATGTGAGGACAAGTGAGAAAGCAGGTGCCCTGGTGTGATGTGATAAGCAGGGTGGTAGTCCTGTGGTTCCTCTTGAGGCCCTGCCCCAGTCTAAGCATGAGAAAAATATCAGACAAAGCCCAGCAGAGGGGCACTTGATGGACACCCGGCCAGACCTCCTGCACAGGCCAAGTTCACAGAAACAACGGGGGTCTGGGGCCTGTCGCAGCCAGAGAAGACAAGCACACATGATGACTGACGTCACATGGGGTCCTGGGTGGGAAATGAGGAAACTGGGTGAGGTGGGACACGAGCCCGTGGAAACACGCCAACACGGGATCATTAGCCATGACTGACACACACTGGTGGTACGGTATCCCGAACCACCATCCTGACCCTCCCTAAACCCAAGTCTGCTCTAAAACATAGTGTATATCAACCCACATGCAGAGCTGGGCTGGGAAGAACCACAATGTACCAGCTCTGCCACCTCCAGCCACCGGGGGCTCCCCTGCTCACCCTCACCTCTCTGTCAGCACCAGTCCTTGTCCCATGGGCACGTGGGCCCTTGGAAGCACTGATTCCCAACATCCACACCCACCCACGTTCACCCATGAAGGCCTGGCCAGCCAAGGTTCTTCTGCAGTTTTAACCATCTATTAACAGAAGGTGTCCAGGCAAACAGCATCAGGAACACAGTCATTTACTATGTTCCCTCCAAGACCACAGTCAAAGGAAAAGAAACACCAATAAACCCATCACAGCAAAGAGGAGGGGGGTGACGACACCACATGGGACCCCAGAAGGCAGCCACCCAAGTGCGGTCACAGGAGACGGGAGAGGGAGGAGCCCCTGAGGCCATGACTCGGAGACTCCTAGACTCTAAGGAGAAGACTTCCATCCTCACCTGGGCAGCAGATGGAATGAGGGCCCGACCCAGGGGGACGGTGGCAACCTGGTCACACAGTATGAGACCCCAGCCTCCTGGAAGCAGCCCAGTGGGGATACCAAACTGCCCGTCCCTATGGGCTGGTGACCGTGGGTCACAGGGGCCGAGGGAAACCTCCTGGCAAAATAAGCTGAGAAAAAGAACCTGAGTGGACATGGAGTCATGGGAAGGGATGAAGAACATGTTTAGAATGAAGATACCAGCTCCTCTTTCACCCACCCCCCTCTGCTCAGATGGCTATGGGTGCCAGTGCCTCATTCACGAACTAGGTCCTCCAAGTGGCGGGGACTTGAGCCCACAATCACACTCCATTTAAGAGGGTCTGAGTGGGAGCCAGACTCTCAGCAGAGAGCCTGGACTTGGACTCAGCCTGCAGAAGATGAATCCCAGCTCTGCGGTTTGGGAAAATGATCTGACCTCTCTCTGCCTTGGGTGGCATTCTCTCCACAGAACACAGACAACAGCAACAAGTGCCCAGAGAGGATTGTGAGGACTAAAGCATTCATGTATGTGAAGGCTTAAAGCCATCGAAGTGCTCAGTGACTCACTGTGTATGACGGCGCCTCTCGCCACAATTAATAACCTCGAAGAAACACTGTGATCGTCCAACTCTGAAACAAGGGCAGGACAGTCTATTCCAGAAATGAACCTTCAGAGAACAAAACAGAGCTCTTAAAAAATAAGGACAAAACAACACACTTAATAGATGGTTTGGACAAGAAAAATTAAAGGTATCACCTAGAAAATAAAACAGAAGTGGAAAACAGAAAATCAGAGAACCAGTCCAGGAGTTCCAACAAACCACTGGTGGGCATTCTAGAAAAGGGTACCAGAGTGGAGTGAACCATCAAAGGAATAACTGACAGAAGTGTCCCACCAGGAATGCCTGGAGTGTCCATGCTGAAAGTTCCAGCACAGGAAACAAAACACCTCTCATCAAAGCACGTCATCATGAAACTCGAGGATATAGGAATCAAAACATCCTGGAAACCTTCAGCAGAAGAAAAAATTCCACAACAATCAAACTGGCCTCTGACTTCATGATCAGACCAGAGACCAGTGGGCCGTGGTCAGTCCCTTCAAGGTGCCAATGGGGGCGATTCTAACACAGGCTTTCATACCCAGCTAAACTGTCACCAAATGTTCCACTCGGGTAGACGTGCTTCCACTCCAGGCCTCGAAAGACTTACTCTCCTCTCCCTCCAGATCCCTTTCTCAGAACGTATCTGGAGAACATCTTAACTGGAGATCAGGCCAAGAAAAGGGCCAGGGGGCAAGGCACAGAAAGGTCAGGTCATTTTCCCAAATCACAGGGTGGAGGATGGACCAGGGATGGGAGAGGCAGATACAGAAGAACAGTGGGAGATCCACAGGATAAAATCAAAGAGAGGTCCTGGGTGTGCAAAGGAGTGCTGCCCATGTACTGAGAAGATGATGGGAATATTTCAGGCAGGACTTCTAGAAAATTCTAAGGAAGAAAATCAAGACAAGGATCAGTAGCAAGAGAAACTACAAGCTGTGCAAGACAGGAAATACAACGCTGGTGGCTCTTAAACATTTACTTGTGCATTGAGTTGTTGTTTAGTCACTAAATTACGTCTATCTCTCTTGCGATGTGGTGGACTGTAGCCTGCCAGGCTCCTCTGTCACTGGGATTTCTCAGGCAAGAATACTGGAGTGGGTTTCCAAATCTGTCTGTAGGGGATCTTCCTGACCCAGGAATTGAACCTGTATCTCGTGCTTTGGCAGGCAAGTTCTTTACCACTGAGCCACCAGGGAAGCCCCATGAATAATCTACATTAATGTTTATGTCATCCACAAGACATAAACGGTCAGTGACTAAACAACCCCACTGGGGCCAGAGGGAGGGAGGGCTGCACTGCCGTGTCCAGAGACACAGCAGAACAAGTGACACCTCTGACAGAAATGCAAGATTCAGAAATGCAGAAACATGTGCCAAGGGTGGGGGAGGGGCAGCGATACCAGTTTTCTCTCTTCAAGCCACATGGACTATTCAGCACCTTAAAATAGAAATATATAAAACTCAAAATTAAATTCAAGATGTGAAAACAATATATCATGTGAACCATACACACAAGCATGTCCCGACCAGGATGAGACATCTACCCTGTTTGACATGACCTCGTTCCAGCCTCCTGACAATCCATCAAAGAAAAGGAAACCAAAGCACAGAGCAGGGGGTCATGCGGCAGGTGACCAGGGCAGCCCTAGGGTGCTGCCCACACACAGAGATACTCCTTGCTGCTGCAAATCAACTCTTCAACTTCCCGCACAAAACACATGAAAAAGAGCAACCTTTAAAAAGACCAGACATGTAACTACCAAATTAAACAATAAAACACAAACTCAGAGTCCCCCCAGCTCCAGCATCCTGGGCACAATTTCTTGTTCACCCCATAAACCATCACGGAGCAAAATGAAGATGAAGCAGCCTCCACGGCCATCAGATAACAGCCTCCAAGATAATCTCCAAGAAGGCTGGTTAGTTGTCAACTTGGATCCTCACCCCTCCTGACCGGAGGCCTCTTGGAGGAAACAGACTTGCAGGCTCGTGGTTCGGCAACTGGGGTTGAGGGTGATGAGGTGTGGAATCTGACTGGGCCCAGGCAGAATGAACAAGGTGGCCTACTCCACATTTTTTAGGATGATACTAAAAATAAACCACCACATCCACAAGCATGGCGGGGATTCTGCAGTGCCACCTCCCGAGTGAAAGATAACAGCCACGATTTTGGGACCAAAACAACTCGAACGCTGGACGAGTAGCTGGTTCAGGTGGTTAATCTTGGACAAAGCTGTTCCTGCCCCTCACACAGAACAGCCAGCTTTTACGGTCAGAGAGCCTGCCTGGTGCCCCACCTCCACCCCAGCATGAAACACACATCTGACCCTCCTGGAGCTGTGGTACCAAGTGCTACCCGCCCCCCAGAAGCAGAGGCCCAGCGGCACAAGGCATTTACCAAGGGGGGGCCAGACCTACTGGCTCCCCACCCCAAACGTGCCATTCCCAAGAAATACACGGAAATACAGAAACGAACTAATCTCTGTTCTTAGCCGCAGACACAGTGACACAACACCTGGAAGGAGGGTCTGTCCTCCAAGGGCTGGCATCACCAGGCCCTGGCTCCAAGGGCAGCGCTCAGGATGGCCCCCTCACCCTGGGCTGCCCCACAGCAGCAGGAGACAGGTGCCCCTGGGCCTTAGGACGTTCAGTGGGGCTTGGGGCCTGAGCCAGGCACCTGCCAGCTGGAGCACTGAGAAGGACAGGACTCATGACGGATGGACCGCTGTGGGCCCCGCTTCGTTCTAGGGCAAAGACACAGCCCCCAGACTCACTGCACAAATGTGAAAAAGGACAAGACAGGAAGACGGGGATCTTCTGAAGCAGGCTTTCTCTGTGGGGCCCCAGGCCAGCGCCCAGGGAGGGGACCTGAGGGTGGCATCTGCCCAGGAGGGCTCCTCGCTGCTCCATGTGACCCACTGAACAGCAGGCAACCTGGAGGTAAAGTCAGGAAGGTTACAGAGCTCACGCTCCTTACGTAAGTGTCAGCGGCTCTCAACTTTGTGAAGGCGGTCCATCGGTGGCTGACGCAGTGGAGACAGGAGTGGGGAAGCCACACAGATGGGACCAGGACACGGATACAGGTGGGCCCCACCACAACCCCACCTGGCCGCACCAACGCAGACAGGATGGCTGTGGTTCTGGGGGGCTCACTCCTCCAACCTGTCCCCCATTCAAGGCTTTGACTTAACCCAGCTGAGACGCTGGGCCCTGAGGCCATGTCCTGGACCCCCGGGCAGCCTGCCTGCACCAAGGGTCCCACCAGCCCTGCACGGGCAGCGCGTGATCACATGAACGGGAACAGGCCGAGACGGCCCGGAGAAACTATGACACAGCTAATTTCTGCTCCGTGGCTACACACATGCGAGCAACTCCCGCTCCATCTCCCTTGCCACGCACCCCTCCAGTGCATCCCAAATTCTGCGATTTATCCAAAACAAACGAGTAACCCCCGCACCCCGGACTGGCTGCAGAGTGGCCAGTATTTCAAGGGTCCTGCTTTTGGGGGAGAGGTGGCCCTGCCTGAACAGCCTCCCGCCACCCCAGCACCGTCCACATGGGGGGACCTGCTCCCCACCAGCCTGGTGGGGGGCTGCCTCCTGCTGCTTTTGTTTTTTACAAAAACATCTTGCAAAATGGACGTCAGAAGAGCACCCACATTCCCCTGTCCCCACCAGCGACTCGCAGCCCCAGCATCCGCGTGTACCTCCCACCATGTCAGGACGAAGAAGCAGAGACCCAGCCGCACTTGCTGCCGACAGTCCAGGGCCAGGTGGAAGAGCCACACTGACACGACCCGCTGTCCACGGGACTGCCAGGGCCGCAGAAGCGCAGCCGCTCTGTGGACAGGGCTCAGGGCGGGGAAACAGGTGCCGGCCACGGTCAGCCTGGGCGGCCCCATCTCGGTAGCTGCCCACACTCGGGCGGCAGCGACGCGAAGCGCAGAGCAGAGCATGCACACTCGCGCCCAGGCCCTCCGCGGGGGAGCCCAGCAGCAGGACTCCCAGGAGCGAGCGAGCAGGGCCCCCGGGCCAGGGTGTCGGATGAAAACGAGGCTGCTCCCGGAGCCAACCAGCCGCCAGGCCTCGGGCACACACCGTCCATCTCAGGGGGCGCATTTCCTCCCCCACCCCCGCATCGGCCGCATCCCTCACTGGGCAGGCTCTCCTGGGGCTTGTTTTTCTAAAACCTGTCACCCCTCAGTGCTGCTCCCCCCGCGGCTCAGCTCGGAGCTGCGGCGGCCACATCCCTGCCCGGGCCAGCGGCACCAGCATGCCCGGGTCTGGAGCATCCGTGCAGCAGGGAGGCTGCGTCCATACACAACCGGGCGATGCGCATTACTCACCGGGCTTTCTTCTCCTGCCTCCTCGGCAGATTCTTTATGCTCTACGGAGCAGTGGGCGTGAAAGAAGGCATCCTCCTTCCGCGAACGCGCGGACGCTGCCCTCTGCTCCCCGTGGGCCCTGACAATAGGCGGGGGGTTCACACACTAGGGCAGATGGATATTTAAAGGAAGGCTGGCCGGCCCGACCCCCGCCTCTCACATCCCTGCCTCCTCATGTCTCCAGGCCCGGGTGGTACCCGGCTCCCCGGGGAAGCTGGAGCCGGCAGCTGAGGCACCGACTAAAACATGGCCTGGATGCCGAGGAGCTGACGTCACGGGAGCACAGCGTCTCTGCGTGGAGACGGACCTCAGGAGCCGGGGCAGCAGCTCGGCCTCTGAGTCTCCCGGACGCGGCGTCTGTGAGGAACAGACCCAGTGGGGCCCCAGCCTGTCGCATGCCAGGATCGCTGGCCGAGTGCAGTGGCCCCCGGATTGTGGGTGACCTCTGACCTTCATCTGCAGAGGCCAAGAACGGGTCCAACACAAATGCTCACAGGTCCCAAGCCCCCGGGTGCCATGGCTGGGAGGAGGAGAAGAGGGAAGGCCTGGTTCTGGTCAGCGAGGTGAACTGGACCCGGGTCGGGAGGTGTCTGGGTGCCGCTGCTCCTCTGAGGGGTGGGGGTGGGGGCAGCAGGAAGGGCAGAGATGAGGGAACAAAGGTCCCAGAGAGATGAGTATTGGGGCGACCAGTCTGGAATCACACCCACTCCAGCCTGAGGCAAGAGGTGGGCCCCCAGCAGGTGGCCTTTGTTGTGCTGGCTACGGCCATAGAAGACCCTCGGCCCCAACAGTCACTCTGGGCTCCCCCATGTGACATCTGGTCCTTGCCAGCTTCTCCTTCCAATTCCAAAATCACAAGGGGGCTCAGCCGACCTCCCTGGACCCCCAGGAGCCTATGCTGACCCTGCCTAGACCCCCAACTGCCTGGGTTGACCTGTGCAGCCAGGCTCCACACATCTCCAGGCGACACCAGGGCTGGGAGGGGGAGCGACCCTTCTGCAATGGGTTCTAGGCAGGTGGCCAGCTCAGGAGTCTACACTTATCTGTGTTTCCAGCACAGACTCTGGCCAAAGCTCTGGGTTCAAAACCCAGCTCATTCCCTCGCTCTGGCCTAAAGTCACCTGGGAGAGTTGAGTCATCAGGTGATGGCGTCTGAAACTCAGGTGACTTCGGAAGCACCAGTGGAATAGAAGGTCCCCAGAAGACACAAGAAACTGTCCACTGACGACACCTTGTGGGGACACAGCCCTGTTCCCCACTCACCCCCCGTTTCTGCACGGGGGCTGATTTCACACAGCATGGCACATGAATGCCCAAGACAAAGACCAACATATTCATTACTGGACCTTTACTGGAAATGTCTGCATCACCCTCAGGCTATCAAACCACAAAATCACAGACCCACCACCTCTACTGGGGGCTTCAATGGGAAATGCATCTACCCCGAGTCCAACAGGCAAACCCAAGTAAGGTGAGCTGGACATCACAGTCACCACCTTTCAGCCCACTCTCCTCCAGACATTCCAAACGTGCGGCTTTGCAGAGCTCTAGAAAACCCAGCCTGAACTGGGGGACTGTTCATTTTAATGGCAGCCTATTTTAGATGGAAAAGTAGCTTTTCTAGGTTGCAGATAATTTGAGACAAAGCTGAATGAAACTGGACTTTTAATAAAGCAATACACACACATATAAATACCAGGGAATAACAGGCGTCCGTTACCTTGGAAGGATTCAGTGGTAACCAGTCCAGCCCTGCCAGTTTAACCCCCCACCCCAAGTGCCCCCTGGCCCCCCACCCAGGCTGGGTCTGGTTCTTGTTCTCTCATCCAAGGATGCTGGGTGGCCTTGAGCACACGACGACGGGGCAGCTTGCTCCCTGCAACCCACCAGTGGGGGCAGGAGAGGCAGACAGCTGACCTCACCATGCACTCAGCCCATTCTTGAAGCCCTTCTAGCTCTCTTATTGCTCAAACGGCGCCCGAGGGGACAGTCACTCCAGAGCCTTTACACAGCAGGGGGAGCTGAGGGACAGAAAGCCACCCCCGCCTGCCCAGAGTCGGGGTCTGGCCCCAGCACACAGAAGCACCCCCTTCTACAGTCTCACAAACACGCCTGCGTCCACAGAACTGACCCCTGCTTGCCTGGGTGGGTTGTGGCCATGGGAGACGTGCCTCAGCATGGCCTCTCCTGCACAGCTCTGCTCCTGGGTGGGTGTCCAGCATGGCTGGGAAGCACACGAAGCTTCAGAGCCAGACAGCAGTTCTGGACCCACTGGGAGGGGGTATGAGCAAGAGGGGTGGGCTGCAGCATGAGCCCCATCCTTCCCCACAGCCTCTGGAAAGGCCGCCCCTTCCTCTGCACCCCACCATGGCTCCTATGGCCCGTGCTGACCCCACTAACCCCCACCTGGCCCCACTCCACCGTCACCACTCCTCTGGGCTTCGGGAGGAACCTGCCCAGGTGAGCCCAAGTGAATGTCCCTTCAGCTCCCCCTACACAGGCTGACTGGCATGTACCTTCTTTAACAGTGGGCTGTGAAAGCTTCCTTGTGGCTGGAGTAAAAAAGGGAATGGCTTGGGGCCCAGATGCAGGGACAGCAGGGGTGGGTCTGTCACCTCCCCAGCCTCACTGTTGAGGGGCTAGAGGACTTCGAAAGCCCCAAAGGCCAGGACTCTTGACAGGCCAGGAAGCCCAGCTCAGTCCTGGGCCACGGGGGCTGGCAGGGGCACAACTGTGGGCAAAGCCAGGGGTCAAACAGCCCCTGACCCCCTCAGACTGCACCTCCGGACCAGAGGAGTAGAGCTGGACAGGGTCCTGGCTCCTCAGGGTCTGACCAGGAACAGTCTCCTTGCCCTGGGCACCATCCCACAGGCCAGCCACCCAGGTGACAAGCAGGGTCCTCTGCAGGGCTGCCTGCCTCCAGGGAGCAGGCAGGAGAGGGGCTATCCTACACCAGCCAGTCCACCCGCCATCCAGGGACGCCTCCTCACTTGAGCGCGCGGACAGGGCGGGGCCAAGGACACGAAGCACTCAGGCTGCCAGGGCCTGGTTCCCATGGCCTCGAGGGACACCCCCGGCTTTAAGACAGGCTGCAGCGCCACAAACCGCCCCCCAAGGTTCAGCTTTTCTCTGAGACTATTAAGGACTGAGAAGCCCTCCTTTCTTCACCCCTTCCCAGGGGGTCACCTGAGCACCCAGTGTCCATGGCTAGCTCCCTGTGACAGGGCCTCTGGCACAACTCCTCCTCCAGGAAGGCTTCCTGGGGCCAACGCTCACCACCCACAGGGAAATCCTCAAGTTGACGGAAAGGGATTCTTTACTACATCTATTCTGCTTTGCAAGTGCCCCCCAGCTGTCCTTCAGGACACACTGAGTGACCGCTTACACCACAGAGCTGTCAGCATTCTCACAACCACGTCTGACTCACAGCCCCACGACCCTGGTTTATGGGTAACGGTGGGCCCGTCAACTGCTCACTGGTAGAGCCCCAGCCACCACCTGGACACCTGCCTGATTCCCAGCCGCACACATGCAGCCCATACCTACCAAGGGAGGCCACTCCACCCCACCCCCAGGCTGGAGTCAGGTCCCTAGAAAGAGGCTCTATGGAGGAAGGGCTGGCAGGAGTGGCCAATGGGGGTCCAGTCACATTGTGAGGAGTGTGGCTGGATGTTAAGGGCAGAGGCCATCAGAGGGGCCAACGGGGCAGTGGGCAGCAGGACGTCAGCGTCCTTGGAAGCAGGGCTGAAGGCCTCGGCCATGCTTATCCCCTGCCGGGCCTGCTCCGTGCTGGAGGACCCACAGTCTGTACACAAGTGGCCAGCACAGGCAATGGGAAAATGTGAAACAGATCTGACGGTATTTAACACAAAAATCAAACATGAACGTCTCCATGTGAACAGAGGCAGGACGACACACACGACAGAGGAGCCCCCCCCCCCACCAGTGCAGGACGGACAATGCACAGAGGGGCTGACACAAGCCTGCTGGGGGCCATGAGGTCACAAAGCCCCTCTGTGCTGCAGCTGCCCCTGTCCAGAGCCAGCAGGTGGCCCCCCCAGGCCCCTCCTCTGCCACGTCATTCCTGGGCTCCAACAAGCCGCCCAGAGCCACCACTGGCCAGGGGTTCTGCCTGGCCCAGGGATCTCACCGGCCAGCTCACCTCTCCCCACAAAGACCCAGCCCACCAACTACCAAGACCACCTTATCCTGCCAGACCCCCAACCCCAAAAGCCCCAGAAACGTGCTTCCATTTGGTGGCAGGGAGCCACCCAGCCCTTAGCTGCCACACCAGGAAGCACGGCTCTCTGGCTGAGCCAATGGCCTGTTCACCTCCATTGCATGTGCCCCCCAGGCAACACGGGGCTCTACTCACCCGGGAACTGAATGGGAGTCAGACCCCTTTAAAGTGGGCACCTCGCAGGCTCTGCTGACAGTTTACTCTTACGGCGCTTCTACACATACAGACTCGAAAAATTCTTTGTGCTGTGGCCAGAACAAAATTATTACCAATTCGGCATTTCAAAAACCTATAATCTCTGCATTAATGTCCACAATACCCGAGATGCAGAAACAACCCAAATGTCCGTCAATGAATGAATGGATACGTAAGATATGACAAAACACCCAGTGGAATACTACTCAGTCATAAGAAGCAATGACGGCGCAGTCAGACAAGAAACAAATGATGAGATCAAGGGCTTGAACAACACAAGCCAAGAAGACGTGATGGACACACACAGAGAACCGCCCCCAACAGCAGCACGCATGTCCTCAGGTACACAGGGACATTTTCCAGGACAGACCATGTCAGGCCACACAGTAAGTCTCAATCAAGTTTCAAAGGACAGATATCATACAAACTATCTTCTCCGACCATGGCAGAATCAAGTTAGAAATTAGCAACAGGAAAGAAACCTGGAAAATTCACAAATGTGTGGAAATTAAACAACACATTCAAACAACCAATGGATCAAAGAAGAAATCACAAGGGAAATAAGAAAATACTCAGAGACAAACAAAAACACAGCATACCAAAACCCAAAGGATACAGAGAAAGCGAAGCTAAGTGGAAATTGACAGCTATAAATGCTTTCTTTTAAAAGCAAGAAAGATCTTAGATCAACAGTCTAACTATACAGCTTAATATCTGAAACTATGTCGTTTTTCAGTGGCTAAGTTGTGTCTGACTCTTTGCAACCCCACAGACTGCAGCATTGCACCAGGCTTCCCCTTCACCATCTCCCAGTTAGCAAAAGGAAACAATAAAGATCAGAGCAGAGATAAATAAAAGAGAATAGAAAAACAAAGGAAAATCAGTGAAACCATCAAAACTGATCACCTTTCAGCTAGATGGAAAAAAGAAAGGCTCAAATTACTAAAATCAGAAATGAAAGTGGGAACATTACTACTGATTTCACATAAATAAAAAGGACTGTAAGGGAGCACTGTAAACAATTGTATACCAACAAACTGGATAACTGAGACATGCACAAATTGAGAAATGCATAAATTCTGTGTTTCCTAGAAACAAAGAACCTACCAAGATTAAATCACTAGGAAACAGACAATCTGAATAGACCTATAACCAGTTACATTAGTTGCCGGGCCGACTCATTGGAAAAGACCCTGATGCTGAGAAAGACTGAGGGTAGGAAGAGAAGGGGGTGACAGAGCATGAGATGGCTGGATGCCATCATTGACTCAATGGACAGGAGGAGTTTGAGCAAACTCCAGGAAACTGAAGGAGAAGGAAGCCTGGCGTGCTGCAGTCCATGGGGTTGCAAAGAGTTGGACACAACTGAGCAAGTGAACAAGAACAAATAACTAGTAAGGTGAATCAGTAATTAAAAAAAATAATAATAATCTCCTGACAAAGGACAGTCCTGGACCTGAGAGCTACGCTGGTGAATTCTACCAAACATTTAAAGAAGAACTAACACCAATCTTCCTTTTCCAAAAAACTTAAGAGGAAGGAACACTTCCTAACTTATTCCAGAAGGTAGATTTACCCTAATGCTAGAGTCAGACAAAGACACTACAAGAAAAAGAAGACAAAAAACCAATATACCTTATGAAAAATCCTCAACAAAATACTAGCAAACCAAATCCAGCAGCATATTAAAAGAACTATACACCATGACCAAGTCAGATTTACTCTTGGAATAAAAAGACGAACAATCAAAGTGACAAACCACATTAATAGAACAAAGGGAAAAAAATGATCATTTCAATTGATGCAGAAAGGGCACTTGACAAAGCTGAAAATCCTTTCATGATAAAAATATTCAACAACCTAGGAACAGCAGGTACCTGATCTGGTTTTTTCTCATACTACCAATTCTGACACCATCTACCTGCAGGCAGTGGCAGATCCCCTACATTAAGAGCTCAATTCTACAAGACTGCCCTCCAACCCAACTACAGACACTAACCGCCAGTTCAGGCTGATGCCTGGGCTTCTGACCCACAGGATCAGTTCAATTCAGTCGCTCAGTTGTGTCCAACTCTTTGCGACCCCATGGACTGCAGCATGCCAGGTTTCTCTGTCCATCACCAACTCCCAGAGCTTGCTCAAACTCATGTCCATCGAGCTGGTGATGCCATCCAACCATCTCATCCTTTGTCGTCCCTTTCTCCTCCTGCTTTCAATCTTTCCCAGCATTGGGGTCTTTTCCAATGAGTCAGTTCTTCGCATCAGGTGGCCAAAGTATTGGAGCTTCAGCATCAGTCTTTCCAATGAATACTCAGGACTTATTTCCTTTAGGATTGACTGGTTTGATCTCCTTGCAGTCCAAGCACCTCTCAAGAGTCTTCACTATAGTTGACAAGCATCAATTCTTCGGTGCTCAGCTTTCTTTATGGTCTAACTCTCACATACATACATGACAACTGGAGAAACCATACCTTTGACGAGATGAACCTTTGTCAGCAAAGCAACATCTCTGCTTTTTAATATGCTGTCTAGGTCTGACCCACAGGCTACAGGCTCACAACCCCCTCCTCAATTCGATTAATTTGCTAGAGCAGAGCACAGAACTCAGATTATTCAGGAACAGCCAGAAGCAAGATGCACCAGGGAGGTGTGAGGCTCTCCTGGAGTCACTCCCCACAAATCTCCATGTATTCACTGACTGGAGAGCCTCGGTACCCCATTCTTTTGGGGTTTTATGGAGGCTTCATCACAGAGGCACGATAGATTAAATCACTGGCCACCAGAGATTAGTTCAAACTGCCCCCTGCCTCTCCCTGGAGGTCAGGTTCCAACCCTCTAATCTCTGGGTGTTTCCAGTGACCAGCCCCATCCTCAGGCTATCAAGGGCCCTACCCAGAATCAACTGCTAATAAATGACAAGACACACCTATCACTCAAGAGATTCCAAGGGTTTCAGGAGCTCCCTGCCATAAACCAGGGAGGAGGACCATAAACACTTCTTATACCACAAGAGGAAACCACCTCAACACAAGAAATACTATACACAAAAAAACCCATAGGAAATACCACACTCAATGGGAAAAGGCTGAAAGCTTTTTCTCCAAGAACAAGACAGGGATGCCCAGTATCATCATTTCTATTCAACAAAGTACTAGAGGTTCTAACCAGAGCAATTAGGCAAGAAAAAGAGATAAAAAGCAATAGTAACTGAAAAGTAAAATTATCTCTCCACATATAACATAGAAAACCCTAAAATTCCAAACAATGTTAGAACTAATAAACGAATTCACCAAAACAGCTTAACAGCTTGTCACAACTAGAGAAAAGCCCATGCAGCAATGAAGAGCCAGCATAGCCAAAAATAAAATTAGTTTTAAAAAAGAATAAAATACTTAACAATATTATCTAACAAGGAGGTGACAGACTTGTACACTGAAAACTGTTAAGACAGTGCTGAAAGAAATTAAATGACATAAACAAGCAGAAAGAGATCTCATGTCTATGGACCAGAAGATTTAATACTGTTGAGACATCAATAAAGTGTTAGTCACTCAGTCATGTCCAACTCTTTGTGACCTCATGGACTATAACCTGCCAGGCTCCTTTGTCCATGGGATTCTCTAGGCAAGAATACTGGAGTGGGTTGCCATTTCCTCCTCCAGAGGATCTTCCCCACTCAGAGATCAAACCAGGGTCTCCTGCATTGCAGGTGGATTCTTTACAGTCTGAGCCAAGGAAGTCCGAATAGTACTCACAGTAATCTAAAGAGTCAGTGTACTCCCTACCAAAATCCCATTTTTTTTTTTTTTGCATAAAAACATCCTAAAATTCATATGGTATCACAAGGGATCCAGAACAGTCAAAACAATCTTGAAAAAGAACAAAGCTGGAAGACACACACACTCTGGTTTCAAATATTACTGCAAAGCTATAATGATCTAAACTGTGGTGCTGCATACAGACAAGACATATGGACCAATGGGCCAGAACAGAGAGCCCAGAAATAAACCCTCACAAGTTTGGTCAAATGATTTCCAACAAGGATGCCAGGACCATTCAATGGGGAAAGGACAGTCTTCTCAAGAAATGGTGCTGGGAAAACTGGACCTACACATGGAACAGAACAAAGCCAGAGCTTTATCTAACATCATGTGCAAAAGTCAACTCGAATGTACCAAAGACCCTAAGAAGAAAACAAAGGACCAAAGCCTCCCCACAGGGGATTTGGCAATGATTTCTCAAAAGGAAAGCTGTGAGAAACCTAGACAGCATATTAAAAAACAGAGACATCACTTTACTGACCAAGGTCCATATAGTCAAAGCTCTGGTTTTCCAGTAGTCATGCATGGAAGTGAGAGTTGGACCATAAAGAAGGCTGAGCACCAAAGAATTGATACTTTTGAACTGTGGTGTTGGAGAAGACTCTTTAGAGTCCCTTGGATAGCAAGGAGATCAAATCAGTCAAAAGTCAAGGAAATCAAGCCTAAATGTTCATTGGAAGGACTGAAGCCAAAGCTCCAATACTTTGGCCATCTGATGCAAAGAACTGACTCATTAGAAAAGACCCTGATGCTGGAAAAGATTGAGGGCAGGAGAAGAAGGGGGCAAAAGAGAATGAGATGGTTGGATAGCATCACAGATTCAAGGGACATGAGTTTGAGCAAACTCCGGGAGAGAGTGAAGGACAGGGAAGCCTGGTGTGCCTCAGTCCAAGGGATTGCAGGGTCCAACACAACTTACCGACTGAACAGCAACAAAACATGCAACAAAGAAGAAAAAATTGGAGTTCATGAAAATTTTATAATTTTGTCACCACAAACAAAGTAGGGAAGAAACCTCAGAACATGAGAAAATACTTGCAAATTGTGTATCTGATATGCTGAGTAGGTAGAGAACTTCTAAAACTCAACAACAAAACAACCCAGTTCAAAGTGGGCAAAAAACTTGAGTAGACATTTCTCCAAAGAAATGGCCAACAAGAACTAAAAAGATGCTGAATATCATGGACCATCAGAAAAACAAAAATCAAAACCACAATGAGATACCACCTAACATCCATCAGGAAGGGTACCATCAACAAAACAGAAAACAACAAGCACTGGGGAGGAACCATGCTGGTGGGCCAGTGGCTAAGACTTCACGACCCCAATGCAGGAGGCCCAGATTCCATCTCCCATCAGGGAACTGGATCCCACATGCCATAGCAAAGGGTTTGCACACCCCAACTATAACAAGAGATCCCATGTTGCACAAGGAAGGTCTCAAGGGCAGCAACGAAGATTCCGCACAGCCCAGAGAGACCACTGTCAGAAACAGGATGAGCACTGGTGAAAACAGGGGGCAAGGAGAGCCACTGTGTGCACTGCTGGCGGGATGGAAGGCGGTGCTGCCACCACAGACAACAGTACAGCAGTTGCTCAAAAAATTACAAACAGAACCAGCACTGCTGTTGTTCAGTCACTAAGTCATGTCCGACTCTTTGTGACCCCGTGGAGAGCACGTCAAGCTTCCCTGTCCTTCACCATCTCCCGGAGTTTGCTCAAACTCATGTCCATTGAGTCAGAGATGCCATCCAACCATTTCATCCCCTAACCTAGCAATTCCATTTGCATATATATACCCAAAAGAACTGAGAGCAGAGTCTCAAGGAGATATTTGCACACCTGTGTTCACAGTTATTCAGAGTAGCTAAAACACGAAGTAACCCAGGTGTCCATGATCAGATGACAGATAAACAGACTGTAGTCTGTCCATACAACAGAATATGTCTCAGCATTTAAAAGTGAGGAGAATCTGACACCTGCTCCAGCACAAATAAACCCTGAGGACATGATGCTGAATGAAACAAGCCAGACACAAAAGAAAAAAATCCTGTATGTTCCCACTTCTAGGAGGTCCCTGGAGTCAAAATCATAGAAACAGAGAGTGGGAGGGTGGGGGCCAAGGGCTGGGAGTGGGGTGGGGAGTGCGTGTTTCATAGGGACAGAGCTTCGGTTTGGGAAGATGAGGAAGTTCTGGAGATGATAGTGGGGATGGTTGCACAGCAATGTGAATTTAATTAATATCAACAAACTCTATATTTAAAAAGTTAAGATGGTGAATTTACTTTACGTGTACTTCATCATTGTAATAAAAATTGGAAGAAAAAAGGAATGAAGTTCTGATACATGTTACAACATGGATGAACTTCAGAAATATCACACTCAGTGAAAAAAGCCATCACAAAAGACCACATATCGTACATTCCGTTTCACGCAATGTCTACACCAGGTGACTCCGTAGAGATGGCGCAGTCTGCTGGCCATCAGGGGGTGCAGAGAGAAGATGTGACTGCTCGTGGCCTCAAGTTTTTCTTCCCGAACGCATTTCAGAAGCAGGCAGAGGTGGTGGACTTACTAAATGCCACCGAATTTGTTCAAAGTGGTTAAAATAGTTAAGTTTTATGTTAGGTGTGCTTTACAGTTTTTTAAAAACTCGAGAGAACTGATTAAATTCAGGCTGTGGACGTGCACAGAAGGGGCTTTGCTGCCAGGAACACAGGCCTGGCAGGTGCAACGTGGCCCTTCTGGTCGAATGTGCCCAGGCACCCCCGCAGCTGCATCTCTGCAGCAAGTCCTCCAGCCACGGCTTGTCACACCATCAGCCCTCCGCATGGGGTCCTGATCTGGATCGTGACTGCCATTGATCCCACCAGCCTGACCCTTCTCACTGGCCATGACCTTGGCAGTGAACACAGATGCAGGTGCTAGAATCACACCCGTAGTTGGGCCATGATGGGACCAGTGGAAGTCGTCCTGACTGCCCAAGGGGACCAGGGTGGGCCATCCTGACTGCCCAAGGGCAGCATCACAATGGAGCCGGATGAGCAGAACGCGGAGGAGATGCCAATTCTCACTCTCTGTCCACTTTCCTCTCTGCCCAACCCCCCCCCCCCATCCCCCGCAGCACTGCTGGAATGTTCCAACAACACCGAGGGGCCTGGAGCCTCGGAGCCGCCCCAGGTGAGCATCTCAAGGACCTGCTGGCGAGCAGAGACGGCACCACATTCCCCGAATACCCACACAGGGACACGGCCCTGACCACACGCTATCCCATGTCAACCTCCAGCAGAGACCCTGTGACCCCAGGTCACCGGGGTGCTTGAGTGCAGCTCCCACTGCCATCCCCTATGTGAGACTCCAGATGGGGCAGCGTCCACATGAGTGAGGATCAAGCCAGGAGGGCACCAATGTGGGGACAGAAAGGGCAGACTTGAGCCCTCAGGCAGCACAGCCAGGGCCCTGAGCTAAGCCAACGGCTGGCTCCTGCCTCGGGGATGCTGAGACGCAGAGGTGTCCCAGGCCAGCTCTGGCTGTTGGAGACGGCTCTGGGCAGACAGTGAGCCAGCCTGTCACTGTGGCTGAGAGTCGCCCACAGAGTACAGTGGAAAGGACCTCGTCTCCAACAGGAACATCCCTCTCATTTTACCTTTCCGTGTGTCTGAAAACACAGGTGAGCTCTCCCAAGTGTGATGCTGCCCCTTCCAGGAGACATGGGCACCCGGGCAGGAGTCCAGGCAGGGGCAGCCACACGGGGATGAGGACCCCGAAACGCCCGTGCAGCCCACCCTTCTCTGAGTCCCCCACGAACAGGCTCCTCTCTGGCCACCCACCCCACCCCCCAAGGTCCTGCTTTGACCACATCCTTGCAGGTTAAGTATATTCACAGCAAAACTGCACATGGCACAGGTGCCTCCCATCGGCCCCTCCCACTTTGGCTGGAAAGTCTCACCTGCAGAACTGGTTACCGCCCCCCCACCCCCACTTCTCAGGGCGACTCCCAGGCCTCAGAATCTCTAGGCCCCCTCCCCCTGCCGCCTCTAGCTTTATTTACCATAGTCTGACACCAGCTGGGACCTGGGGCTCCTCACATTGCCCCCCAAAACTGCCTCTCACATCCACCCCCACGACCACCACTGGGGCAGCACCTCCTGCCAAGCCCTGGGCTGCTCTGGCCTCTTCAGGCTGCCTGCTCCTCTCCTGCCAGGATTCCACAAATCAAGAATCCAGCCTGCTGGTTTCCAGCCTTGCTGGTTTCCCAGCCTTGCTGGTACTCTTTCAGGGTCCCCTGTCCTCCTTGTAGGACCCTGGGCCAGCCCTGTTCACCGGCCACTCCGACCCTCGGTCTCAACGACCCCCAAACCTCTCTTTAGCCCTGATTTCTCCCCTAAATCCAGGACTCACACACACAAGGGCCCACTGAATATCTCTGGGTGCACACAAACTCAGCCCGGCCTCTGCTGGAATCTGCTCCCACCCTTGCGGCACTGCTGCACCCAGAGCCCACCCAGGACCCCTGCCGGGAAAGGGGCTGAGCTGACTCCCCCAGCACCATGGCATGCTCTCAGCCCCATGCCAGGGGCCAAGCACAGTCCTGTAAGCTTCTCTGTGCTCCAGTCAGTAGAGACTGCCCTGAAGGACAAGGTGGACCAAACTGCCCAGGGTCAGGGGCCTCTGGGGTGTGGTCAGAAGCTCTTCTCCAACCCACTGCCCCTGGGATCTCACCTTCAACCCACAGACCCTCCACGAAGGAGAATGGGGCCAGTATGAGTGGGGACAGACACATGGGAGCCGCATCCAGCCATCCCAGCCAGGGTCCTGCCTGCCTGGGGAGGTCAGGGTGTTTCTGGATGTTTTCTCATGGCACTGATGACCAAGCCGACAACCTGTCCAATGGTGGCACTCACGCTCAGTGGTGCCTGAACACGCTCAGCCAAGGGCAGGGGCACCAGTGAGAACCCCTCGTGAGGCCACACCAGCTGCCCACTCTGCCCTCACACACTTCACGAGGAGCACTGAGCCCCAGGCCACTGGGCTCCCATCCTCCCCTCCCTGGCGTAACAGACACATCAACCCACAACCAGGACATGCGTCATAGGAGGACGGTACTCACTGTCTTCACCGGGACAGGGCATGCCTGGCTCCTTGGGGATGCTCGGGAAAACTGCATGCAGAGAGAGCCAGAGGGAGAGTGAAGGTCAGTGACCACCGTGGCCTCACAAGGAGCCCTCCACTGAGTCTGACTGCCCATGGAGCCCCATGGCCTGCTCTTGCCAGATGATTATCAAGGAAAAACCTTGGAAACCCTGCACATGGACGGGCAGTGAGGGCCGACCACCAGAACCCAGGCTTCCGTGTCCAGTGAGAGGACACCTTACTGACTCCTGGCAGGTAAGAGCAGTTTTTATCTGGGATAATAAGACCTAAGAGCAAAAAATAAAACCAAATTGCTTCCTGTTCCACATTCTCAAATCCTCTGCATCCTAAGATCTTCAACTGTGATCTGTGTGGCTTCCGGTCTGACAAAGTGCCCAAGTGCCCACCCCCACCCCCAGACCGCCCACTGGCCGGCACTGACCGTGAAGGGTGAGCCCTTCATCCTTGTGCTGACAGGACAGGCGGAAGGCCTCCTCCAGCTCCATCTGGGAGGACACAGTGCAGGGGTCACCTAGGCGGACAAGAGACACAGCTGAGGCCACTGCAGGCCCAAAGCAAAGGGGTTCACGGTGGTGGGCACCCAACTTTGGAAGGGCAAAGTGTTGCTGCTGGTGACCAGCCGCCCAGGGCAGAGTTGGCCGGTCCCAGAGTGAGCCACCCCCCAACCCAAAGGCCCAAGTCAGAACCAACGAGACCCAGAATGGCAATGAAGTCACCCACAGCTCCACATAGGGAGCTGAGCTGGGCAGGTTTCCTGGCCTGGGAGAGAATGAGCACCCCTCCTATCCAGTCCTAGACCGGAAGGAAGGACTCTTTGTCTACTGAGGCTGGACAGGAGCACAGATGCTTGGACAGCCACAGCCAGGACAACGTGGCCTGGCTTCAGTGGGAAGGGGCATGGCCAGAGGTCTGCCTGCCCCCACCCTCCCCCACTCCCATGTCCAGGCTGAGAGCTGGTGGGCAGGCTCTCCTGAACTGTCTTCCAAACCCTCCACCATCTCAGATGTGTGTGTGGCTACAGGAAAGGAGGGAGGGAAAGGAAAAGAGAGGTGGACCCTAGGGCGCTGGCCACTCTCCCCTCCCCACTTCCCTGAGAAAGCACAGCTCAGCTAGCAAATCACCCACCAGAAAAACCCAGAACATGAGGAAGGGGGTCAGGAAGGTCAGAACCCACACAAGGTGGGGGGACTCCTGCAGCCTCTTCCTGGGGCCCAGCACCAGAGCTGGCCTTGTGGGAGGACAGCCGCCCCCAAAGGACCCTCACCCCCACCCCCTAGTTGCTCCGTGACCTGCCACAGCCTCTTCCCTGGAAACAGGCAGCTAGTTAATTTGAATCAGCATAATCCCAGGACTGTCCACCTCTCCAGGGAAGGGGCCGCACCCAGGTTTAGAGGGACACTGCCCGACCACCACACCCCCCAGGCCCACCTTCACTGTCCACCCACTTAAGGGTGAGCGGGTGGCCTGGGTGCAGCCGGCACATCTCCCGCACCTCTGCGCAGAGCTCGTCGAAGGTGGTGGCAGAGTCCAAGCTGGTGATGAGGAGGTCCCTGGGCAGAGAGGACACACAGGTTTCACCAGGGAGCACGTTTAAGTCACATGAAATACTGATGATCAACTAACCAAGTTGCTGATCAAATACAGGAAGCTATGTTGTCCCCAAGGGTATGACAGCTCCCCCCCCCAACCCTGGAACCACTGCCCACAGGCCATGTGAATTACACCATGAGTGCCCTGCAGAAACACCCATCCCGGCACCTGAACATGCCTCTGAGGGGCAGAGGGACAGGGTAAGGGGCAGTCACCCAGGAGGGGTGGGCGCAACTGGACACAGAAGGTTCAGTTCAAGCCCACAGGCCTCATTACATCGTCCCACTACCTCGATGGTGCCAACAGGGCCACACAGTATCCAAGGTGTGGGACCTTTGAGAAGTGGGAAGTGGTGGGGGGTAGGGGGAGGGTGAATAACTTATTACCCCAGTGTCACAGCCTCTTGAAACCCTGGAGAGACCATTCGACAATTGCCTTTGGTAGGGCCACAACATAATTCCAGACCCAGTTTTTTGGGAAAACCAAGTCCCAGAATGCCGCTGCCTTTTATCTTTTCATCCACACCTTGGGATACAATCTGGATGGCTGAAGACAACCCAGGGATTCATGGTCAGCCTTTGAGAATGGCCCTTAGAGGTAAGGCAAGTCAGCACCAGGGAACACTCAACTCCCTAGGACTGGTAGATAGGGATGTTCAGACCCCCCCATGCACTGTCCCCACATCACCTACCACCCAAAGCAAGGCTGGTGCTGACATGGGTAAACGTATGTCTGCTGAGACTCTGGGCAGGAATCACACAAGATACACTGAAGTTAGGGGGAAGTTTACCCACATCTGACACCACAAGGGTGGGAGCCTCTGAAAAAAGTTTTGAAACACCCCCAACAAGAGAAACACACGGTCCACTGAGCATTAACACCACTGGCTTCTGAATTCCATCAAACGTGCATTGACAGAGCCTCTCGGTCCACCAGGTAACAGACCTAGGGCCACCAAGATCTAAGATCCATCTGCTGGGTGCCCATGGCAGCCCGTGTCCAGCCCATGGCCTACTCCCGAGGGGATAGGGAGACACAGTTGGAACCCACCCCATCTGCTCAGACCCTCAGCGCCCACCCCAGGGCCCCAAGCTCACCACAGTCTGTGGCATCTTGGCAAATGGGGAGACTGAGGCATAGACGGGTCTCACAGCTCATCAGTGGGGGCCCCAGAGACCAAGCCCTCCCACGCCCACCACATCTCCCAGACCTTGTACCTGTGCCACCTGGCACACCCATCAGTCCCCCTGCCACGGGGAGCTCTGGAACTGAGTTTGCCACCCCATAGCCTGATCTGTCCCTGCCCCATGACCCTCCCCCACAGTTCCACCCCCAGGTGGCAGCTCGTCCCCCTGCCCTGTGCTTCAGGGCCTAGGGGTCAGGAGAATGGCTCCCCAGAGGTTAGGAGGCAACCGACACCAGGTCGGACCCCTGGGCTCTGAGCTCATCACCCAATGACAGCAGTTTAGCTCTTCCCTCCACCGCACAATCTGAGCACAGCGGGGAAAGGTCGCCCCACTCCCTGACCATATCTCTGACCACCACCCCGAGCATCACCCCAAACCGGAATCAGGCAGCCTCCTGAGCAAACAGCTCAAACAGAGCCCTGGGCAGGGGCAGTACCCATGGGGCCACCCAAGCCTCACATGCAGCCCAGGCTTTGAGTTCTGGAAACCAGCCTTGAGCTGGAGAGAAGATCCAGCCAGGGCGTTTCTGTGAACTCAGAAAACCAGGCAGAGCAGGGTCTCCAAACTCAGCACACATCATCCAGAAACCCCCCAAAACACAGGACAACCCTGAGACTCCAGTGACCACACCCTTCGAAAGCCCCACTCTCGAGGGGGTGACCCTGATCTCAAGCTTCCGGAGGGCCTGGGGAGGACAGGGGATGGGAAAGGACAATCGCAGAAGCCATTCTGGGGGGGGGGTTCCCTAAAGACCCCTATTTTTAACAATAGCATCTCCAGTGTATCTGACCCTCAACTCCAGGCCTGGGTGCTTAAACAGAACCTCCCTCCACGGGCCACAGGGCAGGGACAAAATTTCACTTGGATCTCGGGGTTTGGATAAGTGAGCGAGGATTCTGGTGGACATTTTCTGGAGCCTGCGTCAGGTCTACCATCCCTGAGGACTAAGTTTCCCAACCCAGGCCCCTCCCCAGGTGACAGTGTACAGCCTTTAGGAAAAGCACTGGGAAGAGAGAGGAGCTCAGACAGGGATGGGACAGTCAGCCTGGGGCAGAAACAAGAAAGGTGGACGCAGAAGGAGGGAGGAGGCATAAACAGGTGGGAGCCTCAGTGGGGTGGAAAGAAGAGGAACGAAGAGGGGGAGGGGAGGAAAGGAGGGGATTGGGGAGGAGAGAGGAAGGGGCGCAGGTTGGAAGGGGAAGAAGAGGGAAGAGTGTAGGGTGTGGCCTCATCTCCAGGAAACCAGACTCAACAGGTCACATTTCCCAAGGTAACCAAAGCGCTCTCCAGGGGCCCAAGCTTGGGGCGAATGGGGAGGGGTGGCTAAACAAGCTGCTCTAAACAGCACTCCCAGAGCACTGCCGGGACACCGGCGGAGTCCACCTCCACCTCCCCTCCCCTCCCCTCCCCGGGCGCAGACTGGAACTGGTCCCTGGGGGTCTGGTTCCCACCTGCCCTCTGCCTCTCCGGGTGTGGACTTCCTCTGGCTAAGGATCGGCTCTGATTTTCACAGTCACTCACTAGTTGCTCAATCTCACGGTTCCGGACAGGGACAGGAAAGAGGACTGTCTGATGTGTGACTGCCACCCCTCCCTCTCGGACAAGCCGAGGCCTGAGGCCGGGACCCAGCTGACACCTCACCAGCTTCAGTCTGCAGACCAGAAGATACGACCCCTCAACCTCTTCAGGTGGGATGGCCAGTCATCCCCCCCACACAAATTCTTATTCTCTAGGGTACCGCCACCAATTCCCCTCCCACCACCCCATCCCACCCCACCCCCACGCTCCCAAGGTGGTCAGGCTGAGGACAGCAGAGAGGGCAGGCACAACCTGACCTACACCCCAAATAAAGTGTGCTCTCCAGGTCAAGAGCTGGGGTTCCCCAGGCCCTACAACCCAACCACCAAGTATAACTGCAGGTGGCGTTCAGCTTCCCCACCCCCCAACCCCGCAGAGGTGACCCTAGGGGCAGCCGCCGGATTTGGGGGCTCTTGGAGACCAACAGGAGCAGAAAGCTGCAAAAGCCAAATAGCCTCATTCTCCTCCAGCCTCTGCGTGCACACCGCGGCACAGCGCTGCCGGTTGCAGCCTCCTCCATCCCCACCAGGGCTGTCCAGCCGCCAAGAATCCAGCGAGCGCTCCCGGGGCCGGTCCAGGGTTCTGGCCACTGACCCCTGTGGACGCCGGTTCGCCCCATTTCACAGGGAGGCAGGTCAAATCCAGAGCACCGATACCGGTCAACTTCCCAGGGAGAATGTCAACACGGGACCCGGTGACGCGGAGAGTCAAGGTGCCCGTCTTCCGCGCCACGGGCCCCCCCGGGCAAGTTCCAGCCCAGGACAATCCCGTCGGGGCGGGGAGAGACCCGCTGACCCGAGAGGCAGCGGCGGTCGGAGCTGGGCCGGCGACTCCGAGCCGGGGTCGGGGCGGCAGGGCGGGTGCAGACTGACCCAGTCCTGCCCGCAAGCTTTCCCGTCTGTGAAGTCCAAATGAGGCCGGTGCGCCCGCATCGCCCAGGGCAGTCTCTGAGCGCTGGCGCGTCCAAAGCTCCTGGGACCCCCTGGGCCCGGAGGGGCCTCGCTGTCCCCGCCCTCCCGCGCCACCGCCCGCTGCCCCGAAACCTCGGCCTCCCGAAGCGGAGGCGGCACGGTCCCCGACGGCCAGTGCGGTCGGGGGCAGCTTCCTGCGCCCGGCTCGGCACTCGGCCGCGCCGCCTCGACGCGCACGCCCCCCGCCCCGGTCGAGCCCCGCCGTCGGGCGCTCGCGCTTACCCGCTGTAGTGCGCCTTTAGGCGGACACGGCCGCCGCTCCCGTCCATCTTGGGGCCCGTCCTGCTGGGCATTGCGCGCTGCGCCGGTCGCCGTCAGCGCCGCGCCCCGGACGCTCGGGCCATGGCGTGGGGCCCCAGCGGCCGAGCCGGGCCGCAGGTGGGGCCGACGGCGGAACGCGGAAGGGAGCGCGCGGCGCACGAACCGAGGGACACGGGTCCAGCCAACTCTAGAAACTTGGCGGCTGGCGGGGCGGGGAGCGGCGGGGGCGCGGCCGGCGGGCGCGCGCTGGGGGGCGCGCACGGAGTCTAGCGTCAGGCCTCGCGGGGGCGGGGGGTGTCCGAACATGGCCGACCCGATGCCCCGCCGGCGGCCAATCGGCGGGGCGGGCGGTCCCGGGGCGGGGGCGGTGGCACCTGCGGCCAATGAGGGCGAGGTGGGGCCGCCACCTGGGCCAATCCCCGGGGGACCCCGCAGCTGCGACCCAATGGCCGGGCGCGGGGCGGAATACCTGTCGGGCGGGGTGCGGCCCCACCTGCGGCCAATGGGAGCGCGCGCGGCCCGGCTCCGCCCGGCCACGCGCGCCCCCTGCCCGCCCGGCAAGTCTGCCCCCGGTGTAATGGCCTCCCGGGGCCGCAGTTCCCAGGTGGGCTCCCGCGCTGAGCGTCTCGAGAACTTGTTGGAAATACAGGTTCCAGTCCAGACTCGCTGAATTGAAACTCCAGCAGTCTGAGCTCACAGTCCGGGTAATTCAGGTGAGCGCGAGACTGCGAGCTGCTGGGCTAGGGGACGGCGGCAACGTGTCGCCCCTTCGACCCTGGATTCCGAACGGCGCTCGGAATGAGTGACCCGCGTTCGACCAGCTTGGAGACGGGGAGACAGACTGCAAAGAGCCTAGAGCCCGGCGAAGGTCACAGCCGGCAGGTCCGGACTCAGCGGCCATCCTCTCCGTGCGGAAGGGTTGGCTACAGCTTGCTCCCTCTGCTCCAGTTCACTCCTCGGTCCGGGACAAAAGGGCTGCGTTTGTCCAGGCCGCCGGAGACCTTCGCTTCTGAATCCACATCCTCTCTGGGTCTTACTAACACCGGGCGTTTGTTCCGGACTGTCTCTTTGGAACACTCTCCACGCCGCCACCCGCCAGGTGCCTCTATCCTGGGCCCATTCCCCTTAACTTTGGGATGGGGTTTTCCTTAAGGAGCACGACCTTAACTGGTTGCATCAACAGGGACCCAAATCTGCAATTTGTGGGACCTCAGCCGGGTACCAGGTACCCACCCGGGCTCGGGGATCTGCAGACCCGGCATTCCTGCCTCCCGGGCCAAGTCCGGTCCTCCGCTGGGCCACCCCCCTGTTGCCTGCCTCCTTCCCCTCCCCCACTGCCACCCCGTTGGCCACCTCTGACTCTCGCCTCCAGTCCTGGCTAAGCCTTCACAACTCCTCTGGATAGTGTGAGGCTTTCTCATTCACTCTTTCATTCCGCAGACATTTCC